>NC_060186.1:74474013-74489013 GCF_021184085.1 Oncorhynchus gorbuscha | reverse complement strand
CATCTCTCTCTATTCTCTCATTCTCTCTCTCTCCTTCTCTATATTCTCTCCTTCTCTCTCTCTCCTTCTCTATATTCTCTGATTCTCTCCCTCTCTCCCGCTCCCTCACTTATTCCTCTCTCTCTCTCCTTCTCTCTATTATCTCCTTCTCTCTCTCTCTCTCTCTCTCTCTCTCTCTCTCTCTCTCTCTCTCTCTCTCTCTCTCTCTCTCCTTCTCTCTATTATCTCCTTCTCTCTCTCTCTCTCTTCTCTCTCTCTCTCTCTCTCTCTCTCTCTCTCTCTCCTCCTTCGCTCTATTATCTCCTTCTCTCTCTCTCTCTCTCTCTCTCTCTCTCTCTCTCTCTCTCTCTCTCTCTCTCTCTGTCTCTCTCTCTCTCTCTCTCTCTCTCTCTCTCTCTCTCTCTCTCCCTCTCTCTATTCTCTCATTTTCTCCCTCTCTCCCTCTCCCTCTCTCTCTCCCTCTCTCTATTCTCTCCTTCGCTCTCACTCTCTCTTCTTCATCTCTTTCTCTCTACTTCATCTCTCTCTCTCTCGTTCTCCATCTCTCTCTATTCTCTCATTCTCTCTCTCTCTCCTTCTCTATATTCTCTCCTTCTCTATATTCTCTGATTCTCTCTCTCTCTCCCGCTCCCTCTCTTATTCCTCTCTCTCTCTCTCTCTCTCTCTCTCTCTCTCTCTCTCTCTCTCTCTCTCTCTCTCTCTCTCTCTCTCTCTCTCTCTCTCTCTCTCTCTCTCTCTCTCTCTCTCTCTCTCTCTCTCTATCCATCTCTCACTCTCTTCTTCATCTCTTTCTCTCTTCTTCATCTCTCTTTCTCTCCCTTATTCCGCTCTCTCTTTCTCTCTCTCTCTCTCTACATATTGTGTTTCATCTCTCTCTCTCTCTCTCTCTCTCTCTCTCTCTCTCTCTCTCTCTCTCTCTCTCTCTCTCTCTCTCTCTCTCTCTCTCTCTCTCTCTCTCTCTCTCTCTCTCTCTCTCTCTTCTCTCTTCATCACTCTCTCTCTCTTCATCTCTTTCTCTCTTCTTCATCTCTCTCTCTCTCTCTCTCCCTCTCTCCATCTCTCTCTTACACTCTCGCTTTCTTCATCTGTCTCTCTCTCTCTCTCGCTCTCATCCTGTCTTATCCCTATCCCCCACACCAGGTTTATGAGTCTCTCTGTTTTATCAGGGGGTGGTAGATTTATCATTTCAATCTCATTTCAATAAATAAAATAATCTCTCTTCTCCTGTATGTGACAGCAGCTAATGGTATTTTGTCATCGAGGAGAAGAGAAACTTTGCAGATGTACAATGCACTTGCTCAAATGCTAGGCATAACGTAGCCGTTAGTAAACAAACGCATGGGAAGTTTGGTCTGCAGGGTTCTTGTTAGATCGTAAAGCGTTTATATGTATCAAGTCAGAAACTGTCGGAGAGCATTCCCATTAAAAAAGCACAGTGTGGTGAGTGAGTGACATGGTAGCTGTTCAATAACAGTGTGAACAGCACAGTCCTGATGACTCCTTGCTGTCCCCAGTCCACCTGGCCGTGCTGCTGCTCCAGTTTCAACTGTTCTGCCTTACTATTATTGGACCATGCTGGTCATTTATGAACATTTGAACATCTTGGCCATGTTCTGTTATAATCTCCACCCGGCACAGCCAGAAGAGGACTGGCCACCCCACATAGCCTGGTTCCTCTCTAGGTTTCTTCCTAGGTTTTGGCCTTTCTAGGGAGTTTTTCCTAGCCACCGTGGTTCTACACCTGCATTGCTTGCTGTTTGGGGTTTTAGGCTGGGTTTCTGTACAGAACTTTGAGATATCAGCTGATGTACGAAGGGCTAGTTCGAGTCGGAGTGAACAGTGAATATGCTTTTATGCTAACACGCTACAGGCATAGCATAGGCCTATATTTATAAGCTACAACTATTTACTGTAAGTGGTCAAAGGTTAAACACAGGAGTTTGTGACCCAGTTATTAATTAATGAATTGAATCATTTTTTATTACATTTGGTTTGGCCCTATGCCAAAAAAACGAACCTCCTCTTGTACCTCAGTTACATCTACACCTGTATGCTTTTATTTATCTTCCAAGATATGGTTTAAAACGCAAGGACTGACAGTTCTCTTCTCACACAGTCGTATGTAGTAGAACAGAACAAGATCAGCCATCAAAACCACCGACCGTTTTATTTTAATTGCTTTCTCCCTTTATTCCTTCCCTCCTTTCATTCCCTCCACCTTTCTTTGTTTTTTTTTTACCTCCAGAAGCAAATCAAGAGAAAATGCAAAAGGAGTGACAGGAAAACAATTGTGTTTCAAATTGATCTCCCAGTAGAATATGTTCACTTCCTTAACCTGACATCCCTCTCTCTCTTTCTCCCTCTTCACATGGCAGAGGGAATGAAAGAGAGGGATGAATGTAGGGAGAGAAAGGAGGAGAGGGATAGAGAGAGATAAAGATAGAGGGAGCGATAGAGGGAGTGATAGAGGGAGGTAGGAAGAGAGAGGAAAAGGAAGAGAAAGACAGGGAGAGAGGGAGCGCGAGAGAGAGAGAGAAAGAGAGAGAGGGAGAGAGAGAGAGAGAGAGAGAGAGACCATCCCAGTCCCTCTCCTCATCCTTTTGAATATATGTTTTCTGTTTATCATTAGCTGACTGGGTGCTTCATCACTCGGTGAAAATCCCTATCTGCTGAACATAAGGCAGGCAGACAGCAGGGAATCAATCTTTTGTGCTTGGCCAGATAAACACAGGACACAATCAGAGAGGGGAGAGAAGAGAGAGGGAAGACAGAGAGAGCAGAGGAGGAGAAGAGGGGAGCGAAGGAGGGAGGGACGGAGCAGGCAGGCCTTGAGGATCGGAAAGGGGGTACGGTGGGAAGAAGGGACTTGCGGTCGCCGACGGTGATGGATGACGGAAGTGAAAGTGTCAAGATGGCATTATGCAAATGAGGGAGGCATCCGAGCATCGCCCCGGTGATTATAGAGAGATGGGGAGGAGCAGCCTGTGGTCCCCTTGGCATCACCATTAGGAGATAGGGGAAGGGAAGCCATCATGGCTGGCTGTTCTGTTGTTGAGGGAGAGAGAGAGAGAGAGAGAGAGAGAGAGAGAGAGAGAGAGAGAGAGAGAGAGAGAGAGAGAGAGAGAGAGAGAGAGAGAGAGAGAGAGAGAGAGAGAGAGGTGGGAGGGAGGGAGAGACAGAGAGAGAGAGAGGGAGAGAGAGGAGGGAAGAGAGGGGGAGAGAAGAAGAGAGAGAGAGAGAGAGAGAAAGGGATGGGGAAAGGGAGAGAGAGAGATACAGAGCTGTCTTGAGGAGGAGAGAAAGAAAGTAGGAGGACAGTGGGAGAGAAGAGGGGAGGAAAGGATGTCTGGAGTCTGAATAACATTCCCTCCCTCCCCTTCTTCCAAAAAAAGGAGACAAGGTCTAGAAGGACAATGAGAGCTACCCATGTAATTTATTATACTCTTTAGGAGGGGGTTTGGATTGAGGACAGTGACTGTGTGGAATGATAGAGACAGAGCATTGACATAACAAGGGGGTTGGATTGAGGACAGTGACGGTGTGGAATGATAGAGACAGCGCATTGACATAACAAGGGGGTTGGATATAGGACAGTGACTGGATGGAATGATAAGGACAGAACATTGACATAACAAGGGGGTTGGATTGGGGACAGTGACTGGATGGAATGATAAGGACAGAACATTGACATAACAAGGGGGTTGGATTGGGGACAGTGACTGGATGGAATGATAAGGACAGAACATTGACATAACAATGGGGACAGTGACTTGGATTGGGGACAGGGGTTGACTGGATGGAATGATAGAGACAGAGCATTGACATAACAAGGGGGTTGGATTGGGGACAGTGACTGGATGGAATGATAAGGACAGAACATTGACATAACAAGGGGGTTGGATTGGGGGACAGTGACTGGATGGAATGATAAGGACAGAACATTGACATACCAAGGGGGTTGGATTGGGGACAGTGACTGGATGGAATGATAAGGACAGAGCATTGACATAACAAGGGGGTTGGATATAGGACAGTGACTGGATGGAATGATAAGGACAGAACATTGACATAACAAGGGGGTTGGATATAGGACAGTGACTGGATGGAATGATAGAGACAGAGCATTGACATAACAAGGGGGTTGGATTGGGGACAGTGACTGGATGGAATGATAGAGACAGAGCATTGAGATAACAAGGATAAATAATTAACTTCAAACAGTTAATAAACTAGTGAGGCATCAAAACTGTTGCTCTTATGTTTCCAACAAATCAAAACTGCCAGTTTAATCAGTACGATTCTTCCACAACAAAGTGACCACAGAGTGTGACAACATCCACCCCTGTTCTGTCTGTATACAAACATTCAGACTCACATCCACCCCTGTTCTGTCTCTATACAGACATTCAGACTCACATCCACCCCTGTTCTGTCTCTATACAGACATTCAGACTCACATCCACCCCTGTTCTGTCTGTATACAAACATTCAGACTCACATCCACCCCTGTTCTGTCTCTATACAGACATTCAGACTCACATCCACCCCTGTTCTGTCTCTATACAGACATTCAGACTCACATCCACCCCTGTTCTGTCTCTATACAGACATCCAGACTCACATCCACCCCTGTTCTCATACTCTCAATGAAAAGTGAAAGAAGGTATTCTGTAATGATCAAGTCTGGTACTCCTTGTGTTCCTTGTATTCAATGAGGGTTGTAGTGAGCAGAAGACCCTAGGGCCCAGTCCCTGTAGAACCATGAGGGTTGTAGTGAGCAGAAGACCCTAGGGCCCAGTCCCTGTAGAACCATGAGGGTTGTAGTGAGCAGAAGACCCTAGGGCCCAGTCCCTATAGAACCATGAGAGTTGTAGTGAGCAGAAGACCCTAGGGCCCAGTCCCTGTAGAACCATGAGGGTTGTAGTGAGCAGAAGACCCTAGGGCCCAGTCCCTATAGAACCATGAGGGTTGTAGTGAGCAGAAGACCCTAGGGCCCAGTCCCTATAGAACCATGAGGGTTGTAGTGAGCGGAAGACCCTAGGGCCCAGTCAATGTATAAACTTGAGGGTTGTAGTTAGGCAGTGAGAGGGAGGAGAGTACTTTAGAGAGCCATAGGGCCCAGGGGGGGTTCAGGTCTATGTCCCAACAGTCTGTGTAGAACCATTACAAGGAAGATTGAATGGAGACATGGAGACATGGAGACATGAAGACATGGAGACATGGAGACATGGAGACATGAAGACATTGAGTCATGGAGACATGAAGATAAGAGGATATGGAGACATGAAGATAAGAGGATATGGAGACATGGAGACATGAAGACATGAAAAAAAAAAAAAAAAAAAAAAAAAAAAAAAAAAATGCCATTTAGCAGACGCTTTTATCCAAAGCGACTTACAGTCATGTGTGCATACATTCTACGTATGGGTGGTCCCGGGGATCGAACCCACTACCCTGGCGTTACAAGCGCCATGCTCTACCAACTGAGCTACAGAAGGACCATGTCTACATGAAGACATGGAGACATGGAGACATGAAGACATGAAGACATGGAGACATGGAGACATGGATATAAGACGATATGGAGACATGGAGACATGGAGACATGGAGACATGGAGACATGGAGACGTGGAGACATGGAGACATGGATATAAGACGATATGGAGACATGAAGACATGAAAACATGGAGACATGGAGACATGGAGACATGGAGACATGGAGACATGGAGACGTGGAGACATGGAGACATGGAGTCATGGAGACATGGAGACGTGGAGACATGAAGACATGAAAACATGGAGACATGGAGACATGGAGACATGGAGACATGAAGATAAGAGGATATGGAGACATGGAGATAAGAGGATATGGAGACATGGAGATAAGAGGATATGGAGACATGAAGACATGGAGACATGGAGACATGAAGATAAGAGGATATGGAGACATGGAGATAAGAGGATATGGAGACATGAAGACATGGAGACATGGAGACGTGGAGACATGGAGATATGGAGACATGGAGACATGGAGACATGAAGACAAGAGGATATGGAGACATGGAGACAAGAAGACAAGAGGATATGGAGACATGGAGACATGGAGACATGAAGACAAGAGGATATGGAGACATGGAGACAAGAAGACAAGAGGATATGGAGACATGGAGACATGGAGACATGGAGACATGGAGATATGGAGATAAGAGGATATGGAGACATGGAGACATGGAGACATGAAGACAAGAGGATATGGAGACATGGAGATAAGAGGATATGGAGACATGAAGACATGGAGACATGGAGACATGAAGATAAGAGGATATGGAGACATGGAGACATGAAGATAAGAGGATATGGAGACATGAAGACAAGAGGATATGGAGACATGGAGATAAGAGGATATGGAGACATGAAGATATGGAGACATGGAGACATGGAGACATGGAGACATGGAGACATGGAGACATGGAGATATGGAGACATGGAGATAAGAGGATATGGAGACATGAAGATATGGAGACATGGAGACATGAAGATATGAGGATATGGAGACATGGAGATAAGAGGATATGGAGACATGGAGATAAGAGGATATGGAGACATGGAGATAAGAGGATATGGAGACATGAAGACATGGAGACATGGAGACATGAAGACATTGACATGGAGACATGGATATATGGAGACATGGAGACATGAAGATATGAGGATAAGAGGATATGGAGACATGGAGATAAGAGGATATGGAGACATGGAGACATGAAGATAAGAGGATATGGAGACATGGAGATAAGAGGATATGGAGACATGGAGATAAGAGGATATGGAGACATGGAGATATGGAGATAAGAGGATATGGAGACATGAAGACATGGAGACATGAAGATATGAGGATATGGAGACATGGAGACATGGATATATGAAGACATGGAGACATGGAGACATGAAGACAAGAGGATATGGAGACATGGAGATAAGAGGATATAGAGACATGAAGATAAGAGGATATGGAGACATGAAGACATGGAGACATGGAGACATGGAGACATGGATATAAGACGATATGGAGACATGAAGATAAGAGGATATGGAGACATGAAGACATGGAGACATGGAGACATGGAGACATGGAGACGTGGAGACATGAAGACATGAAAACATGGAGACATGGAGACATGGATATAAGACGATATGGAGACATGGAGACATGGAGACATGGAGACATGGAGACATGGAGACGTGGAGACGTGGAGACATGGAGACATGGAGACATGGAGACATGGAGACGTGGAGACATGAAGACATGAAAACATGGAGACATGGAGACATGGAGACATGGAGACATGAAGATAAGAGGATATGGAGACATGGAGATAAGAGGATATGGAGACATGGAGATAAGAGGATATGGAGACATGAAGACATGGAGACATGGAGACATTAAGATAAGAGGATATGGAGACATGGAGATAAGAGGATATGGAGACATGAAGACATGGAGACATGGAGACGTGGAGACATGGAGATATGGAGATAAGAGGATATGGAGACATGGAGACATGGAGACATGAAGACAAGAGGATATGGAGACATGGAGACAAGAAGACAAGAGGATATGGAGACATGGAGACATGGAGACATGGAGACATGGAGATATGGAGATAAGAGGATATGGAGACATGGAGACATGGAGACATGAAGACAAGAGGATATGGAGACATGGAGATAAGAGGATATGGAGACATGAAGACATGGAGACATGGAGACATGAAGATAAGAGGATATGGAGACATGGAGACATGAAGATAAGAGGATATGGAGACATGAAGACAAGAGGATATGGAGACATGGAGATAAGAGGATATGGAGACATGAAGATATGGAGACATGGAGACATGGAGACATGGAGACATGGAGACATGGAGACATGGAGATATGGAGACATGGAGATAAGAGGATATGGAGACATGAAGATATGGAGACATGGAGACATGAAGATATGAGGATATGGAGACATGGAGATAAGAGGATATGGAGACATGGAGATAAGAGGATATGGAGACATGGAGATAAGAGGATATGGAGACATGAAGACATGGAGACATGGAGACATGAAGACATTGACATGGAGACATGGATATATGGAGACATGGAGACATGAAGATATGAGGATAAGAGGATATGGAGACATGGAGATAAGAGGATATGGAGACATGGAGACATGAAGATAAGAGGATATGGAGACATGGAGATAAGAGGATATGGAGACATGGAGATAAGAGGATATGGAGACATGGAGATATGGAGATAAGAGGATATGGAGACATGAAGACATGGAGACATGAAGATATGAGGATATGGAGACATGGAGACATGGATATATGAAGACATGGAGACATGGAGACATGAAGACAAGAGGATATGGAGACATGGAGATAAGAGGATATAGAGACATGGAGATAAGAGGATATGGAGACATGAAGATATGGAGACATGGAGACATGAAGATATGAGGATATGGAGACATGGAGATAAGAGGATATGGAGACATGGAGATAAGAGGATATGGAGACATGGAGATAAGAGGATATGGAGACATGGAGATAAGAGGATATGGAGACATGAAGATAAGAGGATATGGAGACATGGAGATAAGAGGATATGGAGACATGGAGATAAGAGGATATGGAGACATGAAGACATGGAGACATGGAGACATGAGGATATGAGGATAAGAGGATATGGAGACACGGAGATTTGGAGACATGAAGACATGGAGACATGGAGACATGAAGACATGGAGATAAGAGGATATGGAGACACGGAGATATGGAGACATGAAGACATGGAGACATGGAGACATGAAGACATGGAGATAAGAGGATATGGAGACATGGAGATAAGAGGATATGGAGACATGGAGACATGGAGACATGGAGACATGGAGACATGGAGATATGAGACATGGAGACATGGAGATATGGAGACATGAAGACATGGAGACATGGAGACATGAAGACATGAAGACATGGAGACATGGAGACATGGAGACATGGAGACATGGAGACATGGAGACATGGAGATATGGAGACATGAAGACATGGAGACATGGAGACATGGAGACATGGAGATATGGAGACATGGAGACATGGAGATATGGAGACATGAAGACATGGAGACATGGAGACATGAAGACATGAAGACATGGAGACATGGAGACATGGAGACATGGAGACATGGAGACATGGAGACATGGAGATATGGAGACATGGAGACATGAATATATGGAGACATGGAGACATGAAGATATGAGGATAAGAGGATATGGAGACATGGAGATAAGAGGATATGGAGACATGGAGATAAGAGGATATGGAGACATGAAGACATGGAGACATGGAGACATGAAGACATGGAGACGTGGAGACATGGAGACATGGAGATATGGAGACATGAAGACATGGAGACATGGAGACATGAAGACATGAAGACATGGAGACATGGAGACATGGAGACATGGAGACATGGAGACATGAAGACATTGACATGGAGACATGGATATATGGAGACATGGAGACATGGAGACATGGAGACATGAAGACATGGAGATAAGAGGATATGGAGACATGAAGACATGGAGACATGGAGACATGAAGACATGGAGATAAGAGGATATGGAGACATGAAGACATGGAGACATGGAGACATGAAGACATGGAGATATGGAGACATGGAGACATGGAGACGTGGAGACATGGAGACATGGAGATATGGAGACATGAAGACATGGAGACATGGAGACATGGAGATATGGAGACATTGACATGGAGACACGGAGATATGGAGACATTGACATGGATATATGGAGACATGAAGACATGAAGACATGAAGACATGGAGACATGGAGACATGAAGACATTGACATGGAGACATGGATATATGGAGACATGGAGACATGAAGATAAGAGGATATGGAGACATGAAGATAAGAGGATATGGAGACATGAAGACATGGAGACATGGAGACATGAAGACATGGAGACGTGGAGACATGGAGACATGGAGATATGGAGACATGAAGACATGGAGACATGGAGACATGAAGACATGAAGACATGGAGACATGGAGACATGGAGACATGGAGACATGAAGACATTGACATGGAGACATGGAGACATGGAGACATGAAGACATGAAGACATGGAGACATGGAGACATGGATATAAGACGATATGGAGACATGGAGACATGGAGACATGGAGACATGGAGACATGGAGACGTGGAGACATGGAGACATGGATATAAGACGATATGGAGACATGAAGACATGAAAACATGGAGACATGGAGACATGGAGACATGGAGACATGGAGACATGGAGACGTGGAGACATGGAGACATGGAGTCATGGAGACATGGAGACGTGGAGACATGAAGACATGAAAACATGGAGACATGGAGACATGGAGACATGGAGACATGAAGATAAGAGGATATGGAGACATGGAGATAAGAGGATATGGAGACATGGAGATAAGAGGATATGGAGACATGAAGACATGGAGACATGGAGACATGAAGATAAGAGGATATGGAGACATGGAGATAAGAGGATATGGAGACATGAAGACATGGAGACATGGAGACGTGGAGACATGGAGATATGGAGACATGGAGACATGGAGACATGAAGACAAGAGGATATGGAGACATGGAGACAAGAAGACAAGAGGATATGGAGACATGGAGACATGGAGACATGAAGACAAGAGGATATGGAGACATGGAGACAAGAAGACAAGAGGATATGGAGACATGGAGACATGGAGACATGGAGACATGGAGATATGGAGATAAGAGGATATGGAGACATGGAGACATGGAGACATGAAGACAAGAGGATATGGAGACATGGAGATAAGAGGATATGGAGACATGAAGACATGGAGACATGGAGACATGAAGATAAGAGGATATGGAGACATGGAGACATGAAGATAAGAGGATATGGAGACATGAAGACAAGAGGATATGGAGACATGGAGATAAGAGGATATGGAGACATGAAGATATGGAGACATGGAGACATGGAGACATGGAGACATGGAGACATGGAGACATGGAGATATGGAGACATGGAGATAAGAGGATATGGAGACATGAAGATATGGAGACATGGAGACATGAAGATATGAGGATATGGAGACATGGAGATAAGAGGATATGGAGACATGGAGATAAGAGGATATGGAGACATGGAGATAAGAGGATATGGAGACATGAAGACATGGAGACATGGAGACATGAAGACATTGACATGGAGACATGGATATATGGAGACATGGAGACATGAAGATATGAGGATAAGAGGATATGGAGACATGGAGATAAGAGGATATGGAGACATGGAGACATGAAGATAAGAGGATATGGAGACATGGAGATAAGAGGATATGGAGACATGGAGATAAGAGGATATGGAGACATGGAGATATGGAGATAAGAGGATATGGAGACATGAAGACATGGAGACATGAAGATATGAGGATATGGAGACATGGAGACATGGATATATGAAGACATGGAGACATGGAGACATGAAGACAAGAGGATATGGAGACATGGAGATAAGAGGATATAGAGACATGAAGATAAGAGGATATGGAGACATGAAGACATGGAGACATGGAGACATGGAGACATGGATATAAGACGATATGGAGACATGAAGATAAGAGGATATGGAGACATGAAGACATGGAGACATGGAGACATGGAGACATGGAGACGTGGAGACATGAAGACATGAAAACATGGAGACATGGAGACATGGATATAAGACGATATGGAGACATGGAGACATGGAGACATGGAGACATGGAGACATGGAGACGTGGAGACGTGGAGACATGGAGACATGGAGACATGGAGACATGGAGACGTGGAGACATGAAGACATGAAAACATGGAGACATGGAGACATGGAGACATGGAGACATGAAGATAAGAGGATATGGAGACATGGAGATAAGAGGATATGGAGACATGGAGATAAGAGGATATGGAGACATGAAGACATGGAGACATGGAGACATTAAGATAAGAGGATATGGAGACATGGAGATAAGAGGATATGGAGACATGAAGACATGGAGACATGGAGACGGGAGACATGGAGATATGGAGATAAGAGGATATGGAGACATGGAGACATGGAGACATGAAGACAAGAGGATATGGAGACATGGAGACAAGAAGACAAGAGGATATGGAGACATGGAGACATGGAGACATGGAGACATGGAGATATGGAGATAAGAGGATATGGAGACATGGAGACATGGAGACATGAAGACAAGAGGATATGGAGACATGGAGATAAGAGGATATGGAGACATGAAGACATGGAGACATGGAGACATGAAGATAAGAGGATATGGAGACATGGAGACATGAAGATAAGAGGATATGGAGACATGAAGACAAGAGGATATGGAGACATGGAGATAAGAGGATATGGAGACATGAAGATATGGAGACATGGAGACATGGAGACATGGAGACATGGAGACATGGAGACATGGAGATATGGAGACATGGAGATAAGAGGATATGGAGACATGAAGATATGGAGACATGGAGACATGAAGATATGAGGATATGGAGACATGGAGATAAGAGGATATGGAGACATGGAGATAAGAGGATATGGAGACATGGAGATAAGAGGATATGGAGACATGAAGACATGGAGACATGGAGACATGAAGACATTGACATGGAGACATGGATATATGGAGACATGGAGACATGAAGATATGAGGATAAGAGGATATGGAGACATGGAGATAAGAGGATATGGAGACATGGAGACATGAAGATAAGAGGATATGGAGACATGGAGATAAGAGGATATGGAGACATGGAGATAAGAGGATATGGAGACATGGAGATATGGAGATAAGAGGATATGGAGACATGAAGACATGGAGACATGAAGATATGAGGATATGGAGACATGGAGACATGGATATATGAAGACATGGAGACATGGAGACATGAAGACAAGAGGATATGGAGACATGGAGATAAGAGGATATAGAGACATGGAGATAAGAGGATATGGAGACATGAAGATATGGAGACATGGAGACATGAAGATATGAGGATATGGAGACATGGAGATAAGAGGATATGGAGACATGGAGATAAGAGGATATGGAGACATGGAGATAAGAGGATATGGAGACATGGAGATAAGAGGATATGGAGACATGAAGATAAGAGGATATGGAGACATGGAGATAAGAGGATATGGAGACATGGAGATAAGAGGATATGGAGACATGAAGACATGGAGACATGGAGACATGAGGATATGAGGATAAGAGGATATGGAGACACGGAGATTTGGAGACATGAAGACATGGAGACATGGAGACATGAAGACATGGAGATAAGAGGATATGGAGACACGGAGATATGGAGACATGAAGACATGGAGACATGGAGACATGAAGACATGGAGATAAGAGGATATGGAGACATGGAGATAAGAGGATATGGAGACATGGAGACATGGAGACATGGAGACATGGAGACATGGAGATATGGAGACATGGAGACATGGAGATATGGAGACATGAAGACATGGAGACATGGAGACATGAAGACATGAAGACATGGAGACATGGAGACATGGAGACATGGAGACATGGAGACATGGAGACATGGAGATATGGAGACATGAAGACATGGAGACATGGAGACATGGAGACATGGAGATATGGAGACATGGAGACATGGAGATATGGAGACATGAAGACATGGAGACATGGAGACATGAAGACATGAAGACATGGAGACATGGAGACATGGAGACATGGAGACATGGAGACATGGAGACATGGAGATATGGAGACATGGAGACATGAATATATGGAGACATGGAGACATGAAGATATGAGGATAAGAGGATATGGAGACATGGAGATAAGAGGATATGGAGACATGGAGATAAGAGGATATGGAGACATGAAGACATGGAGACATGGAGACATGAAGACATGGAGACGTGGAGACATGGAGACATGGAGATATGGAGACATGAAGACATGGAGACATGGAGACATGAAGACATGAAGACATGGAGACATGGAGACATGGAGACATGGAGACATGGAGACATGAAGACATTGACATGGAGACATGGATATATGGAGACATGGAGACATGGAGACATGGAGACATGAAGACATGGAGATAAGAGGATATGGAGACATGAAGACATGGAGACATGGAGACATGAAGACATGGAGATAAGAGGATATGGAGACATGAAGACATGGAGACATGGAGACATGAAGACATGGAGATATGGAGACATGGAGACATGGAGACGTGGAGACATGGAGACATGGAGATATGGAGACATGAAGACATGGAGACATGGAGACATGGAGATATGGAGACATTGACATGGAGACACGGAGATATGGAGACATTGACATGGATATATGGAGACATGAAGACATGAAGACATGAAGACATGGAGACATGGAGACATGAAGACATTGACATGGAGACATGGATATATGGAGACATGGAGACATGAAGATAAGAGGATATGGAGACATGAAGATAAGAGGATATGGAGACATGAAGACATGGAGACATGGAGACATGAAGACATGGAGACGTGGAGACATGGAGACATGGAGATATGGAGACATGAAGACATGGAGACATGGAGACATGAAGACATGAAGACATGGAGACATGGAGACATGGAGACATGGAGACATGAAGACATTGACATGGAGACATGGATATATGGAGACATGGAGACATGAAGATAAGAGGATATGGAGACATGGAGATAAGAGGATATGGAGACATGAAGACATGGAGACATGGAGACATGAAGACATGGAGACGTGGAGACATGGAGACATGGAGATATGGAGACATGAAGACATGGAGACATGGAGACA
>NC_060186.1:74454013-74464013 GCF_021184085.1 Oncorhynchus gorbuscha | reverse complement strand
ACTGGAGGGTGGAGGGGTGGAGGGTGGAGGTGGAGGGGTGGAGGCCACCAAAGGGGATTATGGTACATTATGAAGCAGTAGGCTGGGTTGACTTGACAGATCTAGAGGACAGCTGCCAAAGACCAGAGGAATGTGCTGTGTGATGGGAAGTTGCTGAGAGCAACATGTGCATCTAATTGTGTTTTAAGTTAATAGAACAGTGTGTGTGTGTGTGTGTGTGTGTGTGTGTGTGTGTGTGTGTGTGTGTGTGTGTGTGTGTGTGTGTGTGTGTGTGTGTGTGTGTGTGTGTGTGTGTGTGTGTGTGTGTGTGTGTGTGTGTGTGTGTGCGTGTGTGCGTGTGCGTGTGCGTGTCCGTGTCCGTGTCCGTGTGTGTGTGTGTGTGTGTGTGTGTGTGTGTGTGTGTGTGTGTGTGTGTGTGTGTGTGTGTGTGCGTGCGTGCGTGCGTGCGTGCGTGTGTGTGTGTGTCCATGTGCCTGTGCCTGTGCCTGTGCCTGTGTGTGTGTGCGTGTGCGTCTTCAGTCCAAACAGTCCCAGCTAACTCTGTGGTCTGGTGAGGGAGAAGGGACCAGCCAATCTAGGATATACTGTGTATCTGATATACCAAACAAACCTAGCCGGCAGTAGCTAGTCAGCTTCTGTGTGGTACAGGATTGTTATTTGACCTGGGTGCTGAAGAATGTTTGTTTATTTACAACATTTTGAGCTCAGAATATATATAAGTTCATATTTTTCATTGTTAATGTGTAGTAATAATATTGTTACAAATATGTGGTTAAATTGTCACACCTTCAGACCCTGAGTGTGTGAGAGGTGGGCTTTCATGGGAATGGTTTCATCCAGTGAGAGAGAGAGAGAGAGAGAGAGAGAGAGAGAGAGAGAGAGAGAGAGAGAGAGAGAGAGAGAGAGAGAGAGAGAGAGAGAGAGAGAGAGAGAGAGAGAGAGAGAGAGAGAGAGAGAGAGAGAGAGAGAGAGAGAGAGAGAGAGAGAGAGAGAGAGAGTACAACGCAAAACCTCAAACAATGCAGAGAGGAATTAGGACTATACCCACTAGTGTCGAAATCCAGAAAAGAGATGTTAAATTCTACAACCACTTAAATGGAAATTATGCCCACACATTCCACCACAAAGCCCTCACCTACAGAGAGATGAACCTTGAGAAGAGTCAGGGCCCTCACCTACAGAGAGATGAACCTGGAGGAGAGTCAGGGCCCTCACCTACAGAGAGATGAACCTGGAGAAGAGACCCCTCAGAGTCCTAACCTACAGAGAGATGAACCTGGAGAAGAGTCAGGGCCCTCACCTACAGAGAAATGAACCTGGAGGAGAGTCAGGGCCCTCACCTTCCGGGTTGGAGCGAGTGGTCGCATCGGCACTTCGCTCCCGCAGGTAGTATAACTTTTTCATTACATTTCATTACATTTCATTATAGCACAACGGTTTGATTTGTCTAATCTTAGCAATTTCTTCTCAGCTAGCTACATAGCCGCCTTTGTATCAAAGATAATTGCGTAATTATCGTATTTCGCCGTCCTAACGTAGTCTTCACTAGCCAGCTAGCTAACGTCCACTGATTAGCTGCACTGGAGAAACTATTACACTCAACTGAACGACTTGATTAGTGTAGTGTTAGCTAGCTACATAGCTGTCTTTGTATCTTCGTATCCAAGATAATTGTGTAGTTTAGGTTTAGAGTGTGTAGTCTTAGAGTGATTATCTTAATTTACCGAGGTTAGCTAGCCAGCTATTTGTCGTCCTTAACGTAGGAGACACTGCTAGCTAGCCAACAGCTAGCCGACGTCTACCGAATAGACTCACAACCCGGTCGCATTCACAGGTAGTATCACATTTTCATTTCATTTCATTACAGTACAACGGTTTGATTTGTTTGATCGTAGCTAGCTACATAGCTAGCTACATAGCCGTCTTTGTATCAAAGATAATTGTGTAGTCTAGAGCGATTTTCTAGGTTAGCTAGCCAGCTATTGTCGTTCTTTTAACGCAACATAACGTAAACAACACTACTAGCTAGCCAGCTAGCCCCGAATAGCAGCACTGCAGAAACTATTACACTCAACGGAACGACTTGATTAGTGTAGTGTCAACAACGCACTGCCAGCTAGCCTACTTCAGCAGTACTGTATCATTTTAATCATTTTAGTCAATAAGATTCTTGCTACGTAAGCTTAACTTTCTGAACATTCGAGACGTGTAGTCCACTTGTCATTCCAATCTCCTTTGCATTAGCGTAGCCTCTTCTGTAGCCTGTCAACTATGTGTCTGTCTATCCCTGTTCTCTCCTCTCTGCAGAGACCATACAAACGCTCCACACTGCGTGGCCGCGGCCACCTAATCTGGTGGTCCCAGCGCGCACGACCCACGTGGAGTTCCAGGTCTCCGGTAGCCTCTGGAACTGCCGATCTGCTGCCAACAAGGCAGAGTTCATCTCAGCCTATGCCTCCCTCCAGTCCCTCGACTTCTTGGCACTGACGGAAACATGGATCACCACAGATAACACTGCTACTCCTACTGCTCTCTCTTTGTCCGCCCACGTGTTCTCGCACACCCCGAGAGCTTCTGGTCAGCGGGGTGGTGGCACCGGGATCCTCATCTCTCCCAAGTGGTCATTCTCTCTTTCTCCCCTTACCCATCTGTCTATCGCCTCCTTTGAATTCCATGCTGTCACAGTTACCAGCCCTTTCAAGCTTAACATCCTTATCATTTATCGCCCTCCAGGTTCCCTCGGAGAGTTCATCAATGAGCTTGATGCCTTGATAAGCTCCTTTCCTGAGGACGGCTCACCTCTCACAGTTCTGGGCGACTTTAACCTCCCCACGTCTACCTTTGACTCATTCCTCTCTGCCTCCTTCTTTCCACTCCTCTCCTCTTTTGACCTCACCCTCTCACCTTCCCCCCCTACTCACAAGGCAGGCAATACGCTCGACCTCATCTTTACTAGATGCTGTTCTTCCACTAACCTCATTGCAACTCCCCTCTAAGTCTCCGACCACTACCTTGTATCCTTTTCCCTCTCGCTCTCATCCAACACTTCCCACACTCCCCCTACTCGGATGGTATCGCGCCGTCCCAACCTTCGCTCTCTCTCCCCCGCTACTATCTCCTCTTCCATCCTATCATCTCTTCCCTCTGCTCAAACCTTCTCCAACCTATCTCCTGATTCTGCCTCCTCAACCCTCCTCTCCTCCCTTTCTGCATCCTTTGACTCTCTATGCCCCCTATCCTCCAGGCCAGCTCGGTCCTCCCCTCCCGCTCCGTGGCTCGACGACTCATTGCGAGCTCACAGAACAGGGCTCCGGGCAGCCGAGCGGAAATGGAGGAAAACTCGCCTCCCTGCGGACCTGGCATCCTTTCACTCCCTCCTCTCTACATTTTCCTCCTCTGTCTCTGCTGCTAAAGCCACTTTATACCACGCTAAATTCCAAGCATCTGCCTCTAACCCTAGGAAGCTCTTTGCCACCTTCTCCTCCCTCCTGAATCCTTCTCCCCCCCCTCCCTCTCTGCAGATGACTTCGTCAACCATTTTGAAAAGAAGGTCGATGACATCCGATCCTCGTTTGCTAAGTCAAACGACACCGCTGGTTCTGCTCACACTGCCCTACCCTGTGCTCTGACCTCTTTCTCCCCTCTCTCTCAGATGAAATCTCGCGTCTTGTGACGGCCGGCCACCCAACAACCTGCCCGCTTGACCCTATCCCCTCCTCTCTTCTCCAGACCATTTCCGGAGACCTTCTCCCTTACCTCACCTCGCTCATCAACTCATCCCTGACCGCTGGCTACGTCCCTTCCGTCTTCAAGAGAGCGAGAGTTGCACCCCTTCTGAAAAAACCTACACTCGATCCCTCCGATGTCAACAATTACAGACCAGTATCCCTTCTTTCTTTTCTCTCCAAAACTCTTGAACGTGCCGTCCTTGGCCAGCTCTCCCGCTATCTCTCTCTGAATGACCTTCTTGATCCAAATCAGTCAGGTTTCAAGACTAGTCATTCAACTGAGACTGCTCTCCTCTGTATCATGGAGGCGCTCCGCACTGCTAAAGCTAACTCGCTCTCCTCTGCTCTCATCCTTCTAGATCTATCGGCTGCCTTCGATACTGTGAACCATCAGATCCTCCTCTGCAACCTCTCCGAGTTGGACATCTCCGGCGCGGCCCACGCTTGGATTGCATCCTACCTGACAGGTCGCTCCTACCAGGGGGCGTGGCGAGAATCTGTCTCCTCACCACGCGCTCTCACCACTGTTGTCCCCCAGGGCTCTGTTCTAGGCCCTCTCCTATTCTCGCTATACACCAAGTCACTTGGTTCTGTTATAACCTCACATGGTCTCTCCTATCATTGCTATGCAGACGACACACAATTAATCTTCTCCTTTCCCCCTTCTGATGACCAGGTGGCGAATCGCATCTCTGCATGTCTGGCAGACATATCAGTGTGGATGACGGATCACCACCTCAAGCTGAACCTCGGCAAGACGGAGCTGCTCTTCCTCCCGGGGAAGGACTGCCCGTTCCATGATCTCGCCATCACGGTTGACAACTCCATTGTGTCCTCCTCCCAGAGCGCTAAGAACCTTGGCGTGATCCTGGACAACACCCTGTCGTTCTCAACCAACATCAAGGCGGTGGCCCGTTCCTGTAGGTTCATGCTCTACAACATCCGCAGAGTACGACCCTGCCTCACACAGGAAGCGGCGCAGGTCCTAATCCAGGCACTTGTCATCTCCCGTCTGGATTACTGCAACTCGCTGCTGGCTGGGCTCCCTGCCTGTGCCATTAAACCCCTTCAACTCATCCAGAACGCCGCAGCCCGTCTGGTGTTCAACCTTCCCAAGTTCTCTCACGTCACCCCGCTCCTCCGTTCTCTCCACTGGCTTCCAGTTGAACCTCGCATCCGCTACAAGACCATGGTGCTTGCCTACGGAGCTGTGAGGGGAACGGCACCTCAGTACCTCCAGGCTCTGATCAGGCCCTACACCCAAACAAGGGCACTGCGTTCATCCACCTCTGGCCTGCTCGCCTCCCTACCACTGAGGAAGTACAGCTCCCGCTCAGCCCAGTCAAAACTGTTCGCTGCTCTGGCCCCCCAATGGTGGAACAAACTCCCTCACGACGCCAAGACAGCGGAGTCAATCACCACCTTCCGGAGACACCTGAAACCCCACCTCTTTAAGGAATACCTAGGATAGGATAAGTAATCCCTCTCACCCCCCTTTAAGATTTAGATGCACTATTGTAAAGTGACTGTTCCACTGGATGTCATAAGGTGAATGCACCAATTTGTAAGTCGCTCTGGATAAGAGCGTCTGCTAAATGACTTAAATGTAATGTAAATGTAAATGAACCCGGAGAAGAGACCCCTCAGAGTCCTAACCTACAGAGAGATGAACCTGGAGAAGAGTCAGAGTCCTCACCTACAGAGAGATGAACCTAGAGAAGAGTGAGAGCCCTCACCTACAGAGAGATGACCCTGGAGAAGAGTCTGAGCCCTCACCTACAGAGAGATGAACCTGGAGGAGAGTCAGAGTCCTCAACTACAGAGAGATTAACCTAGAGAAGAGTCAGAGCCCTCACCTACAGAGAGATGAACCTAGAGAAGAGTGAGAGCCCTCACCTACAGAGAGATGAACCTAGAGAAGAGTCAGAGCCCTCGCCTACAGAGAGATGAACCTAGAGAAGAGTCAGAGCCCTCACCTACAGAGAGATTAACCTAGAGAAGAGACCCCTCAGAGGCCTCACCTAGAGAGATGAACCTGGAGGAGAGTCAGAGTCCTCACCTACAGAGAGGTGAACCTGGAGAAGAGTCAGAGCCCTCACCTACAGAGAGATGAACCTAGAGATGAGTCAGGGCCCTCACCTACAGAGAGACGAACCTGGAGAAGAGACCCCTCAGAGTCCTCACCTACAGAGAGGTGAACCTGGAGAAGAGTCAGAGCCCTCACCTACAGAGTGGTGAACCTAGAGAAGAGTGAGAGCCCTCACCTATGGAGAGATTAACATGGAGAAGAGTCAGAGCCCTCACCTACAGAGAGATGAACCTAGAGAAGAGTCAGAGCCCTCACCTACGGAGATATTAACATGGAGAAGAGTCAGAGCCCTCACCTACAGAGAGATGAACCTAGAGAAGAGTCAGAGCCCTCACCTACAGAGAGATGAACCTAGAGAAAGAAGAGTCAGAGCCCTCACCTACAGAGAGATGAGCCTGGAGAAGAGTCAGAGCCCTCACCTACAGAGAGATGAACCTGGAGGAGAGTTCCTTCAGCCAGCTGGTCCTGGGGCTCTGTTCACAAACACAAACAGTCCCCACAGCTCCCCAGGACAGAAACACAATTTGATCCAACCAAATGATTTTACACACTGTAAAGAATCAACCAAAAAACAAATCAAATCAAATTGTATTTGTCACATACACATGGTTAGCAGATGTTAATGCGAGTGTAGCGAAACAGAGCAATCTAGAATGCTATTTGTCCCGAAACAGAGCAATCTAGAATGCTATTTGTCCCGAAACAGAGCAATCTAGAATGCTATTTGTCCCAAAACAGAGCAATCTAGAATGCTATTTGTCCCGAAACAGAGCAATCTAGAATGCTATTTGTCCCGAAACAGAGCGTAAACAGTGGCAGGATACCTGACCACTCTGACCGACCCATGAGAATAGCCTTGCTATTGAGAAAGAAGACAGGCTATGTGCACACTGCCCACAAAATGAGGCGGAAACTGAATGGAGCTGTACGGTAAACATGAGACTGATTACTTTTGAAAACAAATCAAACATTGATTAACTCCCATATCTGTTCTGTGTGCCAAGCAGCAATATTTGTATGTCTATGAGAAAAGGACAACCAGTGAAGAACAAACAACATTGTAGTTTATTTATTTTGTCTTTTATACTTCAACTATATCGTTCAACACTGTACATAGACACTAATATAACATAGAGCCACAAAGATACAGAGATACAGAGATACAGATGAAAACAAATCAAACATTGATTACAGAGATACAGAGATACAGATACAGAGATACAGAGATACAGATACAGATACAGATTCGAGATACACAGATACATACAGAGATACACAGTGTGCCATCACAGATACAGATACAGATATTTGATACAGAGATACAGATACAGATACAGTACAGATACACAGATACAGATACAGAAAGGATACAGATACAGAGATACAGATACAGATACAGAATACAAATACAGATACAGATTGTAAATACAACAGATACTATATTTATCTGTTTATTTATACAGATACAGATACTTTACAGATACAGATACAGACTACGATACAGATACAGATACAGATACAGAGATACAGATACAAGATACACAGATACAGATAGACAGAGATACAGATACAGAGATACACAGATACAGATACAGATACAGATACAGATACAGATACAGAGATACAGATACAGAGATACACAGATACAGATACAGAGATACAGAGATACAGATACAGATACAGATACAGATACACAGATACAGATACAGATACAGATACAGATACAGATACAGATACAGATACAGATACAGATACAGATACAGATACAGATACAGATACAGATACAGATACAGATACAGATACAGATACAGATACAGATACAGATACAGATACAGATACAGAGATACAGATACAGATACAGATACAGATACAGATACAGATACAGATAGATACAGATACAGATACAGATACAGATACAGAGATACAGATACAGAGATACAGATACAGAGATACAGATACAGATACAGAGATACAGATACAGAGATACACAGATACAGATACAGATACAGATACAGAGATACACAGATACAGATACAGATACAGAGATACAGATACACAGATACAGATACAGAGATACAGATACAGAGATACAGATATACAGATACAGATACAGATACAGATACAGATACAGATACAGAGATACAGATACACAGATACAGAGATACAGAGATACAGATACAGATACAGAGATACAGATACAGAGATACACAGATACAGATACAGAGATACAGAGATACAGATACAGATACAGAGATACAGATACACAGATACAGATACAGATACAGATACAGATACAGATACAGATACAGATACAGATACAGATACAGAGATACAGATACAGAGATACAGATACAGAGATACAGATACAGAGATACAGATACAGAGATACAGATACAGATACAGATACAGAGATACAGATACAGAGATACAGATACAGATACAGATACAGAGATACAGATACAGATACAGATACAGATACAGATACAGAGATACAGATACAGAGATACACAGATACAGATACAGATACAGAGATACAGATACAGATACAGATACAGATACAGATACAGATACAGATACAGATACAGATACAGATATAGATACAGATACAGATACAGATACAGAGATACAGATACAGATACAGATACAGATACAGATACAGATACAGATACAGATATAGATACAGATACAGAGATACAGATACAGAGATACAGATACAGAGATACAGATACAGAGATACAGAGATACAGATACAGATACAGATATAGAGATACAGATATAGAGATACAGATACAGAGATACAGATACAGAGATACAGATACAGATACAGAGATACAGAGATACAGATACAGAGATACAGATACAGAGATACAGATACAGAGATACAGATACAGATACAGATACAGATACAGATACAGATACAGAGATACAGAGATACAGATACAGATACAGATACAGAGATACAGATACAGAGATACAGATACAGATACAGATACAGATACAGATACAGAGATACAGATACAGAGATACAGATACAGATACAGAGATACAGATACAGAGATACAGATACAGAGATACAGATACAGATACAGATATACAGATACAGATACAGAGATACAGATACAGAGATACAGATAGAGATACAGATACAGATACAGAGATACAGATACAGATACAGATACAGATACAGATACAGAGATACAGATACAGAGATACAGATACAGATACAGATACAGATACAGATACAGAGATACAGATACAGAGATACAGATACAGAGATACAGATACAGATACAGATACAGATACAGAGACAGATAGAGAGATACAGATACAGATACAGATACAGAGATACAGATACAGAGATACAGATACAGATACAGATACAGATACAGAGATACAGATACAGAGATACAGATACAGATACAGATACAGAGATACAGATACAGATACAGATACAGATACAGATACAGATACAGATACAGACAGATACAGATACAGATTAAGATACAGATACAGATACAGAGATACAGATACAGATACAGATACAGATACAGATACAGATACAGATACAGATACAGATACAGAGATACAGATACAGAGATAGATGCAGAGATACAGATACAGATACAGATACAGATACAGATACAGAGATACAGATACAGATACAGATACAGATACAGAGATACAGATACAGATACAGATGCAGATACAGATACAGATGCAGATACAGATACAGAGATACAGATACAGATACAGATACAGATACAGATACAGATACAGATACAGATACAGATACAGAACACTGATACATAGAGAGATACAGATACAGACAGATACAGATACAGAGATACAGAGATACAGATTAAGATACAGAGAGCGATACAGATACAGAGATACAGATACAGATACAGATACAGAGATACAGATACAGATACATAGAGAGATACAGATACAGATACAGATACAGAGATACAGATACAGATACAGATACAGATACAGATACAGATACAGATACAGAGATACAGATACAGATACAGAGAGATACAGATACAGATACAGAGATACAGATACAGATACAGATACAGATACAGATACAGATACAGAGATACAGATACAGAGATACAGATACAGATACAGATACAGATACAGATACAGAGATACAGATACAGAGATACAGATACAGAGA
>NC_060186.1:74254425-74453513 GCF_021184085.1 Oncorhynchus gorbuscha | reverse complement strand
GAGATACAGAGATAGAGATACAGAGATACAGAGATACAGATACAGAGATGCAGATACAGAGATACAGATACAGAGATACAGATACAGATACAGGGATACAGATACAGAGATACAGATACAGATGCAGATGCAGATACAGATACAGATACAGATGCAGATGCAGATACAGATACACAGATACAGATACAGATACAGATACAGATACAGATACAGATACAGATACAGATACAGATACAGATCGTTACAACACTGTACATAGAGAGATACAGATACAGAGAGATACAGATACAGAGATACAGAGATACAGATACAGAGATACAGATACAGATACAGAGATACAGATACAGATACATAGAGAGATACAGATACAGATACAGATACAGAGATACAGATACAGATGCAGAGATACAGATACAGATACAGATACAGATACAGATACAGATACAGATACAGATACAGATACAGAGATACAGATACAGATACAGATACAGAGATACAGATACAGATACAGATACAGATACAGATACAGACACAGAGATACAGATACAGATACAGATACAGAGATACAGATACAGATACAGATACAGATACAGAGATACAGATACAGAGATACAGATACAGGATACAGATACAGATACAGATACAGAGATACAGATACAGAGATACAGATACAGAGATACAGATACAGATACAGATACAGATACAGATACATAGAGAGATACAGATACAGATACAGATACAGATACAGATACAGATACAGATACAGATACAGATACAGATACAGATACAGATACAGAGATACTGATACAGATACAGATACAGATACAGAGATACAGATACAGAGAGAGATACAGAGATACAGATACAGAGATACAGATACAGAGATACAGATACAGATACAGAGATACTGATACAGATACAGATACAGATACAGAGATACAGATACAGATACAGATACAGATACAGAGATACAGATACAGAGATACAGATACAGATACAGATACAGATACAGAGATACAGATACAGAGATACAGATACAGATACAGATACAGAGATACAGATGCAGATACAGATACAGATACAGATACAGATACAGATACAGATACAGAGATACAGATACAGATACAGATACAGATACAGAGATACAGATACAGATACAGATACAGAGATACGGATGCAGATACAGATACAGATACAGATACAGATACAGAGATACAGATACAGATACAGATACAGAGATACAGATACAGAGATACAGATACAGATACAGAGATACAGATGCAGATACAGATACAGATACAGATACAGATACAGAGATACAGATACAGATACAGATACAGATACAGATGCAGATACAGATACAGATACAGAGATACAGATACAGAGATACAGATACAGATACAGATGCAGATACAGAGATACAGATACAGATGCAGATGCAGATGCAGATACAGATACAGATACAGATACAGAGATACAGATACAGATACAGAGATACAGATACAGATACAGATACAGATACAGATACAGATACAGATACAGATACAGATACAGATACAGATACAGAGATACAGAGATACAGAGATACAGAGATACAGAGATACAGATACAGATACAGATACAGATACAGATACAGATACAGATACAGATACAGATACAGATACAGATACAGATACAGATACAGATACAGATACAGATACAGATACAGAGATACAGATACAGAGATACAGATACAGAGATACAGATACAGATACAGATACAGATACAGATACAGATACAGATACAGAGATACAGATACAGATACAGAGATACAGATACAGATACAGATACAGATACAGATACAGAGATACAGATACAGATACAGAGATACAGATACAGATACAGATACAGATACAGATACAGATACAGATACAGATACAGATACAGAGATACAGAGATACAGAGATACAGAGATACAGAGATACAGATACAGATACAGATACAGATACAGATACAGATACAGATACAGATACAGATACAGATACAGATACAGATACAGATACAGATACACAGATACAGATACAGATACAGATACAGATACAGAGATACAGATACAGAGATACAGATACAGAGATACAGATACAGATACAGATACAGATACAGATACAGATACAGATACAGAGATACAGATACAGATACAGAGATACAGATACAGATACAGAGATAGAGAGATGGAAATGGAATGAATAGCTGGGGGTCATGAGAATAATGATTTATTCATGGACCCTGATGGGCATCGTTTGAAAGCGGTAAATTAACATTGATCGTTACCTTGACATTCATTTCCTGAATATGTCAAATATGTGAACAGGTTTCGTGTTATGACAGATTCATGTGAACAGACGGCACAGCATCTAAATGACCCACTTTGTTTTCAACTCAAATTCACCACCACCGTTAGTGTCTGCATCGTTTGGTCTCACAGACTGGCCTATTATGTTTCTGTAAAACAAGAAAACATTACAACACCAAAACATCATCGTGGATGGCAACTTTACTGTATAGAAAACCCCCATGTCAGCCAGGTTGTTATAGAATGCTCTACCATTGTCCTCATCCTAAACGTTGATCTGTAATTAAATAAACCTGCATTTCTATGTCCAACTCATTTCAAGGAACCCTACATTTTTTTTTTGGGGTTATGAGCACTGTGACAACCATCTCATGTGACAAACAGCCCCTGTCTCGTCTACACTATCAGACCCAGACTTGGACTCGGGCTCGGACTCCGACTCAGCTCTATAGTGCTAATAGCCGTACTAACATTTTACACTGGTCACATAGAGTCTCAGTAGTAAACATATCCACATATCCTCAAAACAGAGATCACCTGTTTCATCTTACACACAATGTTACCATTTCATACCATTCTATAGAATGACCTGCATTCTACTGTAAAGGCTGGCTGACACATTATAGCCCAACAATAAGGGCGGACTTATCTCCCACAACGTCCATTACAGGCCCAGCGTGTGTTCGTCTGAGCTGAGGGAGGTGACACAGTGACAGTATTTGGGTGGGATCACATGACTTTTTAAACGGGCTTGGAGTGAAGATCACTCACAATGAGGAGATCCAGGAAGGATTGAATTTATGACAACGCTGTATCTGTGTTCTGTAGCACTTTCATTCATCTTCTGATGAAGAGAAGGTGTTTGATCTGGACGTTTTAGCCAGACTTGTCACTATGTACCTAAATATAATATATACCTGTCACGCTGTAGATTCTTCCTTGTTGCTCCTGCAGGACTGCATCAAATTCAGGGTTTCTGTGCACTTCCATTCTCAAGGACTTTATGACTGAAGAACACTGGTAGCCAATAGGAGGGTCAAAGCGGACCACGGCTAACTGAGCTAGGGGTCATAAGGGGTCAAGAGTGGTTGTTATTGGTGACTTGTCACCACCTCATCAACTTCAGGCAGGCACACAAGGCGTTTAAAGGTCATGACCTGTTTCACTCTCACTATCAGTAATGTGTTTGTTAAATACACATCAAGTTTTAATGTCTTGCGCCGTAACGTGTCATTGTAAAGGGACATGCTGTTACCAGGAGTCTTCTGTGGAACTCAGAAAAATACATCTATATTCTGCCTAACACTTGTCCCGTGACTACTGCAGCTACAGAGCATCGGCTGGCTCACTGGCTACAAGTCAAAATGTCTGATCAGATGAGCAGCTTACTACTAGCTAGTTACCAGACACAACACTGGGCTGGACCCTGTACCAGACACAACACTGGGCTGGACCCTGTACCAGACACAACACTGGACTGGACCCTGTACCAGACACAACACTGGGCTGGACCCTATACCAGACACAACACTGGACTGGACCCTGTACCAGACACAACACTGGACTGGACCCTGTACCAGACACAACACTGGGCTGGACCTTATACCAGACACAACACTGGACTGGACCCTATACCAGACCCAGCACTGGGCTGGACCCTGTACCAGACACAACATTGGGCTGGACCCTGTACCAGACACAACACTGGGCTGGACCCTATACCAGACACAACACTGGGCTGGACCCTGTACCAGACACAACACTGGGCTGGACCCTGTACCAGACACAACACTGGGCTGGACCCTGTACCAGACACAACACTGGGCTGGACCCTGTACATCCTATGATGTCTTGCACACAGACACAATCATTCTCAAACACACATAAAAGATGGATGGATCTTTCCAGGTAGCAGGGGTCAAAGGTTATGTAAATAGTAGCAGTGCCCTCAGGATCAAGGCTCCCTGGGGGATGAGATTGACCTTCCTCAGACTCCCCTGCCCTCTGAACTCTAACCCTGTGATGTATGGACCTGGGAAGACATGCCCGATCCTTATTCGGTTGCTCATCGGATCTGTCAATCACAGAGATAAACAACAAGTCCCGCCCACATGCTCATCATTCAACACTTTAAAGGAATGTGACCCTTGACCCCTGTGTAGTGTGTTCTAAAGGTCATTCACAGCTTTTCAGTTAATCACCTGTGCACTGAATGAGAGGAAAAATGACCTGGCATGAATACAGTCTACAGGAAGAGAATAGGTGGAATGGGTGGGATACTGTCTCGTGAAAAAGAGAGAAAACACTGGTTGTCTGAAAATAAAGAAAATATGTGTGTGTGTGTGTGTGTGTGTGTGTGTGTGTGTGTGTGTGTGTGTGTGTGTGTGTGTGTGTGTGTGTGTGTGTGTGTGTGTGTGTGTGTGTGTGTGTGTGTGTGTGTGTGTGTGTGTGTGTGTGTGTGTGTGTGTGTGTGTGTGTGTGTGTGTGTGTGTGGGGTCTGTCTGCTGAAAACACGTATTGTTGAGAATACTATTTGCTGAAAATGAATTAAAGTGGGTTTAATATTGTGTACTGAAAAAAACTTGCCATGGAAAGAATACGGTGTATAAATAAATACTAAACATCTGCTTGTGGGGTGTAATCGAGAACAATTCAAATCAGCACTTTTGTCTCCCTTGCTAATCGCTGTCTGGTTGTGAATGGGTTTCTTATGAACATTTAGATCATTAGGTCTTTACTGTGTGCGCTGCTCCACTGGTTCCTTCTTTTTCTATTCTTTCATTCTCCCCCCCCCCCCCCCCCCCCTCAGTTTCTATCGGTGTCTCTCCACACATCCAACGGCTGCTCTACTTACCAGGAAATACTCTAGACAGAGGGAAGTAAATCTGGAGTCACCAGAGAGAGAGTGAGAGAGAACAGAGGGGGAAGTTCTGCTGTTTTACCCAGGAACTATAGAAGGAAAGTTTGTGGGTATGTCTTGTTAGAGTATGTCTTGGTTGGTTGCATGTTTGGACTACATCAATACAATTCACTATAGTCCATATTTTTCATGACCCTTCTGGAGAAATACCCCACCCCCGTGCTCTGTGCTCTGTGCTCTGTGTTCTGTGTTCTGTGTTCTGTGTTCTATGTTCTGTGCTCTGTGTTCTGTGTTCTGTGTTCTGTGCTCTGTGTTCTGTGTTCTGTGTTCTGTGTTCTGTGCTCTGTGCTCTGTGCTCTGTGTTCTGTGCTCTGTGTTCTGTGTCCTGTGCTCTGTGCTCTGTGCTCTGTGCTCTGTGTTCTGTGTTCTGTGTCCTGTGCTCTGTGTTCTGTGTGCTGTGTTCCGTGTTCTGTGCTCTGTGCTCTGTGTTCTGTGCTCTGTGTTCTGTGTTCTGTGTTCTGTGCTCTGTGCTCTGTGTTCTGTGCTATGTGCTCTGTGCTCTGTGTTCTGTGCTCTGTGCTCTGTTCTCTGTGCTCTGTGTTCTGTGTTCTGTGCTCTGTGTTCTCTGCTCTGTGCTCTGTGCTCTGTGTTCTGTGCTATGTGCTCTGTGACCTGTGCTCTGTGACCTGTGTTCTGTGACCTGTGTTCTGTTCTCTGTGCTCTGTGTTCTGAGCTCTGTGTTCTCTCTTCTCTTCTCTCCTCCTCATCCCCCTCCTCCTTGTCCTCCTCCTCCTCCTCTTCTCCTTCCCTCTTTTCTCCATCTCTCCTCTCCTCTTCCACTCCAACACGGCATTTATCAGCCCTAAGTAACTCTGACTAAAGTGTTCTGTGTTCTGTGTTCTGTGTTCTGTGCTCTGTGTTCTGTGCTCTGTGTTCTCTCTTCTCTTCTCTCCTCCTCATCCCCCTCCTCCTTGTCCTCCTCCTCCTCTAATCCTTCCCTCTTCTCCATCTCTCCTCTCCTCTTCCACTCCAACACGGCATTTATCAGCCCTAAGTAACTCTGACTAAAGTGTTCTGTGTTCTGTGTTCTGTGTTCTGTGCTCTGTGTTCTGTGCTCTGTGTTCTCTCTTCTCTTCTCTCCTCCTCATCCCCCTCCTCCTTGTCCTCCTCCTCCTCTTCTCCTTCCCTCTTCTCCATCTCTCCTCTCCTCTTCCACTCCAACACAGCATTTATCAGCCCTAAGTAACTCTGACTAAAGTGTTCTGTGTTCTGTGTTCTGTGTTCTGTGCTCTGTGTTCTGTGCTCTGTGTTCTCTCTTCTCTTCTCTCCTCCTCATCCCCCTCCTCCTTGTCCTCCTCCTCCTCCTCTTCTCCTTCCCTCTTTTCTCCATCTCTCCTCTCCTCTTCCACTCCAACACAGCATTTATCAGCCCTAAGTAACTCTGACTAAAGTGATGGTGATGGTGCCAGGCCAACAGCGGCGTTCAGTCCCTCCTCCCATCGATCCAGCCCCCCCACACACTCCTGAGTGGCCTGTCCAGCTGCCCGCCTGACAACCCCGTCAGAAATTCAATACCCTGATTAACACTGCCCTTCGCTTGGGCCCTGGATCACCACTTTAGCAGCCAATTGTCTTGACAGTCAGAGAGAGAGAGAAAGTCCCTGCTCCTACTAAGTGGTAAGTGAACATATTTTATGGAAAATTAGATTGTAAAATGTATTTATTTTTCAATGGACCCTGGAGGTGCGGTGTGTCATCGAGATGCAGCCTTTACACACTCGTAAACAAGACAGGAAACATACGTAGAGCTCTGGCAAAGTACTCACAGAAGTGAGATTTATACAGGGTTAGGAATGGAGGCCGATCTGCTTCCTAACTAAATGCTTGTGATTTACGCTCTAATGCCGAATACCAAATGAGGTGCTTGAAAAACGATATGAGATGAAGTCTGATTTTAATTAACCGCATTGCAGGTTTTAAAACAACATTAAGTAAATGATGAAGGAGACCCTTAAAGGGGATGGAAACACTGTGATTTAATACGGCAGATTTACATCCCAAAGTGTATCCATTCCCCTTTAAAGCCGAACTCGATATGCATCACTTGTACATTTTAATGCAATGTGCAAGTGACATTGTCCTACGTCATACTTCCTGGTCCTGCCCCCTAATCTTTTGAATGCGCTTGGAAATTGTATCGTCAAATTCATGAAAACTAAACCATTAAAGGTATTTATAAAATTGTATTTGTTTTTATGGATGAATTTATATCTGCCAGGTGACTTAAATACGCACTATGTTTTTTTTGCCCATTGAATAACATTAAAAACGTTATTTATTTTTTTAAATGACAAGCCTACTTCCTCGAAATTACATGACGCTTTGTATTGAGTAAGCATTCAGTAGTGTCCCTCAGGACCCACCCCTTCCTAGCCTGGTCCCAGACCTGTTTGTGCTATCTTAACACCACCTACGGGATTGACAAGAGAGCACAAACAGACCTGGGACCAGGCTAACTCACTCTCACTTTGTCATTGGCTTTGAGTGTCTCCTCTATTGAAAGCTGGCTAAATCTCTGTGTCACAACACATAACCTACAGTTATCTAACGTTGGTAAACTACTATGACACAACTCTGAGAACACAAGAAGAAGAAGAAGAAGAAGGAGAACGTGTCTCTGTCACATGTTTCTGCATTCCAAAGCTCTATTCCCACAGTCTGGCCTCAAAGACGTGACATATTAAATATACATATGTGACACTCTAATTAGTTTGGTATGGTTACAGACGTCAGAAAGGTACTTAACCCTTTAAGCTAACCCTTCCCCTAACCCTAACCATAACCCTTTAAGCTAACCCTTCCCCTTTCCCCAACCTTAACCCTTTAAGCTAACCCTTCCCCTAACCCTAACCTTAACCCTTTAAGCTAACCCTTCCCCTTCCCCCAACCCTAACCTTAACCCTTTAAGCTAACCCTTCCCCTTTCCTCAACCTTAACCCTTTAAGCTAACCCTTCCCCTTCCCCTAACCCTAACCGTAACCCTTTAAGCTAACCCTTCCCCTTCCCCTAACCCTAACCTTAACCCTTTAAGCTAACCCTTCCCCTTCCCCTTTCCCCAACCTTAACCCTTTAAGCTAACCCTTCCCCTTTCCCCAACCTTAACCCTTTAAGCTAACCCTTCCCCTTCCCCTAACCCTAACCTTAACCCTTTAAGCTAACCCTTCCTCTTCCCCTAACCTTAACCCTTTAAGCTAACCCTTCCCCTTCCCTAACCCTAACCTTAACCCTTTACAATAACCCTTCCCCTTCCCTAACCCTAACCTTAACCCTTTAAGCTAACCCTTCCTCTTCCCTAACCTTAACCCTTTACAATAACCCTTCCTTCCCCTAACCTAACCTTAACCCTTTAAGCTAACCCTTCCTCTTCCCCTAACCTTAACCCTTTAAGCTAACCCTTCCCCTTCCCTAACCCTAACCTTAACCCTTTACGATAACCCTTCCCCTTCCCTAACCTAACCTTAACCCTTTAAGCTAACCCTTCCTCTTCCCCTAACCTTAACCCTTTAAGCTAACCCTTCCTCTTCCCCTAACCTTAACCCTTTACAATAACCCTTCCCCTTCCCCTAACCCTAACCTTAACCCTTTAAGCTAACCCTTCCTCTTCCCCTAACCTTAACCCTTTAAGCTAACCCTTCCTTCCCTAACCCTAACCTTAACCCTTCCCTTCCCCTTCCCCCAACCTTAACCCTTCCCCTTTCCCCAACCTTAACCCTTTACGATAACCCTTCCCCTTCCCCTAACCCTAACCTTAACCCTTTAAGCTAACCCTTCCTCTTCCCCTAACCTTAACCCTTTAAGCTAACCCTTCCCCTTCCCCTAACCCTAACCTTAACCCTTTACGATAACCCTTCCTCTTCCCCTAACCTTAACCCTTTACGATAACCCTTCCCCTTCCCCCAACCTTAACCCTTTACGATAACCCTTCCCCTTCCCCTAACCTTAACCCTTTAAGCTAACCCTTCTCCTAACCCTAACATTAACCCCTTTCCCTAACATTAACCCTTTAAGCTAACCCTTCCCTTCCCCTAACCATAACTTTAACCCTTTAAGCTAACCCTTCCCCTTCCCCTAACCATAACCTTAACCCTTTAAGCTAACCCTTCCCCTAACCCTTCCCCTTCCCTTAACCATAACCTTAACCTTAACCCTTTAAGCTAACCCTTCCCCTAACCCTAACCTTAACCCTTTAAGCTAAACCTTCCCCTAACCATAACCTTAACCCTTTAAGCTAACCCTTCCCCTTCCCCTAACCATAACCTTAACCCTTTAAGCTAACCCTTCCCCTAACCCTTCCCCTTCCCCTAACCATAACCTTAACCTTAACCCTTTAAGCTAACCCTTCCCCTAACCCTAACCCTAACCTTAACCCTTTAAGCTAACCCTTCCCCTTCCCCTAACCCTAACCTTAACCCTTTAAGCTAACGCTTCCCCTTTCCCCAACCTTAACCCTTTACGATAACCCTTCCCCTTCCCTAACCCTAACCTTAACCCTTTAAGCTAACCCTTCCTCTTCCCTAACCTTAACCCTTTAAGCTAACCTTTCCCCTTCCCTAACCCTAACCTTAACCCTTTACGATAACCCTTCCCCTTACCCTAACCTTAACCCTTTAAGCTAACCCTTCCCCTTCCCCTAACCTTAACCCTTTAAGCTAACCCTTCCCCTTCCCCTAACCTTAACCATTTAAGCTAACCCTTCCCCTAACCATAACCTTAACCCTTTAAGCCAACCCTTCCCCTAACCCTAACCTTAACCCTTTAAGCTAACCCTTTCCCTAACCCTTCCCCTAACCTTAACCCTTTACGCTAACCCTTCCCCTAACCCTAACCTTAACCCTAACCTTAACCCTAACCTTAACCCCATACCCTAACCCATAGCCTAGCTAATGTTACCCACCTAGCCACCTAGCTAAGATTGGCCACAACAATGTGGAATTCGTAATAAATCATGTGTCTTGGAAATTCGTAACATATTGTAGGAATTGAAATTCATAAGCTATCACGCGCGTTGGAATTCGTAACATACTATGCTAAATGTATTGAGACAGATTTACGTTTACTATTTTACGTCAATCCGTGAGTCCAGGTTGTGTCCCAACATAGTGCACTCTAGCTTTTTGGGCCCTGGTCAAAAGTAGTGCACTATAGATGAAATATTATGCCATTTGGGATGCAACCAGTGTCTCATAATGAACCACGAGGAAGAGCTGTCCAGGGAACAACAAGAGAACATGGAACATTGGCCCAGTCAGGGAAAAACAAGAGAACACGGAACATTGACCCAGTCAGGGAAAAACAAGAGAACACGGAACATTGACCCAGTCAGGGAAAAACAAGAGAACACGGAACATTGACCCAGTCAGGGAAAAACAAGAGAACACGGAACATTGACCCAGTCAGGGAAAAACAAGAGAACACGGAACATTGACCCAGTCAGAACACGGAACATTGGGAACAACAAGAGAACATGGAACATTGGCCCAGTCAGGGAAAAACAAGAGAACACGGAACATTGACCCAGTCAGGGAAAAACAAGAGAACACGGAACATTGACCCAGTCAGGGAAAAACAAGAGAACACGGAACATTGACCCAGTCAGGGAAAAACAAGAGAACACGGAACATTGACCCAGTCAGGGAAAAACAAGAGAACACGGAACATTGACCCAGTCAGGGAAAAACAAGAGAACACGGAACATTGACCCAGTCAGGAGAAAAACATTGACCCAGTCAGGGAAAAACAAGAGAACACGGAACATTGACCCAGTCAGGGAACAACAAGAGAACATGGAACATTGGCCCAGTCAGGGAAAAACAAGAGAACACGGAACATTGACCCAGTCAGGGAAAAACAAGAGAACACGGAACATTGACCCAGTCAGGGAAAAACAAGAGAACACGGAACATTGACCCAGTCAGGGAAAAACAAGAGAACACGGAACATTGACCCAGTCAGGGAACAACAAGAGAACATGGAACATTGGCCCAGTCAGGGAACAAGAAGAGAACACGGAACATTGGCCCAGTCAGGGAACAAGAAGAGAACACGGAACATTGGCCCAGTCAGGGAACAAGAAGAGAACACGGAACATTGACCCAGTCAGGGAATAACAAGAGAACACGGAACATTGACCCAGTCAGGGAAAAACAAGAGAACACGGAACATTGACCCAGTCAGGGAAAAACAAGAGAACACGGAACATTGACCCAGTCAGGGAAAAACAAGAGAACACGGAACATTGACCCAGTCAGGGAAAAACAAGAGAACACAGAACTTTGACCCAGTCAGGGAACAACAAGAGAACACGGAACATTGGCCCAGTCAGGGAACAAGAAGAGAACACGCAACATTGGCCCAGTCAGGGAACAAGAAGAGAACACGGAACATTGGCCCAGTCAGGGAACAACAAGAGAACACGGAACATTGGCCCAGTCAGGGAACAAGAAGAGAAATCAAAACGACAAAAACCATCGCTATTCATAAAGCATCTCTTAGTAGGAATGCGGATCCAGGATCAGCCCAGTACATGTAATCTTATCCATTGTGATCAACGAAATAAAACGGATCCCAGAACATCGCTCCTAGTCTGAATCAGACTCCTCTGAGACTGAATAGAGAAGCCAATGAGTCATGTTTGATGAATAATGAATGTGATGTGTGTCTAGGCCCTTAATTTGAAACAATAATCCCTGAAACTTCCCACAAAGGCTCCTGACTACAGTATAGCTGTATAACTGTGTAAGCTGTATAAGCTGTATAACTGTGTAAGCTGTATAAGCTGTATAACTGTGTAAGCTGTATAAGCTTGTTTGAGACCTTTTAATTGAAGGTCTTTCCAATGTCCCTTTCATGTTCTCAAAGCGTTCCAATGTTAAACAAAATATTCTCCTCCCTAATGCTGACTACTGTCCATGTGTTTCTCCTCCTTAATGCCGACTACTGTTCATGTGTTTCTCCTCCTTAAAGCTGACTACTGTCCATGTGTTTCTCCTCCTTAATGCTGACTACTGTCCATGTGTTTCTCCTCCTTAATGCTGACTACTGTCCATGTGTTTCTCCTCCTTAATGCTGACTACTGTCCATGTGTTTCTCCTCCTTAAAGCTGACTACTGTCCATGTGTTTCTCCTCCTTAAAGCTGACTACTGTCCATGTGTTTCTCCTCCTTAAAGCTGACTACTGTCCATGTGTTTCTCCTCCTTAAAGCTGACTACTGTCCATGTGTTTCTCTTCCTTAAAGCTGACTACTGTCCATGTGTTTCTCCTCCTTAAAGCTGACTACTGTCCATGTGTTTCTCTTCCTTAAAGCTGACTACTGTCCATGTGTTTCTCCTCCTTAATGCTGACTACTGTCCATGTGTTTCTCCTCCTTAAAGCTGACTACTGTCCGTGTGTTTCTCCTCCTTAAAGCTGACTACTGTCCATGTGTTTCTCCTCCTTAAAGCTGACTACTGTCCATGTGTTTCTCCTACTTAATGCTGACTACTGTCCATGTGTTTCTCTTCCTTAAAGCTGACTACTGTCCGTGTGTTTCTCCTCCTTAAAGCTGACTACTGTCCATGTGTTTCTCCTCCTTAAAGCTGACTACTGTCCATGTGTTTCTCCTCCTGTCCATGTGTTTCTCCTCCTTAATGCTGACTACAGTCCATGTGTTTCTCCTCCTTAAAGCTGACTACTGTCCACGTGTTTCTCCTCCTTAAAGCTGACTACTGTCCATGTGTTTCTCCTCCTTAAAGCTGACTACTGTCCATGTCTTTCTCCTCCTTAAAGCTGACTACTGTCCATGTGTTTCTCCTCCTTAAAGCTGACTACTGTCCATGTCTTTCTCCTCCTTAAAGCTGACTACTGTCCATGTGTTTCTCCTCCTTAAAGCTGACTACTGTCCATGTCTTTCTCCTCCTTAAAGCTGACTACTGTTCATGTGTTTCTCCTCCTTAAAGCTGACTACTGTCCATGTGTTTCTCCTCCTTAAAGCTGACTACTGTTCATGTGTTTCTCCTCCTTAAAGCTGACTACTGTTCATGTGTTTCTCCTCCTTAATGCTGACTACTGTTCATGTGTTTCTCCTCCTTAAAGCTGACTACTGTCCATGTGTTTCTCCTCCTTAAAGCTGACTACTGTCCATGTCTTTCTCCTCCTTAAAGCTGACTACTGTCCATGTGTTTCTCCTCCTTAAAGCTGACTACTGTTCATGTGTTTCTCCTCCTTAAAGCTGACTACTGTCCATGTGTTTCTCCTCCTTAAAGCTGACTACTGTTCATGTGTTTCTCCTCCTTAAAGCTGACTACTGTTCATGTGTTTCTCCTCCTTAAAGCTGACTACTGTTCATGTGTTTCTCCTCCTTAAAGCTGACTACTGTCCACGTGTTTCTCCTCCTTAAAGCTGACTACTGTTCATGTGTTTCTCCTCCTTAAAGCTGACTACTGTTCATGTGTTTCTCCTCCTTAAAGCTGACTACTGTCCATGTGTTTCTCCTCCTTAAAGCTGACTACTGTCCATGTGTTTCTCCTCCTTAAAGCTGACTACTGTCCATGTGTTTCTCCTCCTTAAAGCTGACTACTGTCCATGTGTTTCTCCTCCTTAAAGCTGACTACTGTCCACGTGTTTCTCCTCCTTAAAGCTGACTACTGTCCATGTGTTTCTCCTCCTTAAAGCTGACTACTGTCCATGTGTTTCTCCTTAAAGCTGACTACTGTCCACGTGTTTCTCCTCCTGACTACTGTCCATGTGTTTCTCCTCCTTAAAGCTGACTACTGTCCATGTGTTTCTCCTCCTTAAAGCTGACTACTGTCCATGTGTTTCTCCTCCTTAAAGCTGACTACTGTTCATGTGTTTCTTCCTCTGACTACTGTTCATGTGTTTCTCCTCCTAAAGCTGACTACTGTTCATGTGTTTCTCCTCCTTAAAGCTGACTACTGTTCATGTGTTTCTCCTCCTTAAAGCTGACTACTGTTCATGTGTTTCTCCTCCTTAAAGCTGACTACTGTTCATGTGTTTCTCCTCCTTAAAGCTGACTACTGTTCATGTGTTTCTCCTCCTTAAAGCTGACTACTGTTCACTGTTTCTCCTCCTTAAAGCTGACTACTGTCATGTGTTTCTCCTCCTCCTTGTTCAAAGCTGTTTCTCCTCCTTAAAGCTGACTACTGTCCATGTCTTTCTCCTCCTTAAAGCTGACTACTGTTCATGTGTTTCTCCTCCTTAAAGCTGACTACTGTTCATGTGTTTCTCCTCCTTAAAGCTGACTACTGTCCACGTGTTTCTCCTCCTTAAAGCTGACTACTGTCCATGTCTTTCTCCTCCTTAAAGCTGACTACTGTTCATGTGTTTCTCCTCCTTAAAGCTGACTACTGTTCACGTGTCTCTCCTCCTTAAAGCTGACTACTGTTCATGTGTTTCTCCTCCTTAAAGCTGACTACTGTCCATGTGTTTCACAGTTCTCATGTTTCTCGGCACCTCTCCTGTCGGGACGAAGTGTGATATTGCTATGTAGTTATAAATGCCTGCATATTGGTATGATTGTCGTTGTATAAACCTATCGCAGCCAAGCAGAGATCCATGCTAAAGGTATTTTACCTGTAATTATGGGATGGCTAGCTTTCCACAGTGCCTGGGACGCCTACCAGCTTGCCTTGGTCTTCATGGGGATTCTGGTCTTTTCTTGTGGTTGTCGCGCTGCAATTAACACTGTCTCCGTTTGCTGGGTGGCAAAACGCACTGAGACTGACACACACATAAACCCACGCGCACACACACACACACACACAGCATGAATGGACACACACACACACACACACACACACACACACACACACACACACACACACACACACACACACACACACACACACACACACACACACACACACACACACACACACACACACACACACACACACACACACACACACAGAAGAGCCTTTGGCTGGAGGCAATGGGAAAGAAAGCACATGATAGGAAAAACATAGTTAATTATGTTTGACAGGTATCTATTAAAGTGCCTTCTAAGCCAGACCTTGGAGGTCTTCACACATCTGATGGAAATATAGCCTGTGTCCCAAATGGCACCCTTTTACCTCTGTAGCGCACTACATTTGACCAGGGTCCATATACACTCTTATGAAACTTGGGTGCTTAGGAAACAAAGGTTCTATCTGGAACCCAAACGGGTTCTTCGGCTGTCCCCATAGGAGCACCCTTTGAAGAATCCTTTTTGGTTCCAGGTAGAACCCGGAAAAACCCTTTTCACAGAGGGTTCTACATGGAACCCAAAAGGGTTCTCCTATGGAGACAGCCGAAGAACCCTTTTGGAACCCTTTTTTCTAAGAGCATAGAGCTCTGGTTACAAATAGTGCACCACACAGGGAACAGTGCAGTTTTGGGACACAGACATACACCGAGGGGTTACATTTATACCAAACGATTTTGAAAAAATCATTAAAACAATGTTAACCAATAACAATGTGTGGTAAATAAGCCATCATAGCATTATTTTTGGTGCTTAAATCATCAGAGAGAACCACTCTTGGGGCGGCAGGGTAGCCTAGTGGTTAGAGTGTTGGACTAGTAACCGAAAGGTTGCAAGTTCGAATCCCCAAGCTGATAAGGTACAAATCTGTCGTTCTGCCCCTGAACAGGCAGTTAACCCACTGTTCCTAGGCTGTCATTGAAAATAAGAATTTGTTCTTAATTGACTTGCCTAGTAAAATAAAATAAAAAATTTTTAAAACAATAAACCCTCACACTGCCTGGTATGGTCAATGTTCTTTAATTGGCATGGTTATACTTATGCTGTGTTATCTTCATTTTGGTAATGGAAAAAGTGACAAAGGCAACGTTGTTTTGAATGGCAACACTTTAACCCTGGCCTCCAGTGTCACGGATCCCTCCGGAACTTTCACTACACACACCTGTCCCCTATTCCCACTGATTAGCACTTGTATAAATGTGCCTTTTGGTTTCCATTGGGCGGTCCATTATTGTTACAATGTCCGTTGGTGCGTGTGTTTTGGGTTTCGTACCATTGTGGATCGCGCAGATGATTACGGGTCTCGTCCCATGAGTGAATCATTGTGCTTGTGTGTTATTTATTCGAGGTACTCCTCACTCTTTTGTTTTAGGTTTCTACCCTGTGTTTTTGTTACGTGTTTGTTTGGTCTTCGTCCCCTTGCCTTTATACGGCACACTGTAATTTGGGCTGAATAAAAAATCCTATTACGCATTCCTGCGCCTTTCTCCCAACCCTTCGGGTCAACGTGACGTCCAGGGAAAAGTTGTATTTGGTTATAGTGTCTCCAGTAGGACCTGAAGGATAATAAAATAACATTTAAAGAAAATGCTGTTAGTCATGTGCCAAATACAACGAGCCCAAAACCAACAATGCAGTTTAAAAAATACAGATAAGAACAAGAAATAAAAGTAACAAGTAATTAAAGAGGAGCAGTAAAATACCAATAGCGAGAGGGTACTGGTACAGAGTCAATGTGCGGGGGCACCGCACATTGCGGTAATATGTACATGTGGTTGGAGTTATTAAAGTGACTTATGCATAGATGACAACAACAGAGAGACGCAGTGGTGTAAAAGTGGGGGAATGCAAATAGACTGGGTCGCCATTTGTTTAGGTGTTCAGGAGTCATATGGCTTGGGGGTAGAAGCTGTTTAAAAGCCTCTTGGATCTAAACTTGAAGCTCCGGTACCACTTGCTGTGCGGTAGCGGAGAGAACAGTTTATGACTGGGGTGGCTGGAGTCTTTGACAATTTTTAGGGCCTTCCTCTGACACCACCTGGTATAGAGGTCCTGGATGACAGGAAGCTTGGACCCAGTGATGTGGGTCATTCGGCCAGAGTGCCTTGCGGTTGGAGGAAGAGCAGTTGCCAACCAGGCAGTGATGCATCCTGTCGGATGCTCTCGATGGTGCAGCTGTAGAACTTTTTGAGGATCTGAGGACCCATGTCAAATCTTTTCAGTCTCCCGAGGGGGAATAGGTTTTGTCATGCTCTCTTCACGACTGTCTGGTGCGCATGAACAATATCAGTTTGTTGGTGATGTGGACACCAAGGAACTTGAAGCTCTCAACCTGCTCCTCTGCAGCCCTGTCAATGAAAATGGGGGCATGCTCAGTCCTCCTTTATCCTGTAGTCCACAATCATCTTCTTTGTCTTGATCACGTTGAGGGAGAAGTTGTTGTCCTGGCACCACACTGCCAGGTCTCTGACCTCCTCCCTATAGGCTGTCTCGTCATTGTCGGTGATCAGGCCTACCACTGTTGTGTCATCGGCAAACTTAATAATGATGAATGGAGTCGTGCCTGGCCTTGCAGTCATGAGTGAACAGGGAGTACAGGAGGGGACAGAGCACGCACCCCTGAGGGGCCCCTGTTTTGAGGATCAGCGTGGAGGATGTGTTGTTACCTACCCTTACCACCTGGGGGTGGTCCGTCAGGAAGTCAAGAAGTCCAGGATCCAGTTGCAGAGGGAGGTGCTTAGTCCCAGGGTCCTCATCTTATTGATGAGCTTTGAGGCCGCTGTGGTGTTGAACGCTGAGCTGTAGTCAATGAATATCATTCTGACATAGGTGTTCCTTTTGTCCAGGTGGGAAAGGGCAGTGTGGAGTGCAATAGAGATTGCATCATCTCTGGATCTGTTGGGGCGGTATGTAAACTGGAGTGGGTCTAGGGTTTCTTGGATAATGGTGTTGATGTGAGCCATGACCAGCCTTTCAAAGCACTTCATGGCTACAGACGTGAGTGCTATAGGTTGGAGGTCATTTAGGCAGGTTACCTTAGAGTTCTTGGGCACAGGGACTATGGTGGTCTGCTTAAAACATGTCAGTATTACAGACTCAGACAGGGAGAGGTTGAAAATGTCAGTGAAGACACTTGCCAGTTGGTCAGTGCGTGCAGTACACGTCCTGGTAATCTGTCTGTCTTGTGAATGTTGACCTGTTTTAGGTCTTACTCACATCGCCTGCGGAGAGCGTGATAACACAGCGTCAGAGCTGGTGTAGTATGATTCGATCTTTGTCCTGTATTGATGCTTTACCTGTTTGATGGTTCGTCGGAGGGCATAGCAGGATTTCTTATAAGCTTCCGTGTTAGAGTCCCGCTCCATGAAAGTGGCAGCTCTAGCCTTTAGCTCAGTGTGGATGTTGCCTGTGATCCATGGCTTCATGTTGGGATATGTACGTCCCGTCACTGTGGGGATGTCGATTCACTTATTGATGAAGGTAATGATGTGGTGTACTCCTCAGTACCACCGGAAGGAATCCCAGAACTTATTCCAGTCTGTGCTAGCAAAACAGTCCTGTAGCTTAGCATCTGCTTCAGTTGACCACTATTTTATTGATCTAGTCACTGGTGCTTCCTGCTTTAATTTTTGCTTTTACACAGGATTCAGGAGGGTAGAATTGTGGTTAGATTTTCCAAATGGAGGGCAAGGCAGAGCTTTGTATGCATCTCTGTGTGTGGAGTAAAGCTGGTCCAGAGTTGTTTTTCCTCTGGTTGCACATTTAACCTGCTGGTAGAAATTAGGTAAAACTGATGTAATTTTCCCTGCATTAAAGTCCCCAGCTACTAGGAGTGCCGCCTCTGGGTGAGTGTTTCCTGTTTGCTTATGGCAGAATACAGCTTATTCAATGCTGTCTTAGTGCCAGCCTCTGACTGTGGTGGTATGTAAACAGCTACGAAAAAAAACAGATGAAAACTCTCTAGGTCGGTAGTGTGGTCTACAGTTCATCATGAGATACTCTACCTCAGGCGAGCAATAGCTCGAGACTTTCTTAGATATTGTGCACCAGCTGTTATTTACAAAAATACATAGTCCGCCTCCCCTTGTCTTACCAGACGCTGCTGTTCTATCCTGCTGAAACAGTGTATAAACAGCCAGCTGTGTGTTGATAGTGTGGTTATTCACCGACTCCGTGAAGCATAAGATATTACAGTTTTGAATGTCCCGTTGGTAGTTTAATCTTCTGCGTAGGTCATCTATTTTATTGTCCAAAGATTGCACGTTTGCTAGCAGAATGGAAGGAAGTGGGGGTTTATTCGATCGCCTACGAATTCTCAGAAGGTAGACCGCCCTCCAGCCCTTTTTTCTCTGCCTCCTTTTCACGCAAATCACGGAGATCTGGGCCTGTTCCTGAGAAAGCAGAATATCGTCTGCGTCGGCCTCGTCAGACTCGTTAAAGGAAAAAAGGATTCTGCCAGTCTGTGGTGAGTAACAGCTGTTCTGATGTCTAGAAGTTATTTTCGGTCATAACAGACGGTAGCTGCAACATTATGCACAAAATATGAAGAAGAAAAAAAACAATGCAAATAAACAAACAAAAAACAGAATTGTTTGGTGGCATGTAAAATGTCTGCCTTCTTCTCCGGGTGTGTCTGTGTGTGCCTGAAGATGGCAGACATGATGTCTGTAGCAGGGAATCAGGTACACCTGACCATGTCATGTCATGTCATGTCAGGTCATGTCAGGTCATGTCTGTCTGTCTGTCTGTCTGTCTGTCTGTCTGTCTGTCTGTCTGTCTGTCTGTCTGTCTGTCTGTCTGTCTGTCTGTCTGTCTGTCTGTCTGTCTGTCTGTCTGTCTGTCTGTCTGTCTGTCTGTCTGTCTGTCTGTCTGTCTGTCTGTCTGTCTGTCTGTCTGTCTGTCTGTTTGTATTTCTCACTGTTTCTCTCTCTCTCTCCTTTCAGTTTGAAGGGTTTGGGGATCACCTATAAAGCCAGGGGAGATTAGGGTGATAGTTGTGTAGCCTCGTTCTTTTGTCTCCGTCCACATTCTTCAGAAATGTAAGAAGGCACCAATTATCTTTCAGGTCCTAATGCCCCAGGTCTTAGACGTGTACCTTTAACAGCTCCTCAGGTTCATGTCCCCCAGCCATAGAGAAGACCATGGGATGTAGATGGGTTATCTTCCACTGCAATTATACTGTCCACCTACTATGCAAAAGAGCACAGAGAAAAGATTCCCAATAACAAACCAACACACCCAAAGGTCAGTTAGTTTACACCCCCAAAGGAAAAACAACATTGTTATGTGTATTCGAGGTACTGTAGGTCAATTACCAGGTTCGCTTAAAGAATTTGGATGCATAAATTATAAAATAAATGGTATATGATAAACAAGCTTGATCTGTGGCACATACTGGGAGATACTGGGAGATACTGGGAGATACTGGGAGAGTGAACTGCCCTAACACGACGTCATCTGGCCAGTGCCGAGTCTAATCAACATTTAAAAACTGATATTATCTCTGCTCTCTAAGGTGTGAGATGATGGAGTTATAGCTACTGTAGGTTCCTCTGCAGTGCCCATTTTCCTGCTTTCTGGTCTCTGCAGATCATCAAAGTCACAGGGCACATGTAGTGTGAGGGATTACAGTCTAAGGGACAGCCCTGCCCCAACCCCATTCACATTTTGGCATGGGCGGACAACAGCCTCGGTACAAGTGAGTTTTTAATGCATTCCATCTCACTTTAATTACTCCAATCTCTGCGAGGGCACACAGGAAGAAAAAAAAGAAATTCCTGAAAGCTTTCTCCGTTTTCGTGCCGAGCAGATTACCCCACTGCCCTGCCAAGTCCGCGCCACGCTGCATCCTAAGATAGAATTCAAATTCAAATTGTGAGGCTAAAGAAAGTGCAGCTGTCACCACGTGCCTCTACCCCTCTGGCCTGCGAAGTCACCCCCCCCCCCCGTTGGATCAAAGAGGAGCTGTCCTCCTCCTCCGCCCGGGTCCTGGCTGTAAGGCCTGCCAGTGTCTGGTCCCCCTGGGGCCGGGACCGCCTGCCTAATCCACCTCTCCTGACTCCACACTGACAGGCTGAATAAAGGCATTAAACCCCACTAAATAATTACCAATTTAAACATGGGGAGAAGCCATCAGGTATGGGGGGAGGGGGCAGATGAGGATGGTACTGGGTACTATAGTGATGGTTTCCCTGCCAAAAACAACCTGTATTTCTCCTCTTGTTTGGTTGGTTTGTGGTTTCAGAAGTTCTGGATGAGTGACCTTACATGGCGGTATCAGACCAGGAACAGACTTGTAAAAGGCCCCAATGTACGGGAACGTTTCTGCTGTCAGTGATGTGTCTGAATGTGGCCTCCATGACAGCAGAAATAGGAACTAAGGTTTATAAGGGACAGTGTTCATGTTTTAGGGGTGGGGTTGAGGTGTGTGTGTGTGTGTGTGTGTGTGTGTGTGTGTGTGTGTGTGTGTGTGTGTGTGTGTGTGTGTGTGTGTGTGTGTGTGTGTGTGTGTGTGTGTGTGTGTGTGTGTGTGTGTGTGTGTGTGTGTGTGTGTGTGTGTGTGTGTGTGTGTGTGTGCGTGTCCGTCTTTGCCATCTGCAGATTCGTGTGCTACGAGGCCTGGGGTTCTAATCCAACAGCGCCACACTGCCAAATCCAGGTAAAGTGATCCTAAATCCACCCAGCGTTCACCCTTCTCTGTTCTCCCTCTCACCCTTCTCTATTCTCCCCCTCCTCTATTCTTCCTATACCTCTCTCCTTCTCTTCTTCTCCCTCTCCTCTCCCTCCCTCACTCTCTCCTATCTTCTCCCTCTCCCTCTCTACCTCCTCTCTTCTCCCTCTCCTCTCCCTCCCTCCCTTTCTCCTATCTTCTCCCTCTCCCTCTATCCCTCCTATCTTCTCCCTCTCCCTCTCTCCCTCCTCTCTTCTCCCTCTCCTCTCCCTCCTCTCTTCTCCCTCTCATATCCCTCCCTCTCTCCTCTCTTCTCCCTCTCCTTCCTATCTTCTCCCTCTCATCTTCCTCCCTCCCTCCTCTCAACTTCCTCCCTCCCTCCTCTCTTCTCCCGCTCCTCTCCCTCTCTCCCTCTTTTCTCTTCTCTCTCTCCTCTCCCTCTCTCCCTCCTCTCTTCTCCCTCTCAACTCTTCTCCCTCTCCTCTCTCTCTCCTCTCCCTCTGTTCTTGAATCCCTGTGGTAAGCCCCATCTATTAGTGCTGGAGAGATCAGTCTCTCTGCCATCCTCCTCTCTAAAGACCGGTAGGCTGCAAGACCCACGCACTGACAACTTAATCTCTTCTCTGAAAAAATAAGGAGTGAATAGGGGGAATTGCCATGTGACAAAAGAGTTCAGACTTGACCATGATTATTTTCCTTTCAGTCTTTCTCTGTTTAGGTGATTGGAGGCTGAGACCAGAGGTTTACCTGTTCTCGTCATACAGGTTAATATCTGTGACTGTACTCTACATACTGTATTTGTCAAATTATTTGAAACCATTTTGATGTAGTTTCGTGTTCTCCATATTCAAGGCTTTCAATTATGTAAAATAACTATATAAATCAAAGATGGTGTAATCTGACAGAAATACAAGTCCTCGAGAGGCCTGAGAGACTGTGCAATATGTGTTCTCTTCAGTCATGCCAAAACCAAAATGATTGTGCCCTGATCAGCTCGTCTTAACACGCACGACTGACTCCTCTTGGCAGAGTGACAGACACATCCTGTAAATCAACCAAGTATTTACATACGTTTTTATCTTCCTCTGCATTCAATAACCGCCACTGATTGAGCAAGCAACAGTGACGAATGTACACACACACACACACACAAGTACAGGCACACACTCACACAACGAAACCGCCAAATGCTGAAGTGCATAGTGGGTAAAAATTGTCTGTCCATGATTGCAACACTCACTACGGAGTTCCAAACCGCCTCTGGAAGCAACATCAGCACAAGAACTGTTTGGTCAGGAGGTTCATGAAATGGGTTTCCATGGCCGAGCAGCTGCACACAAGCCCAAGATCACCATGCGCAATGCCAAGCGTCGGATGGAGTGCTGTAAAGTGGAAGTGGAAAGGTGGAAACGTGTTCTCTGGAGTGATGAATCTGGTGGCCCATCTGACTATTCTGGGTTGGGAGATTCCAGGAGAATGCTATCTGCCCCAATGCATAGTGCCAACTGTAAAGTTTGGTGTACGAGGAATAATGGTCTGGGGCTGTTTTCATGGTTTGGGCCCCTTAGTTCCTGTGAAGATACATTTTAACGCTACAGCATGCAATGACATTCTAGATGATTCTGTTCTTCCAACTTTGTGGCAACTGTTTAGGCCCATGACAATGCCCAATGCACAAAACAAGATCCATACTGGAATGGTTAGTCGAAGTCGGTGTGGAAGAACTTGACTGGCCTGCACAGACCCCTGACCTCAACCCCATCAAACACCTTTGGGATGAATTGGAAAACCAACTGCTAGACAGGCCTAATCCCCCCACATTAGAGCCCAACCTCACTAATGCTCGTGTGGCTGAATGGAAGCAAGATCCCGCAGCAATGTTCCCACATCTGGTGGTAATACCTTCCCAGAAGAGTGGAGGCTGTTATAGCTGCAAAGGGGGACCAACTCCATATTAAAGCCTTCCCAGAAGAGTGGAGGCTGTTATAGCAGCAAGGGGGGGACCTACTCCATATTAAGGCCTTCCCAGAAGAGTGGAGGCTGTTATAGCAGCAAAGGGGGGACCTACTCCATATTAAAGCCTTCCCAGAAGAGTGGAGGCTGTTATAGCAGCAAAGGGGGACCAACTCCATATTAAAGCCTTCCCAGAAGAGTGGAGGCTGTTATAGCAGCAAAGGGGGGACCTACTCCATATTAAAGCCTTCCCAGAAGAGTGGAGGCTGTTATAGCAGCAAAGGGGGGACCTACTCCATATTAAGGCCTTCCCAGAAGAGTGGAGGCTGTTATAGCAGCAAAGGGGGACCAACTCCATATTAAAGCCTTCCCAGAAGAGTGGAGGCTGTTATAGCAGCAAATGGGGGACCAACTCCATATTATTGCCCATGACTTTGGAATGAGATGTTTGACAAGCAGTTGTCCACATACTTTTGGTCATGTAGTGTATGTAGATATGCACACACACACACACGCACATACACATTAAAACACACACAAGAGTCCGCTTCAGGGCACACTGTTAGATCCACCTGCTCTGCTCTGTAATGGCTGGTATTCCATTGATGTTTCTCATTTTATTCTCCATCCGCTGGAGACAGGGTGTGTGTCTGATATGACTTCTGGTTTGGGGTGTCTGACAGTGCCAGAACTACACTCTGTGTGTGTGTGTGTGTGTGTGTGTGTGTGTGTCCATATACGTGTGTGTGCTTGTGCCCATGTGAGAAAAAAAATGCTATAGTATAGTATGGTATAAATACTATAATATTCGCTGTATTGTTTTTGCGGACTTTACTGTAGTATTTAAAAGTCTGCAAGTATTTACAGTTAACTGCAGTATAAATACTGAAGTAAAATAAAACTGTAGTATATACTATAGTAATGAATGTAGTATTTACAGTTAACTACAGTATAAATACTGAAGTAAAATAAAACTGTAGTATATACTATAGTAATGAATGTAGTATTTACAGTTAACTACAGTATAAATACTGAAGTAAAATAAAACTGTAGTATATACTATAGTAATGAATGTAGTATTTTTGCGGAATGTACTATATACAGTAGTTTTTACTGAAGTGTTTTTGCAGATTGTAGTATTTGCAAAAAGTCAAAAGGTCAAAAGTAGTGCACTAAATAGGGATTAGGGTGTCATTTAGCGTGCACCCTATGTCAATTCCACTTTATGAACTGTGTATTATTTACCAATGAAAACAATTATGTAAGTAAATCTAAAATTAGAGAACAACTATGACAGGGTTTCTCGTGTTCTCTGACATTACGTTTTAACATGCTTTCTGTTTATGCTGTTTGTTATAATGGCCAACTTCACCAACATTCCCTTGACAATACATCCTGGTCCCAGATCTTTGTGTCTGTTAGCTAACTTCTCTGACTCTAATACGTCTCTGACTGTTTGTTATCTAACTCACTAAATACATTTTTCCTTGACATTCCAGGAGATTTGCATTCATGGAGATATGCATTCATGGAGATTTGCATTCATGGAGATTTGCATTCATGGAGATTTGCATTCATGGAGATTTGCATTCATGGAGATTTGCATTCATGGAGATTTGTATTCATGGAGATATGCATTCCAGGAGATGGCATTCATGGAGATATGCATTCATGGAGATTTGCATTCATGGAGATTTGCATTCATGGCATTTGCTTTGCATGTCTGCTCAGCTGTAAATTACCTTCTTCGGGATCAAATCAAATCAATTGTATTTGTAAAGCCGTACTTACATCAGCTGATATCTCAAAGTGCTGTACAGAAACCCAGCCTAAAACTCCAAACAGCAAGCAATGCAGGTGTAGAAGCACGGTGGCTAGAAAAAACTCCCTAGAAAGGCCAGAACCTAGGAAGAAACCTAGAGAGGAACCAGGCAATGAGGGGTGGTATCACTCCCTGACCATAGATAGCTTTTTTATTCTCTATTTCGGTTATGTCGGGGTGTGACTAGGGGGAGGTGTTCCAATCTTGGAGTTTTTATTTCTATGTTGGCCTGGTATAGTTCCCAATTAGAGGCAGCTGTTTATCGTTGTCTCTGATTGGGGATCACTGTGTTTTGTGGGATCTTGTTTTGAGTTAGTGCATGTAGCACCTCTTATGTTACGGTTCGTTATTGGTTTCCTTTTGAGTTTTTTTGGAAGTTTCAAATGAATAAAGATGTCTAACTCAGAGCAAGCTGCGCCTTGGTCCGTCTCTATACACAACCGTGACAGGTGGCCAGTCCTCTTCTGGCTGTGCCGGGTGGAGATTATAACAGAACATGGCCAAGATGTTCAAATGTTCATAGATGACCAGCAGGGTCAAATAATAATAATCACAGTGGTTGTAGAGGGTGCAACAGGTCAGCACCTCAGGAGTAAATGTCAGTTGGCTTTTCATAGTCGATCATTCAGAGTATCTCTACCGCTCCTGTTGTCTCTAGAGAGTTGAAAACGGCAGGTCTGGGACAGGCAGCATGTCTGGTGAACAGGTCAGGGTTCCATAGCCGCAGGCAGAACAGTTGAAACTGAAGCAGCAGCACGGCCAGGTGGACTGGGGACAGCAATGACTCATCAGGCCAGGTATTCCTGAGGCATGGTCCTAGGGCTAAGGTCCTATGAGAAAGAGAAAGAAAGAAAAAAAGAGAGAAAGAAAGAGATTATTAGAGAGAGCATACTTAAATTCACACAGGACAGGAGACAGGAGAAATACTCCAGATATAACAAACTGACCCTAGCCCCCCGACACCAAACCTACTGCAGCATAAATACTGGAGGCTGAGACAGGTGGGGTCAGGAGATACTGTGGCCCCATCCAAAGATACCCCCAGATAGGACCTAACAGGCAGGATATAACCCCACCCTCTTTGCCAAAGCACAGCCCCCACACCACTAGAGGGATATCTTCAACCACCAACTTACCATCCTGAGACAAGGCCGAGAATAGCCCACAAAGATCTCAGCCACGGCACAACCCAAGGGGGGGCGTCAACCCAGATAGGAAGATCAAGTCAGGGATCTCAACCAACTCAATTGACGCACCCTTCCTAAGGACGGCATGGAAGAGCACCAGTAAGCCAGTGACTCAGCCCCTGTAATAGGGTTTGAGGCAGAGAATCCCAGTGGAGAGAAGGGGAACCGGCCAGGCAGAGACAGCAAGGGCGGTTCGTTGCTCCAGTGCCTTTCTGTTCATCTTCACACTCCTGAGCCAGACTACACTCAATCATATGACCCACTGAAGAGATGAGTCTTCAGTAAAGACTTAAAGGTTGAGACTGAGTCTGCATCTCTCACAAGGGTAGGCAGACCATTCCATAAAAATGGAGCTCTATCGGAGAAAGCCCTGCCTCCAGCTGTTTGCTTAGAAATTCTAGGGACAGTTAGGAAACCTGTGTCTTGTGACCGTAGCGTACGTGTTTGTACGTACGGCAGGACCAAATCAGAAAGATAGGTAGGAGCAAGCCCATGTAATGCGTTGTAGGTTAACAGTTAAACCTTGAAATCAGCCCTTGCCTTAACAGGAAGCCAGTGTAGAGAGGCCAGCACTGGAGTAATATGATCAAATGTTTTGGTTCTAGTCAAGTTTCTGCATCATTTTTGGACAGAAATGTTCTGATTTTTGCAATGTTACATAGATGGAAAAAGCAGTCCTTGAAACAATCTTGATATGTTCGTCAAAAGAGAGATCAGGGTTCAAAGTAACGCCGAGGTCCTTCACAGTTTAATTTGAGACGACTGTACAACCATCGATATTAATTGTCAGATTCAACAGAAGATATTTTTGTTTCTTGGGACCTAGAACAAGCATCGCTGTTTTGTCCAAGTTTAAAAGTAGAACATTTGCAGACATCCACTTCCTTATGTCTGAAACACAGGCTTCCAACATAGGCAATTTTGGGGCTTCACCATGTTTCATCAAAATGTACAGCTGTGTGTATTTAACATTATGTTCCCGAATGACATCACCAAGAGGTAAAATATATAGTGAAAACAATGGTGGTCCTAAAACGGAACCTTGAGGAACACCGAAATTTACATTTGATTTGTCAGAGGACAAACCATTCACAGAGACAAACTGACATCTTTCCGACAGATAAGATCTAAACCAGGCCAGAACTTGTCCGTGTAGACCAACTTGGTTTACCAATCTCTCCAAAAGAATGTAGTGATCGATGATATCAAAAGCAGGGATCGGTGTCCCTTCCACGGGATGGTTTAGCTAATGGAGGCTAATGCGATAATCATGAAGTTGTAAGTAATAAGAAAACTTCCCAGGACATAGACATATCTGATATTGGCAGAAAGCTTACATTCTTGTTAATATAACTGCACTGTCCAATTTACAGTAGCTATTACAGTTAAATAACACCATGCTATTGTTTGAGGAGAGTTCGCAATATTAAAGGCCATATTATATTATGGCCTTTCTCTTGCATTTCAAAAATAAAAAAGAACGGTTAATTAAAAAATATATATATATATATATATTACCAGATCTATTGTATTATATTCTGCTACATCCCCTTCACATTTACACAAATTTCAAAGTGTTTCCTTTCAAATAATACCAAGAATATGCACATCCTTGCTTCAGAGCCTGAGCTACAGGCAGGTTGATATGGGTATGTCATTTTAGGTGAAATGAATAATATATTGTCATCTAACTCACAAACTCCCTAAATAATATTTTATTATCTAACTCACTTACTCATTAAATAATATATTGTTATCTAACTTACTAAATAATATATTGTTATCCAAGTCACTAACTGTAAATAGTACATTGTTATCTAACTCACTAACTCTGAATAATATATTGTTATGCAACTCAATAACTCTCTAAATAATATCTTTTTTTTATCTAACTCACTAACTCACTAAATAATATATGTTTTATCTAACTCACTCTCTAAATAATATATTGTTATCTAACTCACTAACTCTGAATAATATATTGTTATGCAACTAACTCTCTAAATAATATTTTTTTTTATCTAACTCAATAACTCACTAAATAATATATTGTTATCTAACTCACTAACTCACTAAATAATATATGTTTTATCTAACTCACTAACTCACTAAATAATATATTGTTATCTAACTCACTAACTCACTAAATAATATATTGTTATCTAACTCACTAAATAATATATTGTTATCTAACTCACTAACTCACTAAATAATATATTGTTATCTAACTCACTAACTCACTAAATAAATATATATTGTTATCTAACTCACTAAATAATATATTGTTATCTAACTCACTAAATAATATATTGTTATCTCACTAAATAATATATTGTTATCTAACTCACTAAATAATATATTGTTATCTAACTCACTAACTCACTAAATAATATATTGTTATCTAACTCACTAAAACTCACTAAATAATATATTGTTATCTAACTCACTAACTCACTAAATAATATATTGTTATCTAAAACTAAATAATATATTGTTATCTAACTCACTAAATAATATATTGTTATCTAACTCACTAAATAATATATTGTTATCTCACTAAATAATATATTGTTATCTAACTCACTAACTCACTAAATAATATATTAAATTATCTAACTCAATAACTCAACTAAATAATATATTGTTATCTAACTCACTAAATAATATATTGTTATCTAACTAACTCACTAAATAATATATTGTTATCTAACTCACTAAATAATATATTGTTATCTAACTCACTAAATAATATATTGTTATCTAACTCACTAAATAAATAATATATTGTTATCTAACTCACTAAATAATCACTAAATAAAATAATATATTGTTATCTAACTCACTAAATAATATATTGTTATCTAACTCACTAAATAATATATTGTTATCTAACTCACTAACTCACTAAATAATATATTGTTATCTAACTCACTAAATAATATATTGTTATCTAACTCACTAAATAATATATTGTTATCTAACTCACTAAATAATATATTGTTATCTAACTCACTAAATAATATATTGTTATCTAACTCACTAAATAATATATTGTTATCTAACTCACTAACTCACTAAATAATATATTGTTATCTAACTCACTAAATAATATAGTGTTATCTAACTCACTAAATAATATATTGTTATCTAACTCACTAAATAATATATTGTTATCTAACTCACTAAATAATATATTGTTATCTAACTCACTAACTCACTAAATAATATATTGTTATCTAACTCACTAAATAATATATTGTTATCTAACTCACTAACTCACTAAATAATATATTGTTATCTAACTCACTAAATAATATATTGTTATCTAACTCACTAAATAATATATTGTTATCTAACTCACTAAATAATATATTCTAACTCACTAAATAATATATTGTTATCTAACTCACTAAATAATATATTGTTATCTAACTCACTAAATAATATATTGTTATCTAACTCACTAACTCACTAAATAATATATTGTTATCTAACTCACTAAATAATATATTGTTATCTAACTCACTAAATAATATATTGTTATCTAACTCACTAACTCACTAAATAATATATTGTTATCTAACTCACTAAATAATATATTGTTATCTAACTCACTAAATAATATATTGTTATCTAACTCACTAAATAATATATTGTTATCTAACTCACTAAATAATAAATATATGTTATCTAACTCACTAAATAATATATTGTTATCTAACTATAAATAATATATTAAACTCACTAAATAATATATTGTTATCTAACTCACTAAATAATATATTGTTATCTAACTCACTAAATAATATATTGTTATCTAACTCACTAACTCACTAAATAATATATTGTTATCTAACTCACTAAATAATATATTGTTATCTAACTCACTAAATAATATATTGTTATCTAACTCACTAACTCACTAAATAATATATTGTTATCTAACTCACTAAATAATATATTGTTATCTAACTCACTAACTCACTAAATAATATATTGTTATCTAACTCACTAAATAATATATTGTTATCTAACTCACTAAATAATATATGTTATTATCTAACTCACTAAATAATATATTGTTATCTAACTCACTAACTCACTAAATAATATATTGTTATCTAACTCACTAAATAATATATTGTTATCTAACTCACTAAATAAAACTAAATATATATTGTTATCTAACTCACTAAATAATATATTGTTATCTAACTCACTAAACTAAATAATATATTGTTATCTAACTCACTAACTCACTAAATAATATATTGTTATCTAACTCACTAACTCATAAATAATATATGTTATCTAACTCACTAAATAATATATTGTTATCTAACTCACTAAATAATATATTGTTATCTAACTCACTAAATAAATAATATATTGTTATCTAACTCACTAACTCACTAAATAATATATTGTTATCTAACTCACTAAATAATATATTGTTATCTAACTCACTAAATAATATATTGTTATCTAACTCACTAAATAATATATTGTTATCTAACTCACTAAATAATATATTGTTATCTAACTCACTAAATAATATATTGTTATCTAACTCACTAAATAATATATTGTTATCTAACTCACTAACTCACTAAATAATATATTGTTATCTAACTCAAACTCACTAAATAATATATTGTTATCTAACTATCACTAACTCAAAATAATATATTGTTATCTAACTAACACTAACTCACTAAATAATATATTGTTATCTAACTCACTAAATAATATATTGTTATCTAACTCACTAAATAATATATTGTTATCTAACTCACTAAATAATAAATAATATATTGTTATCTAACTCACTAAATAATATATTGTTATCTAACTCACTAACTCACTAAATAATATATTGTTATCTAACTCACTAAATAATATATTGTTATCTAACTCACTAAATAATATATTGTTATCTAACTCACTAAATAATATATTGTTATCTAACTCACTAAATAATATATTGTTATCTAAAATAATATCAACTAAATAATATATTGTTATCTAACTCACTAAATAATATATTGTTATCTAACTCACTAACTCACTAAATAATATATTGTTATCTAACTCACTAAATAATATAGTGTTATCTAACTCACTAAATGATATATTGTTATCTAACTCACTAACTCACTAAATAATATAGTGTTATCTAACTCACTAAATGATATATTGTTATCTAACTCACTAACTCACTAAATAATATATTGTTATCTAACTCACTAAATAATATATTGTTATCTAACTCACTAACTCACTAAATAATATATTGTTATCTAACTAAAATAAATAATATTTGTTATAAATAAATATATTGTTATCTAACTCACTAACTAACTCACTAAATAATATATTGTTATCTAACTCACTAACTAAAATAATATATTGTTATCTAACTCAAATAATATATTGTTATCTAACTCACTAAATAATATATTGTTATCTAACTCACTAAATAATATATTGTTATCTAACTCACTAAATAATATATTGTTATCTAACTCACTAAATAATATATTGTTATCTAACTCACTAAATAATATATTGTTATCTAACTCACTAACTCACTAAATAATATATTGTTATCTAACTCACTAAATAATATATTGTTATCTAACTCACTAAATAATATATTGTTATCTAACTCACTAAATAATATATTGTTATCTAACTCACTAACTCACTAAATAATATATTGTTATCTAACTCACTAAATAATATATTGTTATCTAACTCAAATAATATATAAATAAAATAATATATTGTTATCTAACTCACTAAATAATATATTGTTATCTAACTCACTAAATAAATATATTGTTATCTAACTCACTAAATAATATATTGTTATCTAACTAAAATAATACTAAAATAATATATTGTTATCTAACTCACTAAATAAATAATATATTGTTATCTAACTCACTAAATAATATATTGTTATCTAACTCACTAAATAATATATTGTTATCTAACTCACTAAATAATATATTGTTATCTAACTCACTAAATAATATATTGTTATCTAACTCACTAAATAATATATTGTTATCTAACTCACTAACTCACTAAATAATATATTGTTATCTAACTCACTAAATAATATATTGTTATCTAACTCACTAACTCACTAAATAATATATTGTTATCTAACTCACTAAATAATATATTGTTATCTAACTCACTAACTCACTAAATATCTAACTCTCACTAAATAATATATTGTTATCTAACTCACTAACTCACTAAATAATATATTGTTACATAACTCACTAAATAATATATTGTTATCTAACTCACTAACTCACTAAATAATATATTGTTATCTAACTCACTAACTCACTAAATAATATATTGTTATCTAACTCACTAACTCACTAAATAATATATTGTTATCTAACTCACTAAATAATATATTGTTATCTAACTCACTAACTCACTAAATAATATATTGTTATCTAACTCACTAACTCACTAAATAATATATTGTTATCTAACTCACTAAATAACTCACTAAATAATATATTGTTATTAACTCACTCTAATATATTGTTATCTAACTCACTAACTCACTAAATAATATATTGTTATCTAACTCACTAAATAATATATTGTTATCTAACTCACTAACTCACTAAATAATATATTGTTATCTAACTCACTAAATAATATATTGTTATCTAACTCACTAACTCACTAAATAATATATTGTTATCTAACTCACTAACTTACTCACTAAATAATATATTGTTATCTAACTCACTAACTCACTAAATAATATATTGTTATCTAACTCACTAACTCACTAAATAATATATTGTTATCTAACTCACTAACTCACTAAATAATATATTGTTATCTAACTCACTAAATAATATATTGTTATCTCAAAATAATATATTGTTATCTAACTCACTAAACTAAATAATATATTGTTATCTAACTCACTAACTCATAAATAATATATTGTTATCTAACTCACTAACTCATAATATATTGTTATCTAACTCACTAACTCACTAAATAATATATTGTTATCTAACTCACTAACTCAAAATAATATATTGTTATCTAACTCACTAAACTAAATAATATATTGTTATCTAACTCACTAAAATAATATATTGTTATCTAACTCACTAAAATATATTGTTATCTAACTCACTAACTCACTAAATAATATATTGTTATCTAACTAACTCACTAAATAATATATTGTTATCTAACTCACTAACTCAAAATAATATATTGTTATCTAACTCACTAAATAATATATTGTTAACTCACTCTCACTAAATAATATATTGTTATCTAACTCACTAAATAATATATTGTTATCTAACTCACTAACTCACTAAATAATATATTGTTATCTAACTCACTAACTCACTAAATAATATATTGTTATCTAACTCACTAAATAATATATTGTTATCTAACTCACTAACTCACTAATAATATTGTTATCTAACTCACTAACTCACTAAATAATATATTGTTATCTAACTCACTAACTCACTAAATAATATATTGTTATCTAACTCACTAACTCACTAAATAATATATTGTTATCTAACTCACTAAAATAATATATTGTTATCTAACTAACACTAAATAATATATTGTTATCTCACTAAATAATATATTGTTATCTAACTCACTAACTCACTAAATAATATATTGTTATCTAACTCACTAACTCACTAAATAATATATTGTTATCTAACTCACTAAATAATATATTGTTATCTAACTCACTAACTCACTAAATAATATATTGTTATCTAACTCACTAACTCACTAAATAATATATTTATCTAACTCACTAACTCACTAAATAATATATTGTTATCTAACTCACTAACTCACTAAATAATATATTGTTATCTAACTCACTAACTCACTAAATAATATATTGTTATCTAACTCACTAACTCACTAAATAATATATTGTTATCTAACTCACTAACTCACTAAATAATATATTGTTATCTAACTCACTAAATAATATATTGTTATCTAACTCACTAAATAATATATTGTTATCTAACTCACTAAATAATATATTGTTATCTAACTCACTAACTAAACTAAAATAATATATTGTTATCTAACTCACTAACTCACTAAATAATATATTGTTATCTAACTCACTAACTCACTAAATAATATATTGTTATCTAACACACTAACTCACTAAATAATATATTGTTATCTAACTCACTAAATAATATATTGTTATCTAACTCACTAACTCACTAAATAATATATTGTTATCTAACTCACTAACTCACTAAATAATATATTGTTATCTAACTCACTAAATAATATATTGTTATCTAACTCACTAAATAATATATTGTTATCTAACTCACTAACTCACTAAATAATATATTGTTATCTAACACACTAACTCACTAAATAATATATTGTTATCTAACACACTAACTCACTAAATAATATATTGTTATCTAACTCACTAAATAATATATTGTTATCTAACTCACTAACTCACTAAATAATATATTGTTATCTAACTCACTAAATAATATATTGTTATCTAACTCACTAAATAATATATTGTTATCTAACACACTAACTCACTAAATAATATATTGTTATCTAACTCACTAAATAATATATTGTTATCTAACTCACTAAATAATATATTGTTATCTAACTCACTAACTCACTAAATAATATATTGTTATCTAACTCACTAAATAATATATTGTTATCTAACTCACTAACTCACTAAATAATATATTGTTATCTAACTCACTAAATAATATATTGTTATCTAACTCAACTAAAATAATATATTGTTATCTAACTCACTAAATAATATATTGTTATCTAACTCACTAAATAATATATTGTTATCTAACTCACTAACTCAAAATAATATATTGTTATCTAACTCACTAAATAATATATATTGTTATCTAACACACTAACTAATATATTGTTATCTAACTCACTAAATAATATATTGTTATCTAACTCACTAAATAATATATTGTTATCTAACTCACTAAATAATATATTGTTATCTAACTCACTAAATAATATATTGTTATCTAACTCACTAACTCACTAAATAATATATTGTTATCTAACTCACTAAATAATATATTGTTATCTAACTAAATAATATATTGTTATCTAACACTAAATAATATATTGTTATCTAACTCACTAAATAAATAATATTTGTTATCTAACTCACTAACTAACACTAAATAATATATTGTTATCTAACTAACTCACTAAATAATATATTGTTATCTAACTAACTCACTAAATAATATATTGTTATCTAACTCACTAACTCACTAAATAATATATTGTTATCTAACTCACTAAATAATATATTGTTATCTAACTCACTAAATAATATATTGTTATCTAACTCACTAAATAATATATTGTTATCTAACTCACTAACTCACTAAATAATATATTGTTATCTAACTCACTAACTCATAAATAATATATTGTTATCTAACTCACTAAAAATAATATATTGTTATCTAACTCACTAACTCATAAATAATATATTGTTATCTAACTCACTAAATAATATATTGTTATCTAACTCACTAAATAATATATTGTTATCTAACTCACTAAATAATATATTGTTATCTAACTCACTAACTCACTAAATAATATATTGTTATCTAACTCACTAACTCACTAAATAATATATTGTTATCTAACTCACTAACTCACTAAATAATATATTGTTATCTAACTCACTAACTCATAATATATTGTTATCTAACTCACAAAACTCAAAATAATATATTGTTATCTAACTCACTAACTCACTAAATAATATATTGTTATCTAACTCACTACTAACTCACTAAATAATATATTGTTATCTAACTCACTAAATAATATATTGTTATCTAACTCACTCACTAAATAATATATTGTTATCTAACTCAAATAATATATTGTTATCTAACTCACTAAATAATATATTGTTATCTAACTCACTAACTCAATAAATAATATATTGTTATCTAACTCACTAACTCACTAAATAATATATTGTTATCTAACTCACTAACTCAATAAATAATATATTGTTATCTAACACACTAACTCACTAAATAATATATTGTTATCTAACACACTAACTCACTAAATAATATATTGTTATCTAACTCACTAAATAATATATTGTTATCTAACACACTAACTCACTAAATAATATATTGTTATCTAACACACTAACTCACTAAATAATATATTGTTATCTAACACACTAACTCACTAAATAATATATTGTTATCTAACACACTAACTCACTAAATAATATATTGTTATCTAACACACTAACTCACTAACTCACTAAATAATATATTGTTATCTAACACACTAACTCACTAACTCACTAAATAATATATTGTTATCTAACTCACTAAATAATATATTGTTATCTAACACACTAACTCACTAAATAATATATTGTTATCTAACACACTAACTCACTAACTCACTAAATAATATATTGTTATCTAACTCACTAACTCACTAAATAATATATTGTTATCTAACTCACTAAATAATATATTGTTATCTAACTCACTAAATAATATATTGTTATCTAACACACTAACTCACTAAATAATATATTGTTATCTAACACACTAACTCACTAAATAATATATTGTTATCTAACTCACTAACTCACTAAATAATATATTGTTATCTAACTCACTAAATAATATATTGTTATCTAACTCACTAAATAATATATTGTTATCTAACTCACTAAATAATATATTGTTACCTAACACACTAAATAATACATTGTTATCTAACTCACTAAATAATATATTGTTATCTAACTCACTAAATAATATATTGTTATCTAACACACTAACTCACTAAATAATATATTGTTATCTAACTCACTAAATAATATATTGTTATCTAACTCACTAAATAATATATTGTTACCTAACTCACTAAATAATATATTGTTATCTAACTCACTAACACACTAAATAATATATTGTTACCTAACTCACTAATTAATATATTCTTATCCAACTCACTGACTCTAAATAATATATTGTTATCTAACTCACTAAATAATATATTGTTATCTAACTCACTAACACACTAAATAATATATTGTTATCTAACTCACTAACTCACTAAATAATATATTGTTACCTAACTCACTAATTAATATATTCTTATCCAACTCACTAACTCTAATTAATATATTCTTATCCAACTCACTAACTCTAAATAATATATTGTTTTCTAACTCACTGACTCACTAATTAATATATTGGTATCTAACTCACTAACTTTGAATAACATATTGTTGTCCAAGTCACCAAATCTCTAAATAATATATTGTTATCTCACTCTAAATTATCTTGTCCCCGTGATGACTCATACAAAATTCTTGCCATTGAGTTTCTCTGAAATCCACCGTAGTTTTCCTGAAATCCTAGTTGGAAGACTCACAGAATCAGGACGGAATAAACAGCCAAAATAATCCAACCAGGATTTCTGGAAAGCCTAGGAATTTGCAACCCTAATCAAGTGAGTTTTTCTGCTGATACAAGACTGTATGGAATGAATTATAGCCTGGTCTGTGTAAGTAAACAGGTCTAAATATCTGGGACCAGGCTAAGAGCACAGAGCCCAGAGGACCAATAAGAACCTTGTGAACACCTCTGTCTATAGTGTCAGTGTTTACATGACATTATAGTGTATGGCGTGACATGAACATTCGGGGAAGTTGGCTAAGGCACACTGCAGACATAACGACCAGGGATCAAGGGCAGGACATTTTACTCGGTGGATAGGTATGTACCTTGTGTGTTTTTGTGCTCAGTACACATGAGTTTGATTGACATTTACAGAGGAACTGGTCGAACGGCTTCAGCCTTTGACAAACTGAAAGGTGTGTGTGAAGGTATGCCCAGTATGTAAGATCTGAGGGAGGTGTGTGTGTATAAGGATGTACAGTACAGCAGTAAACACTTCATAAGAATAAGAGACAGAAGTATAGATAGACAGCATCGCTGACTTCACCTGGCTGAATGAGATAACGACTGACAGTAGCTCGTATGTAGGTGAGCTATTGTTTCAATCACCCACAACTGAAGGTCTTTCATTACTTCACATGTCCAATCACTGCTAGGTAAAACAATGACAAAGAGATATGTGAAACACAAACACCTTTAAACATAGACTGCACAACCACATGAAAAAATACAACAGTTTACTATAGAATAATACAGTACTTACTAGAGAATTCTAAAGTAAGCTGAAGTTTCCTCTAGAATACTACACTGCACAGTGTAATATCCTCTAGAGTACTGTACTACACACTGTAGTATACTGTCGAGTACTATACTATACCTTGTTGTATACTGTAGAGTACTATACTACACACTGTAGTATACTGTAGAGTACTATACTATACCTTGTTGTATACTGTAGAGTACTATACTACACACTGTAGTATACTGTAGAGTACTATACTATACCTTGTTGTATACTGTAGAGTACTATACTACACACTGTAGTATACTGTCGAGTACTATACTATACCTTGTTGTATACTGTAGAGTACTATACTATACCTTGTTGTATACTGTAGAGTACTATACTATACCTTGTTGTATACTGTAGAGTACTATACTACACACTGTAGATGCTGTAGAGTACTATACTATACCTTGTTGTATACTGTCGAGTACTATACTATACCTTGTTGTATACTGTAGAGTACTATACTACACACTGTAGATGCTGTAGAGTACTATACTATACCTTGTTGTATACTGTCTATACTATACTATACCTTGTTGTATACTGTAGAGTACCTTGTTGTATACTGTAGAGTACTATACTATACCTTGTTGTATACTGTCGAGTACTATACTATACCTTGTTGTATACTGTAGAGTACTATACTATACCTTGTTGTATACTGTAGAGTACTATACTACACACTGTAGATGCTGTAGAGTACTATACTATACCTTGTTGTATACTGTCGAGTACTATACTATACCTTGTTGTATACTGTAGAGTACTATACTATACCTTGTTGTATACTGTAGAGTACTATACTATACCTTGTTGTATACTGTAGAGTACTATACTACACACTGTAGATGCTGTAGAGTACTATACTATACCTTGTTGTATACTGTCGAGTACTATACTATACCTTGTTGTATACTGTAGAGTACTATACTACACACTGTAGATGCTGTAGAGTACTATACTACACACTGTAGTATACTGTCGAGTACTATACTATACCTTGTTGTATACTGTAGAGTACTATACTACACACTGTAGTATACTGTCGAGTACTATACTATACCTTGTTGTATACTGTAGAGTACTATACTACACACTGTAGTATACTGTAGAGTACTATACTATACCTTGTTGTATACTGTAGAGTACTATACTACACACTGTAGATGCTGTAGAGTACTATACTACACACTGTAGTATGTGTAGCACTTACAGTATTATCTGCAAAAAAACGCTGCAGTAAATACATTAGTGACTACAAAAACACTGAAGTAAATACTACATTAGTGTCCACAAAAACACTGCAGTAAATACTACATTAGTGTCCACAAAAACACTGAAGTAAATACTACATTAGTGACCACAAAAACACTGCAGTAAATACTACATTAGTGTCCACAAAAACACTGCAGTAAATACTACATTAGTGTCCACAAAAACACTGCAGTAAATACTACATTAGTGTCCACAAAAACACTGCAGTAAATACTACATTAGTGTCCACAAAAACACTGCAGTAAATACTACATTAGTGACTACAAAAACACTGCAGTAAATACTACATTAGTGTCCACAAAAACACTGCAGTAAATACTACATTAGTGTCCACAAAAACACTGCAGTAAATACTACATTAATGTCCACAAAAACACTGAGGTCTGCAAAACCCCTAGATTTTTTAAACAATAGTAAATACTGCAGTATTTAATTTGCATATACCCTGCCCCCCCCACCTTATCGCAATATGTGCCACCCATGAGTAAGAAACCTACATGCCAAGTACAGGTTACAGAAAAGAGCAGAAGTTCTGAACTAACCCCAGACCTACCTACCTACAGTATACTACAGTTAACTGTACATATGTATACTACAGTTTCTTACTACAGTATTTATACTACAGTTAACTGTACATACTAAAGTATTTATACTACAGTTAACTGTACATACTACAGTATTTATACTACAGTTAACTGTACATACTACAGTATGTATACTACAGTTTCTTACTACAGTATTTATACTACAGTTAACTATACATACTACAGTATTTATACTACAGTTTCTTACTACAGTATGTATACTACAGTTAACTGTACATACTACAGTATTTATACTACAGTTAACTAAACATACTACAGTATGTATACTACAGTTTCTTACTACAGTATTTATACTACAGTTAACTGTACATACTAAAGTATTTATACTACAGTTAACTGTACATACTACAGTATTTATACTACAGTTAACTGTACATACTACAGAATTTATACTACAGTTAACTGTACATACTACAGAATTTATACTACAGTTAACTGTACATACTACAGTATGTATACTACAGTTTCTTACTACAGTATTTATACTACAGTTAACTGTACATACTACAGTATGTATACTACAGTTTCTTACTACAGTATTTATACTACAGTTAACTGTACATACTACAGTATGTATACTACAGTTTCTTACTACAGTATTTATACTACAGTTAACTATACATACTACAGTATTTATACTACAGTTTCTTACTACAGTATGTATACTAGAGTTAACTGTACATACTACAGTATTTATACTACAGTTAACTATACATACTACAGTATGTATACTACAGTTTCTTACTACAGTATTTATACTACAGTTAACTGTACATACTACAGTATTTATACTACAGTTAACTGTACATACTACAGTATTTATACTACAGTTAACTATACATACTACAGTATTTATACTACAGTTAACTGTACATACTACAGTATTCACTGGAGTGTTTTTGCAGACTTTAGTCCACAAAAACACTATGTTGAATACTACAGTCAATTCTGAAAAAAAGCACTACAGTGAATACCAGTATTCATATCACAGTATACTACAGCATTTTTTTCACTTGGGAATATTCAACACATTCAACCATACAGAGACACCAGAACATCTGAGACCAATGCTAGCAGCACTGACTCAGGTGTGTATTATAATGGCTGGTTTTATTATTTTAGAAGGTTACACTGTAAAAAGGAGAAAACCTTCAGGCCTGCGGTAATGTCTTCACTAGATTCTTCCACTTTAGTGCTTATGCCCTGCCTGTCATTAGCAATCTAGGAAGCACAATAAGTCACCTATACAATAGGCCTCCTCTGCCCACTCAGAGAGTAAAGAAAAAATACATATGGATATATGCCAGCCTATGCAGCAGAAAAACCTCTTAAAGAAAATAGACATTATTCAGAATAATTGCCCTCTGAAGGACAAACATGCTCTGTGAATAGGAGATCCTTCAGGTGCAATCATTGGTGTGAAAACTGCAGAAATACTTGCTGCTCTGTCGAGGCCATTGTTGTGGAAGGCCACATGGCTGACACAGGAGGTTTGTCAAATGTGTCACAAATGGCAACACTTTTCCCTATTTAGTCACTGTTGGAAATGCATTCCAGGTGACTACCACATCAAGCTGGTTGAGAGTGTACAAAGCTGTCATCAAGGCAAAGAAAGGGTGGCAACTTTGAAGAATCTCAAATATAAAATATATTTTGATTTGTTTAACCCTGTTTTGGTTACTACATGTTTCCATATGTGTTATTTCATAGTCTTGATGTCTTCACTGTTATTCTACAATGTAGGACATTGTCAAACAAAGAAAAACCCTACAATTAGAAGGTGTGTCAAAACTTTTGACTGGTACTGTATATATTTACATATATACACACATACAGACAGTATATACCTACAGTGGGACAAAAAAGTATTTAGTCAGCCACCAATTGTGCAAGTTCTCCCACTTAAAAAGATGAGAGAGGCCTGTAATTTTCCTCATAGGTACACTTCAACTATGACAGACAAAATGAGAAAATAAAATCCAGAAAATCACATTGTCGGATATTTAATCAATTTATTTGCAAATTATGGTGGAAAATGAGTATTTGGTCAATAACAATAAGTTTACTATATTGACATAACCTGAAAGGCCACTCAGCAAGGAAGAAGCCACTGCTCCAAAACCGCAAAAAAAAATCCAGAGTACGGTTTGCAACTGCACACGTACTTTTTGGAGAAATGTCCTCTGGTCTGATGAAACAAAAATAGAACTGTTTGGCCACAATGACTATCATTATGTTTGGAGGAAAAATGGGGAGGATTGCAAGCCGAAGAACACCATCCCAACCGTGAAGCACGGGGGTGGCAGCATCATGTTGTGGGGTGCTTTGCTGCAGGAGGGACTGGTGCACTAAATAGATGGTTTCATGAGGGAGGAAAATTATGTGGATATACAGTGCCTTGCAAAAGTGTTCATCCCCTTTGGTGTTTTTCCTATTTTGTTGCATTACAACCTGTAATTTAAATTGATATTTATTTGGATTTCATACACAAAATATTCCAAATAGGTGAATTGAAATAAAAAAACAACTGAAAAGTGGTGTTGGCATATTTATTCACCCCCTTTGCTATGAAGCCCCTAAATAAGATCTGGTGCAACCAATTACCTTCAGAAGTCACATAATTAGTTAAATAAAGTCCACCTGTGCAATCTAAGTGTCACATGATCTCAGTATATATACACCTGTTCTGAAAGGCCCCAGAGTCTGCAACACCACCAAGCAAGTGGCACCATGAAGACCAAAGAGCTCTCCAAACAGTTCAGGGACAAAGTTGCGGAAAAGTACAGATCAGGTGAAAATAAGGTCTGAGGTCAACACAGGTGTAACGTGCGTTGTTTGAAGGAGACCAAGGCGCAGTGTAATTTGTGGTCATCATATTTATTTAAATGAGAACCAGCAACAAAATAACACACTGAAACCAAAACGAACGTAACGTTCCGTGAACAAAGTGAAACCAAATAAAACATACTGTTCTGTAGGCTACAAGAGCTGTACAAAAACAAGATCCCACAACATGGGTGGGAAAAAGGGCTACCTAAGTATGATTCCCAATCAGAGAGAACGATAGACAGCTGCCTCTGATTGAGAACCACACTCGGCCAAACACACAAAAATATACAAACATAGAATGCCCACCCCACATCACACCCTGACCTCAACAAATAGAGAAATAAAACGTCTCTCTAAGGTCAGGGCATGACAGTACCCCCCCTCCCCTAAAAGGTGTGGACTCCCGGCCACAAATCTGAACCTATAGGGGAGGGTTCGGGTGGGCATCTACCCTTGGCGGCGGCTCCGGGTCGGGGCGTAGACCCCACTCCATCTCTGGCTCCCCCCACTTTGGTGACACCTCTTGCCATGGATAATCACTGGAGGCTTCCTACATGGTGCCGGAACAGGTCTCACCGGACAGGGGAGATGCACTGGAAGCCTGGTGCTTGGAGCAGGCACCGGATACCCCGGGCCGTGGAGGCGCACTGGAGGTCTCAAGCGTAGAGCCGGCACAACCCGTCCTGGCTGGATAGTTACTTTCGCCCGGCAAATGCGGGGCGCTAGCACAGAACACACTGGGCTGTGCAGACGCACCGGAGACACAGTGCGCAGAGCCGGCGCAGGATATCCCGGGCCGAAGAGATGGACTGGAGGCCAGGAGTGCTGAGCCGGCACCATCTGTCCTGGCTGGATGCCCACTCTAGCCCGTCCAATGCGGGGAGCTGGAATACAGCGCACCGGTCTGTGACTGTGCACTGGAGACATGGTGCGCATCACTGCATAGCACTGCGCACAACCGGTCACACGCTCCCCACGGTAAGCACAGGGAGTTGGCTCAGATCTAAACCCTGACTCCGCCAATCTCCCCGTTCTCGGGCTTCCGCGCCGTGACCCCTTGTATAGTTGCCGTTCCTCTAATTCCTCGTATCCTCTCCATTCCGCTAGCTGCTTCTATCTCTACCATGCTGTGTTGTCATGTGTTCTTGCCTTTCCAGGTTGTTGTCTCAGGTCTCTATTTATGTAGTGTTGTCTCAGGTCTCTATTTATGTAGTGTTGTGTAGTCTCTCTTTATGTAGTGTTGTATAGTCTCTCTTTATGTAGTGTTGTCTTAGGTCTCTCTTTATGTAGTGTTGTGTAGTCTCTCTTTATGTAGTGTTGTATAGTCTCTCTTTATGTAGTGCTGTCTCAGGTCTCTATTTATGTAGTGCTGTCTCAGGTCTCTATTTATGTAGTGTTGTGTAGTCTCTCTTTATGTAGTGTTGTATAGTCTCTCTTTATGTAGTGCTGTCTTAGGTCTCTCTTTATGTAGTGTTGTGTAGTCTCTCTTTATGTAGTGTTGTGTAGTCTCTCTTTATGTAGTGCTGTCTCAGGTCTCTATTTATGTAGTGTTGTGTAGTCTCTCTTTATGTAGTGCTGTCTCAGGTCTCTATTTATGTAGTGTTGTGTAGTCTCTCTTTATGTAGTGCTGTCTCAGGTCTCTATTTATGTAGTGTTGTGTAGTCTCTCTTTATGTAGTGTTGTATAGTCTCTATTTATGTAGTGTTGTGTAGTCTCTCTTTATGTAGTGCTGTCTAGGTCTCTATTTATGTAGTGTTGTGTAGTCTCTGTATAGTCTCTTTTATGTAGTGTTGTGTAGTAGTCTGTATAGTCTCTTTATGTAGTGTTGTGTAGTCTCTCTTTATGTAGTGCTGTATAGTCTCTCTTTATGTAGTGCTGTATAGTCTCTCTTTATGTAGTGTTGTATAGTCTCTCTTTATTTAGTGCTGTATAGTCTCTCTTTATGTAGTGTTGTATAGTCTCTCTTTATGTAGTGCTGTCTAGTCTCTCTTTATGTAGTGTTGTGTAGTCTCTCTTTATGTAGTGTTGTATAGTCTCTCTTTATGTAGTGCTGTATAGTCTCTCTTTATGTAGTGTTGTATAGTCTCTCTTTATTAGTGCTGTATAGTCTCTCTTTATGTAGTGTTGTGTAGTCTCTCTTTATGTAGTGCTGTATAGTCTCTATTTATGTAGTGTTGTATAGTCTCTCTTTATGTAGTGCTGTCTAAGGTCTCTCTTTATGTAGTGTTGTGTAGTCTCTCTTTATGTAGTGCTGTATAGTCTCTCTTTATGTAGTGTTGTATAGTCTCTCTTTATGTAGTGCTGTATAGTCTCTCTTTATGTAGTGTTGTATAGTCTCTCTTTATTTAGTGCTGTATAGTCTCTCTTTATGTAGTGTTGTATAGTCTCTCTTTATGTAGTGCTGTCTTAGGTCTCTCTTTATGTAGTGCTGTATAGTCTCTATTTATGTAGTGTTGTGTAGGCTCTCTTTATTTAGTGCTGTATAGTATCTATGTAGTGTTGTATAGTCTCTCTTTATGTAGTGCTGTCTTAGGTCTCTCTTTATGTAGTCTTGTGTAGTCTCTCTTTATGTAGTGTTGTATAGTCTCTCTTTATGTAGTGTTGTATAGTCTCTCTTTATGTAGTGTTGTCTAGTCTCTCTTTATGTAGTGTTGTCTAGTCTCTCTATGTAGTGTTGTATAGTCCCTCTTTATGTAGTGTTGTATAGTCTCTCTTTATGTAGTGTTGTCTAGTCTCTCTATGTAGTGTTGTATAGTCCCTCTTTATGTAGTGTTGTATAGTCTCTCTTTATGTAGTGTTGTATAGTCTCTCTATGTAGTGTTGTATAGTCTCTCTTTATGTAGTGTTGTCTTAGGTCTCACTTTATGTAGTGTTGTCTTAGGTCTCTCTTTATGTAGTGTTGTATAGTCCCTCTCTATGTAGTGTTGTATAGTCCCTCTCTATGTAGTGTTGTATAGTCCCTCTTTATGTAGTGTTGTATAGTCTCTCTTTATGTAGTGTTGTCTTAGGTCTCACTTTATGTAGTGCTGTCTTAGGTCTCTCTTTATGTAGTGTTGTATAGTCCCTCTTTATGTAGTGTTGTATAGTCTCTCTTTATGTAGTGTTGTATATAGTCTCTCTTTATGTAGTGTTGTATAGTCTCTCTTTATGTAGTGTTGTCTTAGGTCTCTCTTTATGTAGTGCTGTATAGTCTCTCTTTATGTAGTGTTGTCTTAGGTCTCTCTTTATGTAGTGTTGTATAGTCTCTCTTTATGTAGTGTTGTATGGTCTCTCTTTATGTAGTGTTGTATAGTCTCTCTTTATGTAGTGTTGTCTTAGGTCTCTCTTTATGTAGTGTTGTCTTAGGTCTCCCTTTATGTAGTGTTGTCTTAGGTCTCTCTTTATGTAGTGTTGTCTTAGGTCTCTCTTTATGTAGTGTTGTCTTAGGTCTCTCTTTATGTAGTGTTGTCTTAGGTCTCTGTTTATGTAGTGTTGTATAGTCTCTCTTTATGTAGTGTTGTCTTAAGTCTCTCTTTATGTAGTGTTGTCTTAGGTCTCTCTTTATGTAGTGTGTATAGTCTCTCTTTATGTAGTGTTGTCTTAGGTCTCTCTTTATGTAGTGTTGTCTTTCTTTTCTCTCCAAAACTCTTGAACGTGCCGTCCTTGGCCAGCTCTCCCGCTATCTCTCTCTGAATGACCTTCTTGATCCAAATCAGTCAGGTTTCAAGACTAGTCATTCAACTGAGACTGCTCTCCTCTGTATCACGGAGGCGCTCCGCACTGCTAAAGCTAACTCTCTCTCCTCTGCTCTCATCCTTCTAGATCTATCGGCTGCCTTCGATACTGTGAACCATCAGATCCTCCTCTCCACCCTCTCCGAGTTGGGCATCTCCGGCGCGGCCCACGCTTGGATTGCGTCCTACCTGACAGGTCGCTCCTACCAGGTGGCGTGGCGAGAATCTGTCTCCTCACCACGCGCTCTCACCACTGGTGTCCCCCAGGGCTCTGTTCTTGGCCCTCTCCTATTCTCGCTATACACCAAGTCACTTGGCTCTGTCATAACCTCACATGGTCTCTCTTATCATTGCTATGCAGACGACACACAATTAATCTTCTCCTTTCCCCCTTCTGATGACCAGGTGGCGAATCGCATCTCTGCATGTCTGGCAGACATATCAGTGTGGATGACGGATCACCACCTCAAGCTGAACCTCGGCAAGACGGAGCTGCTCTTCCTCCCGGGGAAGGACTGCCCGTTCCATGATCTCGCCATCACGGTCGACAACTCCATTGTGTCCTCCTCCCAGAGCGCCAAGAACCTTGGCGTGATCCTGGACAACACCCTGTCGTTCTCAACTAACATCAAGGCGGTGGCCCGTTCCTGTAGGTTCATGCTCTACAACATCCGCAGAGTACGACCCTGCCTCACACAGGAAGCGGCGCAGGTCCTAATCCAGGCACTTGTCATCTCCCGTCTGGATTACTGCAACTCGCTGTTGGCTGGGCTCCTGCCTGTGCCATTAAACCCTTCAACTCATCCAGAACGCCGCAGCCCGTCTGGTGTTCAACCTTCCCAAGTTCTCTCACGTCACCCCGCTCCTCCGTTCTCTCCACTGGCTTCCAGTTGAAGCTCGCATCCGCTACAAGACCATGGTGCTTGCCTACGGAGCTGTGAGGGGAACGGCACCTCAGTACCTCCAGGCTCTGATCAGGCCCTACACCCAAACAAGGGCACTGCGTCATCCACCTCTGGCCTGCTTACCACTGAGGAAGTACAGCTCCCGCTCAGCCCAGTCAAAACTGTTCGCTGCCCTGGCCCCCAATGGTGGAACAAACTCCCTCACGACGCCAGGACAGCGGAGTCAATCACCACCTTCCGGAGACACCTGAAACCCCACCTCTTTAAGGAATACCTAGGATAGGTTAAGTAATCCCTCTCACCCCACCCCCCCTAAGTTTTAGATGCACTATTGTTAAGTGACTGTCCCACTGGATGTCATAAGGTGAATGCACCAATTTGTAAGTCGCTCTGGATAAGAGCGTCTGCTAAATGACTTAAATGTAAATGTAAATGTAGGTCTCTCTTTATGTAGTGTTGTCTTAGGTCTCTCTTTATTTAGTGTTGTCTTAGGTCTCTGTTTATGTAGTGTTGTCTTAGGTCTCTGTTTATGTAGTGTGTATAGTCTCTCTTTATGTAGTGTTGTCTTAGGTCTCTCTTTATGTAGTGTGTATAGTCTCTCTTTATGTAGTGTTGTCTTAGGTCTCCCTTTATGTAGTGTTGTCTTAGGTCTCTCTTTATGTAGTGTTGTATAGTCTCTCTTTATGTAGTGTTGTCTTAGGTCTCTCTTTATGTAGTGTTGTCTTAGGTCTCTGTTTATGTAGTGTTGTCTTACGTCTCCCTTTATGTAGTGTTGTCTTAGGTCTCTGTTTATGTAGTGTGTATAGTCTCTCTTTATGTAGTGCTGTCTTAGGTCTCCCTTTATGTAGTGTTGTCTTAGGTCTCTCTTTATGTAGTGTTGTATAGTCTCTCTTTATGTAGTGTTGTATGGTCTCTCTTTATGTAGTGTTGTATATAGTCTCTCTTTATGTAGTGTTGTCTTAGGTCTCTCTTTATGTAGTGTTGTCTTAGGTCTCCCTTTATGTAGTGTTGTCTTAGGTCTCCCTTTATGTAGTGTTGTCTTAGGTCGCTGTTTGTGTAGTGTTGTCTTAGGTCTCTCATTATGTAGTGTTGTCTACTCTCTTTATGTAGTGTTGTCTACTCTCTTTATGTAGTGTTGTCTACTCTTGTCTCTACTCTCTCATCCCTACCACCCCCTCCCTCTACCCTCTCTTTCCTCTACCCTCTCATCCCTACCACCCCTCTCATCCCTACCACACCCTCCCTCTACCCTCTCATCCCTACCACACCCTCCCTCTACCCTCTCATCCCTACCACACCCTCCCTCTCATCCCTCCCTCTCTTCCCCTCTACCCTCTCATCCCTACCACACCCTCCCTCTCATCCCTCCCTCTCTTCCCCTCTACCCTCTCATCCCTACCACACCCTCCCTCTCATCCCTCCCTCTCCCTACCACCCCCGCCCCTCTTCCCTACCACCCCCTCTCTTCCCTACCACACCCTCCCTCTACCCTCTCATCCCTACCACCCCTCCCTCTCTTCCCTACCACCCCCCGTCTCTTCCCTACCACCACCCTCTACCCTCTCATCCCTACCACCCCTCCCTCTCTTCCCTACCACCCCCAGTCTCTTCCCTACCACCCCCCTCTACCCTCTCTTCCCTACCACCCCCCTACCCTCTCTTCCCTACCACCCCCTACCCTCTCTTCCCTACCACCCCCTACCGTCTCTTCCCTACCACCCCCTCTACCCTCTCATCTCTACCACCCCATCCTCGACCCTCTCTTCCCTACCACCCCTCCCATTACCCTCTCTTTCCTCTACCCTCTCATCCCTACCACCCCTCCCATCCCTACCACCCCTCCCTCTACCCTCTCATCCCTACCACCCCCTCTACCCTCTCATCTCTACCACCCCATCCTCGACCCTCTCTTCCCTACCACCCCTCTCTACCCTCTCTTTCCTCTACCCTCTCATCCCTACCACCACTCCCATCCCTACCACCACTCCCATCCCTACCACACCCTCCCATCCCTACCACACCCTCCCATCCCTACCACCCCTCCCTCTACCCTCTCATCCCTACCACACCCTCCCTCTACCCTCTCATCCCTACCACACCCTCCCTCTACCCTCTCATCCCTACCACACCCTCCCTCTACCCTCTCATCCCTACCACACCCTCCCTCTACCCTCTCATCCCTACCACACCCTCCCATCTCTACCACCCCATCCTCGACCCTCTCTTCCCTACCACCCCCTCTCTACCCTCTCTTTCCTCTACCCTCTCATCCCTACCACCACTCCCATCCCAACCACACCCTCCCATCCCTACCACACCCTCCCATCCCTACCACCCCTCCCTCTACCCTCTCATCCCTACCACACCCTCCCTCTACCCTCTCATCCCTACCACACCCTCCCTCTACCCTCTCATCCCTACCACACCCTCCCTCTACCCTCTCATCCCTACCACACCCTCCCTCTACCCTCTCATCCCTACCACACCCTCCCTCTACCCTCTCATCCCTACCACCCCCTCTACCCTCTCATCTCTACCACCCCATCCTCGACCCTCTCTTCCCTACCACCCCCTCCCATTACCCTCTCTTTCCTCTACCCTCTCATCCCTACCACCCCTCCCATCCCTACCACCCCTCCCTCTACCCTCTCATCCCTACCACCCCCTCTACCCTCTCATCTCTACCACCCCATCCTCGACCCTCTCTTCCCTACCACCCCCTCTCTACCCTCTCTTTCCTCTACCCTCTCATCCCTACCACCACTCCCATCCCTACCACCACTCCCATCCCTACCACACCCTCCCATCCCTACCACACCCTCCCATCCCTACCACCCCTCCCTCTACCCTCTCATCCCTACCACACCCTCCCTCTACCCTCTCATCCCTACCACACCCTCCCTCTACCCTCTCATCCCTACCACACCCTCCCTCTACCCTCTCATCCCTACCACACCCTCCCTCTACCCTCTCATCCCTACCACACCCTCCCATCTCTACCACCCCATCCTCGACCCTCTCTTCCCTACCACCCCTCTCTACCCTCTCTTTCCTCTACCCTCTCATCCCTACCACCACTCCCATCCCAACCACACCCTCCCATCCCTACCACACCCTCCCATCCCTACCACCCCTCCCTCTACCCTCTCATCCCTACCACACCCTCCCTCTACCCTCTCATCCCTACCACACCCTCCCTCTACCCTCTCATCCCTACCACACCCTCCCTCTACCCTCTCATCCCTACCACACCCTCCCTCTACCCTCTCATCCCTACCACACCCTCCCTCTACCCTCTCATCCCTACCACCCCCTCTACCCTCTCATCTCTACCACCCCATCCTCGACCCTCTCTTCCCTACCACCCCCTCCCATTACCCTCTCTTTCCTCTACCCTCTCATCCCTACCACCCCTCCCATCCCTACCACCCCTCCCTCTACCCTCTCATCCCTACCACCCCCTCTACCCTCTCATCTCTACCACCCCATCCTCGACCCTCTCTTCCCTACCACCCCTCTCTACCCTCTCTTTCCTCTACCCTCTCATCCCTACCACCACTCCCATCCCTACCACACCCTCCCATCCCTACCACACCCTCCCATCCCTACCACCCCTCCCTCTACCCTCTCATCCCTACCACACCCTCCCTCTACCCTCTCATCCCTACCACACCCTCCCTCTACCCTCTCATCCCTACCACACCCTCCCTCTACCCTCTCATCCCTACCACACCCTCCCTCTACCCTCTCATCCCTACCACACCCTCCCTCTACCCTCTCATCCCTACCACCCCCTCTACCCTCTCATCTCTACCACCCCATCCTCGACCCTCTCTTCCCTACCACCCCCTCCCTCTACCCTCTCTTTCCTCTACCCTCTCATCCCTACCACCACACCCTCCCATCCCTACCACACCCTCTCATCCCTACCACACCCTCTCATCCCTACCACACCCTCTCATCCCTACCACACCCTCCCTCTACCCTCTCATCCCTACCACACCCTCCCTCTACCCTCTCTTCCCTCTAACTCTACCACCCTTCCTATTTCCTCCTCACCAGGCCTGTTTCACTTCACCCACACAGAGGACTCGAGGTGAGGGGGTATTTTTACGTCCCTGGCGTTTGGAGGAGCTCCATATGGCCGGGATCAAAGGTGTTGCTGGTTGCACGGTTCTGCTTGGTTGGCAGCTACCGACGTTAATTAGAAAACAAGATCAGAGGCGGTATTAAAATCCAATTAAGGTCCCATGAACAGATTGCCAAGTGATGTTCACTAATCCATTTCTGAGCACCATGTAAATTTTAGTGGCAGCATTTGGTTTTATGTGCGTGCGTGTGCGTGGCGGTGTGTGTGTCAGTGTGTCACCGGCACGGCTACCTCTGGCTGTTTGTGACATTGCCTGATGTTTTCTAATATATGACTTATGACTCCTTATAAAATCGCCAACAATCGGTAACCGCTAAAAGTCCCGAGGAGCCAAAGCATAATCAGCCGTGTGGAATACTTGATCACTCAGTCATAATTTGTATTTATATTATCTTTATTTATCTAGGCAAGTCAGTTAAGAATAAATTCTGATTTACACTGACGGCCTGGGAACAGTGGGTTAACTGCCTTGTTCAGGGGTAGAACAACCAATTTGTACCTTGTCAGCTGTGGGACTTGATCTTGTAACTAGTCCAACACTCTAACCACTAGGTTACCTGCCACCCCAAAACCTTACAGTGAAATGCTTGATTACGAGCTCTTAACCAACGATGCAGTTGCAAAATTATAACACAACAGGAATTCAATACAGAAGAACGGAGTACCAAATCAATGTTCAGGGGTAATAGCTATATACAGAGAGTACCAGATCAATGTTCAGGGGTAATAGCTATATACAGGGAGTACCAGATCAATGTGCAGGGGTAATAGCTATATACAGAGAGTACCAGATCAATGTGCAGGGGTAATAGCTATATACAGAGAGTACCAGATCAATGTGCAGGGGGTAATAGCTATATACAGGGAGTACCAGATCAATATGCAGGGGTAATAGCTATATACAGGGAGTACCAGATCAATGTGCAGGGTAATAGCTATATACAGAGAGTACCAGATCAATGTGCAGGGGTAATAGCTATATACAGAGAGTACCAGTACCAGATCAATATGCAGGGGTAATAGCTATATACAGAGAGTACCAGATCAATGTTCAGGGGTAATAGCTATATACAGAGAGTACCAGATCAATATGCAGGGGTAATAACTATATACAGGGAGTACCAGATCAATGTTCAGGGGTAATAGCTATATACAGAGAGTACCAGATCAATATTCAGGGGTAATAGCTATATACAGTTAGTACCAGATCAATATGCAGGGGTAATAGCTATATACAGAGAGTACCAGTACCAGATCAATATGCAGGGGTAATAGCTATATACAGGGAGTACCAGTACCAGATCAATGTGCAGGGGTAATAGCTATATACAGGGAGTACCAGATCAATATGCAGGGTAATAGCTATATACAGGGAGTACCAGATCAATGTGCAGGGGTAATAGCTATATACAGGGAGTACCAGATCAATATGCAGGGGTAATAGCTATATACAGTTAGTACCAGATCAATGTGCAGGGTAATAGCTATATACAGGGAGTACCAGATCAATGTGCAGGGGTAATAGCTATATACAGAGAGTACCAGATCAATGTGCAGGGGTAATAGCTATATACAGAGAGTACCAGATCAATGTGCAGGGGTAATAGCTATATACAGAGATTACCAGATCAATGTGCAGGGGGTAATAGCTATATACAGGGAGTACCAGATCAATATGCAGGGGTAATAGCTATATACAGGGAGTACCAGATCAATGTGCAGGGGTAATAGCTATATACAGAGAGTACCAGATCAATGTGCAGGGGTAATAGCTATATACAGAGAGTACCAGATTAATGTGCAGGGGTAATAGCTATATACAGTTAGTACCAGATCAATGTGCAGGGTAATAGCTATATACAGAGAGTACCAGATCAATGTGCAGGGGTAATAGCTATATACAGAGAGTACCAGTACCAGATCAATATGCAGGGGTAATAGCTATATACAGGGAGTACCAGTACCAGATCAATGTGCAGGGGTAATAGCTATATACAGGGAGTACCAGATCAATATGCAGGGTAATAGCTATATACAGGGAGTACCAGATCAATGTGCAGGGGTAATAGCTATATACAGGGAGTACCAGATCAATATGCAGAGGTAATAGCTATATACAGTTAGTACCAGATCAATGTGCAGGGTAATAGCTATATACAGGGAGTACCAGATCAATGTGCAGGGGTAATAGCTATATACAGAGAGTACCAGATCAATGTGCAGGGGTAATAGCTATATACAGAGAGTACCAGATCAATATGCAGGGGTAATAGCTATATACAGAGAGTACCAGATCAATGTTCAGGGGTAATAGCTATATACAGAGAGTACCAGATCAATGTGCAGGGGTAATAGCTATATACAGAGAGTACCAGATCAATGTGCAGGGGTAATAGCTATATACAGAGAGTACCAGATCAATGTGCAGGGGTAATAGCTATATACAGAGAGTACCAGATCAATATGCAGGGTAATAGCTATATATAGAGAGTACCAGATCAATATGCAGGGGTAATAGCTATATACAGAGAGTACCAGATCAATGTGCAGGGTAATAGCTATATACAGAGAGTACCAGATCAATATGCAGGGTAATAGCTATATACAGAGAGTACCAGATCAATATGCAGGGGTAATAGCTATATACAGAGAGTACCAGATCAATATGCAGGGGTAATAGCTATATACAGAGAGTACCAGATCAATATGCAGGGGTAATAGCTATATACAGGGAGTACCAGATCAATATGCAGGGGTAATAGCTATATACAGTTAGTACCAGATCAATGTGCAGGGTAATAGCTATATACAGGGAGTACCAGATCAATGTGCAGGGGTAATAGCTATATACAGAGAGTACCAGATCAATGTGCAGGGGTAATAGCTATATACAGAGAGTACCAGATCAATGTGCAGGGGTAATAGCTATATACAGAGAGTACCAGATCAATGTGCAGGGTAATAGCTATATACAGGGAGTACCAGATCAATGTGCAGGGGTAATAGCTATATACAGAGAGTACCAGATCAATGTGCAGGGGTAATAGCTATATACAGAGAGTACCAGATCAATATGCAGGGGTAATAGCTATATACAGAGAGTACCAGATCAATATGCAGGGGTAATAGCTATATACAGAGAGTACCAGATCAATATGCAGGGGTAATAGCTATATACAGAGAGTACCAGTACCAGATCAATATGCAGGGGTAATAGCTATATACAGAGAGTACCAGTACCAGATCAATGTGCAGGGTAATAGCTATATACAGAGAGTACCAGATCAATGTGCAGGGTAATAGCTATATACAGAGAGTACCAGATCAATGTTCAGGGGTAATAGCTATATACAGAGAGTACCAGATCAATATTCAGGGGTAATAGCTATATACAGAGAGTACCAGATCAATATGCAGGGGTAATAGCTATATACAGAGAGTACCAGTACCAGATCAATGTGCAGGGTAATAGCTATATACAGAGAGTACCAGATCAATATTCAGGGGTAATAGCTATATACAGAGTACCAGATCAATATGCAGGGGTAATAGCTATATACAGAGAGTACCAGTACCAGATCAATGTGCAGGGTAATAGCTATATACAGAGAGTACCAGATCAATGTGCAGGGGTAATAGCTATATACAGAGAGTACCAGATCAATGTGCAGGGGTAATAGCTATATACAGAGAGTACCAGATCAATATTCAGGGGTAATAGCTATATACAGAGAGTACCAGATCAATGTGCAGGGGTAATAGCTATATACAGAGAGTACCAGATCAATGTGCAGGGGTAATAGCTATATACAGAGAGTACCAGATCAATGTGCAGGGCAATAGCTATATACAGAGAGTACCAGATCAATATGCAGGGGTAATAGCTATATACAGTGAGTACCAGATCAATATGCAGGGGTAATAGCTATATACAGTTAGTACCAGTACCAGATCAATATGCAGGGGTAATAGCTATATACAGAGAGTACCAGTACCAGATCAATATGCAGGGGTAATAGCTATATACAGGGAGTACCAGTACCAGATCAATGTGCAGGGGTAATAGCTATATACAGGGAGTACCAGATCAATATGCAGGGTAATAGCTATATACAGGGAGTACCAGATCAATGTGCAGGGGTAATAGCTATATACAGGGAGTACCAGATCAATATGCAGAGGTAATAGCTATATACAGTTAGTACCAGATCAATGTGCAGGGTAATAGCTATATACAGGGAGTACCAGATCAATGTGCAGGGGTAATAGCTATATACAGAGAGTACCAGATCAATGTGCAGGGGTAATAGCTATATACAGAGAGTACCAGATCAATATGCAGGGGTAATAGCTATATACAGAGAGTACCAGATCAATGTTCAGGGGTAATAGCTATATACAGAGAGTACCAGATCAATGTGCAGGGTAATAGCTATATACAGGAGTACCAGATCAATGTGCAGGGGTAATAGCTATATACAGAGAGTACCAGATCAATGTGCAGGGGTAATAGCTATATACAGAGAGTACCAGATCAATGTGCAGGGGTAATAGCTATATACAGAGAGTACCAGATCAATGTGCAGGGTAATAGCTATATACAGGAGTACCAGATCAATGTGCAGGGGTAATAGCTATATACAGAGAGTACCAGATCAATGTGCAGGGGTAATAGCTATATACAGAGAGTACCAGATCAATATGCAGGGGTAATAGCTATATACAGAGAGTACCAGATCAATATGCAGGGGTAATAGCTATATACAGAGAGTACCAGATCAATATGCAGGGGTAATAGCTATATACAGAGAGTACCAGTACCAGATCAATATGCAGGGGTAATAGCTATATACAGAGAGTACCAGTACCAGATCAATGTGCAGGGTAATAGCTATATACAGAGAGTACCAGATCAATGTGCAGGGTAATAGCTATATACAGAGAGTACCAGATCAATGTTCAGGGGTAATAGCTATATACAGAGAGTACCAGATCAATATTCAGGGGTAATAGCTATATACAGAGAGTACCAGATCAATATGCAGGGGTAATAGCTATATACAGAGAGTACCAGTACCAGATCAATGTGCAGGGTAATAGCTATATACAGAGAGTACCAGATCAATATTCAGGGGTAATAGCTATATACAGAGTACCAGATCAATATGCAGGGGTAATAGCTATATACAGAGAGTACCAGTACCAGATCAATGTGCAGGGTAATAGCTATATACAGAGAGTACCAGATCAATGTGCAGGGGTAATAGCTATATACAGAGAGTACCAGATCAATGTGCAGGGGTAATAGCTATATACAGAGAGTACCAGATCAATATTCAGGGGTAATAGCTATATACAGAGAGTACCAGATCAATGTGCAGGGGTAATAGCTATATACAGAGAGTACCAGATCAATGTGCAGGGGTAATAGCTATATACAGAGAGTACCAGATCAATGTGCAGGGCAATAGCTACATACAGGGAGTACCAGATCAATGTGCAGGGGTAATAGCTACATACAGGGAGTACCAGATCAATGTGCAGGGGTAATAGCTACATACAGTTAGTACCAGATCAATGTGCAGGGGTAATAGCTATATACAGAGAGTACCAGATCAATGTGCAGGGGTAATAGCTATATACAGAGAGTACCAGATCAATATTCAGGGGTAATAGCTATATACAGAGAGTACCAGATCAATATTCAGGGGTAATAGCTATATACAGAGAGTACCAGTACCAGATCACTTTACAGGGATATGAGGTAGATATGTACTAGGCAGGGTAAAGTGAGCAGGCATCAGAATAGATACGAGTACATTAAATAACAGCATAATGAGTGAAACTGATTGTGTTGTGTCAGTATGTTTCAGGGTTTCCCCAAACTCGCTCCTCAGGACTACAAGGGGTGCTTTTAAACTACACAGCAGATTCAAATAATCAACTCAAACTTTGATAATTTGAATCAGCGGTGTAGCATTTGGGCAAAAAACATGTGCACCCAAGGACCAACTTTGGGAAACACTTATATAGTTGTGTGGGTGACAATTCTATCCTCCTGAATCCTGACTACAAGAAAGTAGGAAGTACCAGTGACTCAGTCAATAAGAAAGTGGTGAGATGAAGCAGATGCTAAACTACAGGACTGTTTTGCTATCACAGACTGGAACATGTTCCGGGATTCTTCAGATGGCATTGAGTACACCAGTCACTGGCTTTATCAATAAGTGCATCGAAGACATCCCCCCAACAGTGACTGTACGTACACACCCCAACCAGAAGCCATGGATTATAGGCAACATCTGCACTTAGCTAAAGGGTAGAGCTGCTGCTTTCAAAGAGCGGGACTCAAACCCAGAAGCTTATAAAAAATCCTGCTATGCCCTCAGATGAACCATCAAACAGTCAATGTTTCTATATAAGGACTAAGGTTGAATCGTAGTACACCAGCTCTGATGCTCGTTGGATGGGGCAGGGCTCGCAAACTATTAGTCAATAAAGGGAAGCATAGCCAGTCGCACTACCCTCTAGACATATCAAGCAGTGATGCAGCTCTCAATAGTGCAGCTGTAGAAGTTTAAGGATACAGGGGCCTGTGGCAAATCTTTTCAGCCACCTGAGGGGGATGAAACGCTGCTGGGTGCCCTTTTAACTATGCTGACCACATTTAGTGCTTAGTGATGCCAGGATTCTTTAACCTCAACCCACTAAAGCCCTGTTGATGTGGGCATGCCCTCTTCCTGGCTACCATCAGATAATTGGTCTTACTGAAGTCAAGGGAGAAGTTGTCCTGGCACCACACTGTCAAGTATGACCTCCATGTAGTCCATGGTCATTTACCAGACAAATCCCAAAGTCCCCCCAGCTCTCAATGATTTTAGGCTGGGCATCTGTATAGCATTGTGACAAGTGCCAAATTTGAAAGGGCTTCATAAAAGGTTTTGATTGAGCATGAGAAGTGTCTGCAGCTGGTGTCCTATGGCCTGAAACAGCCATGTTACCACTGACAAGCCTTGGTCATGTTGAAATGAACACTATAGAGCCACAAAGGACAGCGGATTAGGAAGTCAGCAAATGCTTAAGTGGCGGAAATTCCTAAGACGAAGACATGAGCTCTGCAAGGGACAGTCAATCTCAACTGGATTTGGTAGATAAGGACGGCTGTAGAAAAGTGGAGCAGGACAGAATGGCCAGAAGTCACATTAGATGACATGTATATTGTACAAACTGAATGTTCCTACTAGTGTGTAGAACCAAACAATAATTGAGGAAAATATATAAGCCAACCCAAACTATATACATTTCTCAAGTAGGTTTATTAGCAATCAACGGAGCCATGAAACAGCAGGATCCAGGTTAGCACAGAACCTGAGGATGAGAGAAAGTGTTACAGCTGCTCAACACATCAGAAAACAAGTGACAGAACTCAAAACCAAAAACATTACCTTCTACTGGTCACTGCCGGCGGGCATGAGGATATAGTGGTCGGTATTGGACGGGAGCAGGACGGTACCTCACAAAACCAGCTGAGCTCCATTGGTCATTTCCATGCTCATATTTGGTTCTTAAATGGGTGATGATGCCAGCAGGGAACTTCCTAGTGATGAACAGCTCCCCATAATTAGCTTCAAGACCTTCCTGGCTCGGTTCTGGTCCAATAACTTTGGATAGGGGTGGGGCTATTGTAGCAGGGAGTAGGGCTGGAATAGAACCTGCCTCAACTGCACCCTCAGGAAGTGGGAACCGTTGGTGTTCAAACTCACTCTGACTGTTGCCATGTTCGTAAACACTCTCAAAGTGAGAGATTTCCCCTGCCTGGTAGTTACTTGAAGACTCACACAGTGGAGGTAAAGGAAGAAAACTAGGGTAAGCTACTCCTGCAGAAAGACATCCAGTCTGTTCAGGAGCCTGAGGAACAAGGTAAGGTGAAGCAGTAGTCTTCAGGGGAGCAAAACTCTGAATATCAAGATTGGAGCCCCCATCAATAGGACTCCTAGAGTCAACAGGAACAGGGAGGCTTGAACCAGAAGAAATGGGTTCATGTTTAAGGAAGTAACGTGTGTAGGTGTTAATTTGGCTGGGTTTGACAAGTGGACCATATAGATTTGAAGTTCTTGGGTAGACTTGGCCCAACCTGTAGGCTGAGGAGAGAAGAGCATATTACTTTTAACATCTTAGGAAAGTCACTAATCAAACCTTAAGTGAGAGTACAAAAAAAAGAAGGTATTGGCAGATATTACCCAAGACATGTTCCATAAAGTAATCCATTGTTGTTCTTACCTTGTTGATAGGGATAGCAATGAACATCCCAGAACAGCAAAACCAGGAACAGCCCCCTAGATAACAACAAACAGTTACATGATGTAGACTACAACACTTACTGAAACAATGAATCCCATTCACATTCACATTAACTTACACTACACAGCACTTGGAAGCCATAACAGTCCTTGAACATGTGAAGTATAGAGAAATAACTGTGGCGTGTATTTATATGTTGTAGAGGACAACCTGTAACCAATCACAGCCTGATTGGACAATGCTGGCCAGCTGGTGTTAATTCACTTGCCTTGTCTAACTCCAACTCAACCCCTACGTCCTTATATCCAATTTCAGTCAGATGCACACAAGGGCAACTGGGTAGGGATAATGGTTGGTGTGGATCTGGGCCTCAATTAACTTCAGCTGTCCATCGTTATCTAATCGGCTGTGATTGGTTACAGGGTGTCCTCTACAACATATAAATACACTCCAGCATCTCTTCTCATCACATTAACAATTCTCATTGTGCAATAGCTGTAGTTTGAGTGACGTTTGAGTGACGTTTGAGTGACGTTTGAGTGACGTTTGAGTGACGTTTGAGTGACGTTTGAGTGACGTTTGAGTGACGTTTGAGTGACGTTTGAGTGACGTTTGAGTGACGTTTGAATTGGAGCTTTGGTGGTTTTAAACTGCGTGTGTTCATTGTAATCCCTATCAACAAGTTAAGAGCACCAACTGGCTGTGTTCAACAGTGTTGGGGAAATGTTTTTGCCACGACCTTTTGGTGTGATTTTTTTTTTTAAGGTCTTTAACGTCAGTTTTCAGCTTCTAAAAGAGAATAGTACTAAACATCGATTCATTATCTTCCCCAGCCTACAGAATGGACTCACTTTCCCTGAGGTTGTCTTAACCGCGTGATCGACCTGGCTATGACCAAAGAACTGTTGTACCTGCCCTTCAAAGCTCCCTGGTCCTGTCGCATCTGGGAGTTGTGGTGTTGTCCCAGTGTTCAGCGTTCTGATCCAAACTCTTATAAAAGGATTCATAAGACTGCTGCTTCCCCCTTCATTCCTCAGACTCCTGAACAGGCTGGGTGTGTTCCTGCTGGAGTACCTTACCCTAGTTTACTTCCACTACCTCACCTTTCAGTCTCCAAGTAAGTTCCAGGCAGGGCTTCTCTCAGATTGAATGTCTGAAGACCAACGGTTCCCACTTCCTGAGGGTGCAGTGGCGGCAGGTTCTATTCCAGCCCCACTCCCTGCTACAGAATCCCCACCCTGAGTTGTTAGACCAGAGCCTAGCCAGGAAGGGCTTGAGGCTAATTATGGTGAGCTGTTCATCACTGAAGATCCCTGCTGGCACCATCAGCCATTTCAGAACCTGCTATGAGCATGGGAATGACCAATGTAGCTCGTCCAGCTTCATCTGGTACCATCCTACTGTCACATGCAAGCAGCTGTTTCCTGAACCCAGTGATACCAAGGTAAAGAGGACTCTAGCTCTGCCAAGGGTCAGGTTGGCTCCAGTCCTTCCCAGCAGAGCCAGGGAGTAACTATGGTTTTCATGACAGTACTGTCATGAAACCACAGGTATATTTTTTTTCCAGCCATTTTCTGTGCAGTATAATACACTAAAGCATGACTAACTTGTTCTGGGTGTCTGATGCTCCCCAGGTTGTAGCTGGTTCCAGTTCTTCTCAGGTCATCTCCAGTTCTGACCCTCGGAACCTTTGACAGGATGTTCTAGACCCGTGGTCCCCTGGCTTAATCCGTGCTCTCTGGAATGAGTCAGAAGTAGGGTTCCTGGATTTCTGTACATAATTGTAACCAATATACGTTGCTAATACTTTTAGCACTTTGTTGTGTTCCTCAGATCCCAGTCAACGGCTGTAGTTTTGGACATCACTATTACTACAGTCATAGGGTCTACTAAGCCTCTAAGAACAACTTGGATAATATTGAATTAACCAGGTTGAAGTTTTGGGGTCTCGCTGTCCTGAGTAACACGTGTTTCTCGTCTTCCTCAGCACCATCCATCGATACTAACCTGCATTCCTATTTTGTCATGACTTAACTGATTGGCTGGATATGACATGGATATAACATGACTGCAGTGCTAGGCTCTATGACTGCATATATTTTCTAACCAAGGAGGGTTAGTTTTAAGCTGTGACCAAGCAATTGACATTAGATCACTTAATTGGACAGTGAGCTTCCAAATTTGTCTAACAAACCGCTAGTCTCCAGAACTTGAACCTGGTTAATTCAATATTATCCAAGTCGTTCTCAGAGGCTTAGTAGTCCCAATATTTTAAATGGTTAATCAACTTTTATCTGACACGGGAGTGGCTCTTACTGTGGCAATTTTGCTCGACTTGAGATATTAGCCATTTTCAGTGCAACATACTGACTAATGAACTAGGCAAAGAGATTTTGTAGGCAGAACACATTGGCGTTGGATTCTATTGCATTGACAAGCACTACTCAGCCCATACTCTACATAGACCGGAATGGCATAAACAATCAGCGGCCAGAATGCAAATTGACCATTACCATATATGGATCTGTGCTGTTTACTTTGAACTGGACGGTGTTTACAGCATCCGCGGTTGTGAGTAGATGCGCTTGTTTTTTACATCAAAGCGTCAGCTGCATGCAATTTTGTTCATATTCTTTGCTAGTTATTAGCCCAGTTTGATCATTTGTCAGCAATGGTGATTGACAAGAGTACACTGTGTACATTTCTTGACATATTTGAGAAGTGAATTTTTATTTTTTTTACCTTTTATTTAACCAGGCAAGTCAGTTAAGAACCAATTCTTATTTTCAATGACGGCCTGGGAACAGTGGGTTAACTGCCTGTTCAGGGGCAGAATGACAGATTTGTACCTTGTCAGCTCAGGGGTTTGAACTCGCAACCTTCCGGTTACTAGTCCAACACTCTAACCACTAGGCTACGCTGCCGCCCCAATGCTTGTCTAAGCTAAGTAGCCAATAGGCAGCGGGTAGCATTTGTCTGATTCTCTGTAATATGGGAATAGTAATGCTTTTTGTAAAGTGGTTTCTTGCATCAAACATTTTTAGTCACCTCCTGATGGACAATTGGAAAAATAGTTTAATGTCATGCCCTGACCACAATTATATCCTCCTGAATCCTGCATACAAGAAATTTAAGCAAGAAGTACCAGTGACTCGGTCAATAAGAAAGTGGTCAGATGAAGCAGATGCTAAAGCTACAGCACTGTTTTGCTATCACAGACTGGAACATGTTCCGGGATTCTTCAGATGGCATTTAGTACACCACATCAGTCACTGGCTTCATCAATAAGTGCATCGAAGACATCCCCCCCCACAGTGACTGTACGTACACACCCCAACCAGAAACCATGGATTACAGGCAACATCTGCACTTAGCTAAAGGGTAGAGCTGCTGCTTTCAAAGAGCGGGACTCAAACCCAGAAGCTTATAAGAAATCCTGCTATGCCCTCCGATGAACCGTCAAACAGTCAATGTTTCTATACAAGGAGATTGTCCATATGCTGTCCACTAGATACTGGGAGTTGAATTCACCTTCAACCTGGTTCCATATGCTGTCCACTAGAAACTGGGAGATGAATTCACCTTCAACCTGGTTCCATATGCTGTCCACTAGACACTGGGAGATGAATTCACCTTCAACCTGGTTCCATATGCTGTCCACTAGACAGTGGGAGATTAATTCACCTTCAACCTGGTTCCATATGCTGTCCACTAGACACTGGGAGATTAATTCACCTTTAAGCAGGACAATAATCTAAAACACAAGGCCAAGTCTCCACTAGAGTTGCTTACCAAGAAGACAGGAACTGGGTGGTGATGTTTAGACTTAAATCTACTTGAAAATCTATTGCAAGACCTGAAAATCATTGTCTAGCAATGATCAACAACTAATTTGATAGTGCTTGAAGAATTTTGAAAAAAAATGATATTGTAGAATCCAGGTTTAAAAAAAATTAAAATAAATGATATCGCCTTTATTTAACCAGGTAGGTTAGTTGAGATCAAGTTCTCATTTACAACTGCGACCTGGCCAAGATAAAGCACAGCAGTGTGACACAGACAACAACACAGAGTTACACATGGAATAACATGGAATAAACAATTAAAGAGCCAATAACACAATAAACAAGTCAATGACACTGTAGAAAAAAAGAAAGTCTATATACAGTGTGTGCAAAAGGCATGAGGAGGTAGGCAATAAATAGGTCATAGGAGCGAATAGTTACAATTTATCAAATTAACACTGGAGTGATAGATGAGCAGATGATGATGTGCAAGTAGAGATATTGGTGTACAAAAAAGCAGAAAAGTAAATAAAATAAAAACAGTATGGGGATGAGGTAGGTAAATTGGGTGGGTTATTTACAGATGGACTATGTACAGCTGCAGCGATCGGTTAGCTGCTCAGATGTTTAAAGTTGGTGAGGGAAATAATAGTCTCCAACTTCAGCGATTTTTGCAATTCGTTCCAGTCACTGGCAGCAGAGAACTGGAAGGAAAGGAGACCAAATGAGGTGTTGGGTTTGGGAATGATCCGTGAGATATACCTGCTGGAACGTGTGCTATGGGTGGGTGTTGTTATCATGACCAGTGAACTAAGATAAGGCGGAGCTTTACCTAGGATAGACTTATAGATGACCTGGAGCCAGTGGCCAGTGGGACGAATATGTAGCGAGGTCCAGCCAACTAGAGCATACAGGTCGCAGTGGTGGGTGGTATAAAGTGATTTGGTAACAAAACGGATGGCACTGTGATAGACTGAAGGAGGCTTGGTTGCGAAATAGAAAGCCGATTCTAGATTTGATTTTGGATTGGAGATGTTTAATATGAGTCTGGAAGGAGAGTTTAAGTGCAAAGCTCTTAGAGACTTTCCCAGAAAGACTCATAGCTTTAATTGCTTCCAAAGGTGATTCTAGCAAGTATTGACTCAGGGGTGTGAATACTTATGTGAATGAGATTTTTCTGTTTAATTTTATATACATTTGCAAAAATGTCAAAAAATATGTTTTTACAATTCGTCATTATGGGTATTGTGTGTAGATGGGTAACAAAAATATATATTTAATAAATGTTGAATGCAGTCTGTAACACATCAAAATATGGAATAAGTCAAGGGCCATGAATACTGTGAAATCACTCTTAAAACGCTTTTATTTTCAATAAATATTTGCTGACAGTAATGATATATTTCTGGGATTGCCCATCTTCCTTACACTACCATTCTTTTTAAAAAGTCCTAAAAGTGTTTAAGGCACTGCTGAGGTAAAACACCAAAGATTACCCACAGGAGAAAATGGCAACTATAGTCTGGTACAGAGCCCACTCAATCTACACCTTTCAAAACGCAGAGGAACAAACGTTATGATACTGACCCACCAACGCTTCAGGTCTCTCCTCTTTTCATTCCCCTGTACTTGAGACATGAAGGAGTTGCCGTCCAGACGTCCTTCCCAACTTCTTATCCCTTCTTCAAAAACGTATTTTAGAGAAGACATAACCGAGCCATGAGCCATGTCTGCCGCTGCCTTTTCAGAGTCTGTATTGTGAATCATGGCGGTCCTTCTCTTTGAAATATAATGGACACTGTGTTTTAGGTTGACTGTCTACCACATGACATTACGCCACATGACATGCAGGTGTTAGCGGGGTTCAGGGATAAAACGTTTTGAAATGGGGAAGTACTAACTCACCCTATGACAATGCAGACTGCCATGGCGACGTGAGAGAGACGCAGATTCTAGCTATAGGCTCTGCTCAATCATAATTTAAGGCAGTCACCTAATCCCGGACAGTTCCAGATAGCAGCACTAACACAGAAATACTCATAGCTCATAGTTTCCAGGGTCTTGGTTGCTTTGGATCCCCCCAGGCGAGTCTTGATATCAGGCCAGTAGTTGTCAAGCCTGTCCCCGCCTGGGCCCCCAGGGCAACAGACACAGAGAGAGAAAAAACACCCGAGCCACTGCCTGTTCACACCGCTATCATCCAGAAGGCGAGGTCAGTACATGTGCATCAAAGCGGGGACCGAGAGACTGAAAAACAGCTTCTGTCTCAAGGCCATCAGACTGTTAAACAGCCACCACTAACTCAGAGAGGCTGCTACCGATATTGAGACCCAATCACTAACTCAGAGAGGCTGCTGCCTACATTGAGACCCAGTCACTGGCCACTTTAATAAATGGATCACTAGTCACTTTATACAATGCCACTCTAAAAAATGACACTTTAATAATGATTACATATCTTACATTACTCATATGATATGTAGATACTGTATTTTTTATCATCAATTGCACCTTGCCTATGCCACTTGTTCATCACTCATCCATATATTTCTATGCACATACAGTTGAAGTCAGAAGTCTACATACACCTTAGCCAAATACATTTAAACTCAGTTTTTCACAACTCCTGACATTTAATCCTGGTAAAATTCCCTGTTTTAGGTCAGTTAGGATCACCACCTTATTTTAAGAATGTGAAATGTCAGTATAATATTTGATAGGATGATTTCTTTCAGCTTTTATTTCTTTCATCACATTCCCAGTGGGTCAGAAGTTTACATACACTCAATTAGTATTAGGTAGCATTTCCTTTAAATTGTTTAACTTGGGTCAAACGTTTTGGGTAGCCTTCCACAAGCTTCCCACAATTAGTTGGGTGAATTTTGGCCCATTTCTCCTGACAGAGCTGGTGTAACTGTATCAAGTTTGTAGGCTTCCTTGCTCGCACACGTTTTTCAGTTCTGCCCACAAATTGTCTATAGGATGGAGGTCAGGGCTTTGTGATGACCACTCCAACACCTTGACTTTGTTGTCCTTAAGCCATTTACCAAACATTGGAAGTATGCTTGGGCTCATTGTCCATTTGGAAGACCCATTTGCGACCAAGCTTTAACTTCCTGATTGATGTCTTGAGATGTTGCTTCAATATATCCACATAAGTTTCCTCCCTTGTGGTGCCATCTGTTTTGTGAAGTGCACCAGTATCTCCTGCAGCAAAGCACCCCCACAACATTGTGCTGCCACCCCTGTGCTTCACGTTTGGGATGGTGTTCTTCGGCTTGCAAGCCTCCCCCTTTTTCCTCCAAACATAATGATGGTCATTTCTCCAAACAGTACGATCTTTATCCTCATGTGCAGTTACAAACCTTTTTTATTGCGGTTTTGGAGCAGTGGCCTCTTCCTTGCTGAGCGGCCTTTCAGGTTATGTCGAAATAGGACTCGTTTTACATTTACATTAAATTTAAGTCATTTAGCAGACGCTCTTATCCAGAGCGACTTACAAATTGGTGCATTCACCTTATGACATCCAGTGGAACAGTCACTTTACAATAGTGCATCTAAATCTTAAAGGGGGGGGTGAGAGGGATTACTTATCCTATCCTAGGTATTCCTAAAAGAGGTGGGGTTTCAGGTGTCTCCGGAAGGTGGTGATTGACTCCGCTGTCCTGGCGTCGTGAGGGAGTTTGTTCCACCATTGGGGGGCCAGAGCAGCGAACAGTTTTGACTGGGCTGAGCGGGAGCTGTACTTCCTCAGTGGTAGGGAGGCGAGCAGGCCAGAGGTGGATGAACGCAGTGCCCTTGTTTGGGTGTAGGGCCTGATCAGAGCCTGGAGGTACTGAGGTGCCGTTCCCCTCACAGCTCCGTAGGCAAGCACCATGGTCTTGTAGCGGATGCGAGCTTCAACTGGAAGCCAGTGGAGAGTTTTACTGTAGATATAGATACATTTGAACCTGTTTCCTCCAGCATCTTCACAAGGTCCTTTGCTGTTGTTCTGGGAGTGATTTGCACTTTTCTCACCAAAGTACGTTCATCTCTAGAAGACAGAATGCATCTCCTTCCTGAGAGGTATGACGGCTGCGTGGTCCCACGGTGTTTATACTTGCATACTATTGTTTGTATGGATGAATGTGGTACCTTCAGGTGTCAGGAAATTGCTCCCAACGATGAACCAGACTTGTGGAGGTCTACAATGGTTTTTCTGAGGTCTTGGCTGATTTCTTTTGATTTTCCCATAACGTCAAGCAAAGAGGCACTGAGTTTGAAGGTAGGCCTTGAAATACATCCACAGGTACACCTCCAATTGACTCAAATCATGTCAATTAGCCTATCAGAAGCTTCTAAAGCCATGACATCATTTTCTGGAATTTGCCAAGCTGTGTAAATGCACAGTAAACTTAGTGTATGTAAGCTTCTGACCCACTGGAATTGTGATACAGTGAATTATAAATTAAATAATCTGCCTGTAATCTGTCTGTAAACAATTGTTGGAAAAATTACTTGTGTCATGCACAAAGTAGATGTCCTAACCGACTTGCCAAAACTATAGTTTCTTAACAAGAAATTTGTGGAGTGGTTGAAAAATGAGTTTTAATGATTCCAACCTAAGTGTATGTAAACTTCCAACTTCAACTGTTCACGTGTTAGATATTGGAACTAGAAGCATTTAGCTACATGCACATTAACATCTGCTAACCATGTGTGTGTGACCAATAAAATCTGATTTTATTTAGAAAGAAAAGCAAGGAGGGAAGCAGAAAAGCAGGAAGCAGAAAAGCAGGAAGCAGAAAAGCAGGAAGCAGAAAAGCAGGAAGGGAAGCAGAAAAAGCAGGAAGCAGAAAAGCAGGAAGCAGAAAAGCAGGAAGGGAAGCAGAAAAGCAGGAAGCAGAAAAGCAGGAAGCAGAAAAGCAGGAAGGGAAGCAGAAAAGCAGGAAGCAGAAAAGCAGGGAGGGAAGCAGAAAAGCAGGAAGCAGAAAAGCAGGAAGGGAAGCAGAAAAGCAGGAAGGGAAGCAGAAAAGCAGGGAGGGAAGCAGAAAAGCAGGGAGGGAAGCAGAAAAGCAGGGAGGGAAGCAGAAAAGCAGGAAGCGAAGCAGAAAAGCAGGAAGGGAAGCAGAAAAGCAGGAAGCAGAAAAGCAGGGAGGGAAGCAGAAAAGCAGGAAGCAGAAAAGCAGGAAGGAAGCAGGAAAAGCAGGAAGGGAAAAGCAGGAAAAGCAGGAAGCAGGAAGCAGAAAAGCAGGAAGCAGAAAAGCAGGAAGGGAAGCAGAAAAGCAGGAAGGGAAGCAGAAAAGCAGGGAGGGAAGCAGAAAATCAGGAAGCAGAAAAGCAGGAAGGGAAGCAGAAAAGCAGGAAGCAGAAAAGCAGGGAGGGAAGCAGAAAAGCAGGAAGCAGAAAAGCAGGGAGGGAAGCAGAAAAGCAGGAAGCGAGAAAAGCAGGAAGGGAAGCAGAAAAGCAGGAAGGGAAGCAGAAAAGCAGGAAGGGAAGCAGAAAAGCAGGAAGCAGAAAAGCAGGGAAGCAGAAAAGCAGGAAGCGAAGCAGAAAAGCAGGGAGGGAAGCAGAAAAGCAGGAAGGGAAGCAGAAAAGCAGGAAGGGAAGCAGAAAAGCAGGAAGCAGAAAAGCAGGAAGGGAAGCAGAAAACAGGAAGTAGAAAAGCAGGGAGGGAAGCATAAAAGCAGGGAGGGAAGCAGAAAAGCAGGAAGCGAAGCAGAAAAGCAGGAAGGGAAGCAGAAAAGCAGGAAGCAGAAAAGCAGGGAGGGAAGCAGAAAAGCAGGAAGTGGAAAAGCAGGGAGGGAAGCAGAAAAGCAGGAAGGGAAGCAGAAAAGCAGGAAGCAGAAAAGCAGGAAGGGAAGCAGAAAAGCAGGAAGCAGAAAAGCAGGGAGGAAGCAGAAAAGCAGGAAGCAGAAAAGCAGAAAAAAAGCAGGGAGGGAAGCAGAAAAGCAGGAAGCGAAGCAGAAAAGCAGGAAGGGAAGCAGAAAAGCAGGAAGCAGAAAAGCAGGGAGGGAAGCAGAAAAGCAGGAAGTAGAAAAGCAGGGAGGGAAGCATAAAAGCAGGGAGGGAAGCAGAAAAGCAGGAAGCGAAGCAGAAAAGCAGGGAAGCAGAAAAGCAGGAGGGAAGCAGAAAAGAAGGAAGCAGAAAAGCAGGGAGGGAAGCAGAAAAGCAGGAAGGGAAGCAGAAAATCAGGAAGCAGAAAAGCAGGAAGGGAAGCAGAAAAGCAGGAAGCAGAAAAGCAGGGAAGCAGAAAAGCAGGAAGGGAAGCAGAAAAGCAGGAAGGGAAGCAGAAAAGCAGGAAGCAGAAAAGCAGGGAGTGAAGCAGAAAAGCAGGAAGGGAAGCAGAAAAGCAGGAAGCAGAAAAGCAGGAAGCAGAAAAGCAGGAAGGGAAGCAGAAAAGAAGGAAGCAGAAAAGCAGGAAGCAGAAAAGCAGGAAGGGAAGCAGAAAAGAAGGAAGCAGAAAAGCAGGGAGGGAAGCAGCTTTACTGTCTTGTACAATCACAAACATTTGCCACTCAAGACCCATGTTAACTGTGCATTTCCCCCAGAAAGTTTGTTGTCTCTTTAGGGTAGACCACAAATCACCTGTACTCTATATAACTATTGCTATAATTTTGCCAATTCACAAATCTTTCTGCTGGATGGAAGGGTGCGTTTTTAGATTCTCCACTGTGTGCCATGTTGTGCATCATTCCGTCGCTGCAGGCTTCTAGCTTCTGGACAGCAGAGCAGAGGACTGACGTCTAACATGAAGTACATTCCATTCCATTCTCATGGTTCCCATCACAGGTTTAACCCTGCAGGTTTCAAAGCTGTCATACTGTAATCATCAAAGACCACATGGATGTGTCCACACTGAGTACTGCTGGCCACCACAGCTCTCCTAGCCACTTCTGGCCACCACAGCTCTCCTAGCCACCACAGCTCTCCTAGCCACTACTAGCCACCACAGCTCTCCTAGTCACTACTAGCCACCACAGCTCTCCTAGCCACTACTAGCCACCACAGCTCTCCTAGCCACTACTGGCCACCACAGCTCTCCTAGCCACTACTAGCCACCACAGCTCTCCTAGCCACTACTAGCCACCACAGCTCTCCTAGCCACTACTAGCCACCACAGCTCTCCTAGCCACCACAGCTCTCCTAGCCACTACTAGCCACCACAGCTCTCCTAGCCACTACTAGCCACCACAGCACTCCTAGCCACTAATTGCCACCACAGGTCTCCTAGCCACTACTAGCCACCACAGCTCTCCTAGCCACTACTGCCCACCACAGCTCTCCTAGCCACTACTAGCCACCACAGCACTCCTAGCCACTAATTGCCACCACAGCTCTCCTAGCCACTACTGGCCACCACAGCTCTCCTAGCCACTACTGGCCACCACAGCTCTCCTAGCCACCACAGCTCTCCTAGCCACTACTGGTCACCACAGCTCTCCTAGCCACTACTGGCCACCACAGCTCTCCTAGCCACTACTAGCCACCACAGCTCTCCTAGCCACTACTGGCCACCACAGCTCTCCTAGCCACTACTGGCCACCACAGCTCTCCTCGCCACCACAGCTCTCCTAGCCACTACTGGTCACCACAGCTCTCCTAGCCACCACAGCCACCACAGCTCTACTGGTCACCACAGCTCTCCATCAGCTAGCCAATGTCATAGTTCACATATGACATGCCATTACACTTCCCTTTAAGTAATCTTAACAGATGTAATGTAAGGCCCCACTGTCTTTTTCCAAAGCCTGACTTTGTCTCGAAGTATCTGATGCCCTGGGAAAAAAGTGGGATACAGTGACAGCAGTAAGGAGGTCTCTCATTCTCCCTTAACCAAAAGGGCTGGGAGGCGATTTGGTCACATAGAGAGACAGGGACAGGCAGTCACAGAGAGAGTGAACTCTGAAATCACTGGTCTTAGTAAAACCACGTCCTTTACTAAACAGGGTGGCAGTAGGGGTTGTGGTCCAGGTCTCGACCACACAGAGCCGTCATAAAGAACCCTCTTTCCTCTGGCTGACCGGGCCCCCATGGATCCTGCTGTCTGTATCCAGTTACTAATCTACTGTTCCTGACTCTGACCGGTGGCCAATCAAATGTTGGCGCTGCCCGCCCGAACGGGCAGGGTAGTCTGCGCTAGGTTGCACCGCGCTAGAGAGGTGAAGACTGCGACCAGAGCAAATCCACTCCAGCTGTACAGCCCCTGAGAACCAGAGAGAGGGATGGAGGCAGAGACAGAGAGAGGGCAGAACTGTGAGAGAGAAAGGCAGGGATGGAGAGATGAACCAAGAAAAAGAAGGAAAGAGAGAGAGGGCTTTTTAGAAGGGTGGTCAGGAAACTCTGAGAAGTGTGGTCACATGACAGCTGTGGTATTCTAGAATCAGAGGATTCTATCCCCTCAGGGAGTTCTGACCCAGAGAGGAACAATGACTCTGTGGTTGTATCGACCGTACATAAAGTAAAGTAAAGGAAATACATACTTACTTATTCGGAGAGAAAAAAACACTTCCATACCAACTCAGTGGGAGGTTGTTTCTGTTTCATTCACTGGAGAAAGATGTCGCCTGGTATTAAAAGTTGTACATTTCACAAACAGTAATGATCAACAATTTGATTTAACTACAAATAAAAGAAAATGTACTGCCCATTGTTCATACAATCCCCTTCTAACTAAAGAAGAACCAGAGGCCATTGTTCAACATGTAGATGCTCCAGTTAACTGAAGTCTGAACACCTACCCTATCATAACGAGCGTAACATTCCCCATTGAGAAGTTGTGTATGGAAGAGTGAACCTTGTTGATGAAACACCTATTAACCTCAGAGGGTGAAGACAGGTGGTAATCTATTCTAGCTCGACACTGACGTGTCTTTATCAAGTTGATCCTGTGATTGCTGTACGGGTCATGGTGACAGAGGTCTCTAAGACGCTCTGACACCTCTCTGTAGAAGAACAGTCAAGCAAAGTGTTTGTTTGTCTTCCTGCTAAAACCACAACGTTTGTCTGCATATTTACTCTCTCTCTCTCTCACACTCACACACACACACACACACACACACACACACACACACACACACACACACACACACACACACACACACACACACACACACACACACACACACACACACACACACACACACACACACACACACACATGCAAACGTTCCCTCTTTCCCTCCCTCCATCTACCTCCCTTTTCTATGTGGTGTAATTCCAGTTTATTCAGCCAGACCTCCCCAGAGCACCTAAACACAGGCAGGTAAATTACCGCAGCATGGCGGCTGGCTGGCGCTCTTCCTCCCTCCCTCTTTCTGCCCGAGGGGGTCAGCCAGTGTCATTGTTGACATTGGACACATGCTCATCTAATATAAAATCTTCTCATTTGATTTGGACTGTAATTATGTCGTAAAAAAAAAAATAGCTGTGAAGGCTGTGGCCTGCCAGTGTGATCTGCTTTCATCAAGTGCAGACTGGTTTAATTATAGACTAGAGACAGTATTCACCTTCCCATCCCACCATCAGCCCTCTTTCACTGGGCCTGGCTGAGCAGCCTGCCTCTCCCACTGTTTCTTGAAGCTATCACATTCTTTTATGGTGTGTTAATCACAAGGCAATAGGAGCTGTTAGCGATGTGATGAGATGTCTCAGGGTGGAAGAGCTGCTTGGAGCCTGGACACTAGTTCATACAGATCCTGATCAGATCATGATGGAATTTTATGTCTCGACTTTTTGTTTTTCAACGTGTGTGGGTGCGCATGCGTGTTTGACAATTATATGTTTTTTTCAGATCTGAAGCATAATTACATACTAATGTTCTGACATTACTAACATACTGACATACTGACATTACTAACATTACTAACATTACTGACATTACTAACATACTTACATTACTGACATACTGACATTACTAACATTACTGACATTACTGATATACTGACATACTGACATTACTGACATTACTGATATACTGACATTACTGACATTACTGATATACTGATATACTGATATACTGACATACTGATATACTGACATTACTGATATACTGACATTACTGACATTACTGATATACTGACATTACTGACATTACTGATATACTGACATTACTGATATACTGATATACTGATATACTGACATACTGACATTACTGATATACTGACATTACTGACATTACTGATATACTGACATTACTGATATACTGACATTACTGATATACTGACATTACTGATATACTGACATTACTGATATACTGACATACTGACATTACTGATATACTGACATTACTGATATACTGACATTACTGATATACTGACATTACTGATATACTGACATACTGACATTACTGACATACTGACATTACTGACATTACTGATATACTGACATACTGACATTACTGATATACTGACATTACTGATATACTGACATACTGACATTACTGACATTACTGACATACTGATATACTGACATTACTGATATACTGACATGACATACTGACATACTGACATTACTGATATACTGACATTACTGACATTACTGACATACTGACATTACTGATATACTGACATACTGACATACTGACATACTGACATTACTGATATACTGACATACTGACATTACTGATATACTGACATACTGACATTACTGACATACTGACATTACTGATATACTGATATACTGATATACTGACATACTGACATTACTGATATACTGACATACTGACATTACTGATATACTGACATTACTGATATACTGACATTACTGATATACTGACATTACTGATATACTGACATTACTGATATACTGACATTACTGATATACTGACATACTGACATTACTGATATACTGACATTACTGATATACTGACATTACTGATATACTGACATTACTGATATACTGACATTACTGATATACTGACATACTGACATACTGACATACTGACATTACTGATATACTGACATTACTGATATACTGACATTACTGATATACTGACATACTGACATTACTGATATACTGACATTACTGATATACTGACATTACTGATATACTGACATTACTGATATACTGACATACTGACATTACTGATATACTGACATTACTGATATACTGATATACTGATATACTGACATACTGACATTACTGATATACTGACATACTGACATTACTGATATACTGACATTACTGATATACTGACATTACTGACATTGCTGACACTCTGTCAGTAAGAGTGAAGTACTGTCAGTAATTACTGATATACTGACAGTACTGATCAGTAAGAGACATGAAGTACTGTCAGATATTAGAGTGAAGTATACTGACATACAGACATTACTGACATACTGACATTACTGTCAGTAAGAGTGATACTGACATTACTGATACTGACATTACTGACATAAGACATTACTGACATTACTGAATACTGACATTACTGATACTGTCAGTAATACGTTACTGAAGTACTGTCAGTAATTACTGAGTGAACTGCTGACATCACATTACTGTAAGAGACATACTGAATTACTGACATTACTGATATTGTCAGTATACTGACATTACTGATATACTGAATACTGACATTACTGTCAGTAAGAGATATACTGAATTACTGATACTGTCAGACATTAGAGACATTACTGAAGTACTGTCAGTAAGAGATATACTGAATTACTGTACTGTCAGTGAAGAGTGAATTACTGACTGTCAGTAAGAGTGAAGTACTGTCAGTAAGAGTGAAGTACTGTCAGTAAGAGTGAAGTACTGTCAGTAAGAGTGAAGTACTGTCAGTAAGAGTGAAGTGCTGTCAGTAAGAGTGAAGTACTGTCAGTAAGAGTGAAGTACTGTCAGTAAGAGTGAAGTACTGTCAGTAAGAGTGAAGTACTGTCAGTAAGTACTGTCAGTAAGAGTGAAGTACTGTCAGTAAGAGTGAAGTAATGTCAGTAAGAGTCAGTAAGAGTGAAGTACTGTCAGTAAGAGTGAAGTAATGTCAGTAAGAGTCAGTAAGAGTGAAGTACTGTCAGTAAGAGTCAGTAAGAGTGAAGTACTTGTAGAACAGGTGTTTACTGGCAGAACTGGTGTTTTACTGGCAGAACAGGTGATGACTTGCAGAACAGGTGATGACTTGCAGAACAGGTGATGACTTGCAGAACAGGTGATGACTTGCAGAACAGGTGTTTACTGGCAGAACAGGTGATGACTTGCAGAACAGGTGTTTACTGGCAGAACAGGTGTTTTACTGGCAGAACAGGTGATGACTTGCAGAACAGGTGATGACTTGCAGAACAGGTGATGACTTGCAGAACAGGTGTTTACTGGCAGAACAGGTGTTTACTGGCAGAACATGTGTTTACTGGCAGAACAGGTGTTTTACTGGCAGAACAGGTGTTTACTGGCAGAACAGGTGTTTTACTGGCAGAACAGGTGTTTACTGGCAGAACAGGTGTTTACTGGCAGAACAGGTGTTTACTGGCAGAACAGGTGTTTACTGGCAGAACAGGTGATGACTTGCAGAACAGGTGTTTTACTGGCAGAACAGGTGTTTTACTGGCAGAACAGGTGATGACTTGCAGAACAGGTGATGACTTGCAGAACAGGTGTTTTACTGGCAGAACAGGTGATGACTTGCAGAACAGGTGATGACTTGCAGAACAGGTGTTTTACTGGCAGAACAGGTGATGACTTGCAGAACAGGTGATGACTTGCAGAACAGGTGATGACTTGCAGAACAGGTGATGACTTGCAGAACAGGTGATGACTTGCAGAACAGGTGATGACTTGCAGAACAGGTGTTTACTGGCAGAACAGGTGATGACTTGCAGAACAGGTGATTACTGGCAGAACAGGTGATGACTTGCAGAACAGGTGATGACTTGAATAACAGGTGATGACTTGCAGAACAGGTGATGACTTGCAGAACAGGTGATGACTTGCAAAACAGGTGTTTTACTGGCAGAACATGTGTTTACTGGCAGAACAGGTGTTTTACTGGCAGAACAGGTGTTTACTGGCAGAACAGGTGATGACTTGCAGAACAGGTGATGACTTGCAGAACAGGTGTTTACTGGCAGAACAGGTGTTTTACTGGCAGAACAGGTGATGACTTGCAGAACAGGTGTTTACTGGCAGAACATGTGTTTACTGGCAGAACAGGTGTTTTACTGGCAGAACAGGTGTTTTACTGGCAGAACAGGTGTTTTACTGGCAGAACAGGTGTTTACTGGCAGAACAGGTGTTTACTGGCAGAACAGGTGTTTTACTGGCAGAACAGGTGTTTACTGGCAGAACAGGTGTTTTACTGGCAGAACAGGTGTTTACTGGCAGAACAGGTGTTTTACTGGCAGAACAGGTGTTTACTGGCAGAACAGGTGTTTACTGGCAGAACAGGTGTTTACTGGCAGAACAGGTCCTTCTGGCAGAACAGATGTTTACTGGCAGAACAGGTGTTTACTGGCAGAACAGGTGTTTTACTGGCAGACAGGTGTTTACTGGCAGAACAGGTGTATGCAGAACATGACTGTTTTACTGGCAGAACAGGTGTTTAAATGGCAGAATTAGGTGTTTTATTATTATTATTATATATTATTATTATTACTGGCAGAACAGATGTTTACTGGCAGAACAGGTGTTTACTGGCAGAACAGGTGTTTTACTGGCAGAACAGGTGATGTCTTGCAGAACAGATGTTGTATGTGGAGAATGAGGGCTGCAGTAGATATCTCAGATAGGGGGGTGTGAGGCCTAAGAGGGTTTTATAAATAAGCATCAACCAGTGGGTCTTGCGACTGGTATACAGAGATGACCAGTATACAGAGGAGTATAGTGTGCAGTGATGTGTCCTATAAGGAGCATTGGTGGCAAATCTGATGGCCGCATGGTAAAGAACATCTCGCCGCTCGAGAGCACCTTTTCTCCAAAATCTAGCATGGGTAGTATGGTCATCTGAATCAGGGTTAGTTTGGCAGCTGGCGTGAAAGAGGAGCAATTACGATAGAGGAAACCAAGTCTAGATTTAACTTTAGCCTGCAGCTGTGATATGTGCTGAGAGAAGGACAGCAAACTATCTAGCCATACTCCCAAGTACTTGTATGAGGTGACTACCTCAAGCTCTAAACCCTCTGAGATAGTAATCACACCGGTGGGGAAAGGAGCATTCTTCTTACCAAACCACATGACCTTTGTTTTGGAGGTGTTCAGAACAAGGTTAAGGGTAGAGAAAGCTTGTTGGACACTAAGAAAGCTTTGTTGTAGAGCGAAATCTGGGGAGGGGCCAGCTAAGTAAGTATAAGTATAAGACTATCATCTGCTAGAATGTATGCACACATGACTGTAAGTCGCTTTGGATAAAAGCGTCTGCTAAATGGCATATATTATTATTATTATTATAAATAAATGGATGCCGGAGCTTCCTACTGCCTGAGCTATGTTGTTGATGTAAATTGAGAAGAGTTTGGGGCCTAGGATCGAGCCTTGGTGTACTCCCTTGGTGACAGGCAGTGGCTGAGACAGCAGATTTTCTGACTTAATACACTGCACTCTTTGAGAGAGATAGTTAGCAAACCAGCCCAAAGACCCCTCAGAGATACCAGTACTCCTTAGCCAGCCCACAAGAATGGAATGGTCTACCGTATCAAAAGCTTTGGCCAAGTCAATATAAAGAGCAGCACAATATTGCTTAGAATCAAGGGCAATGGTGACATCTTTAAGGATCTTTAGGCTGCACTGCACATCCATAACATGAGCGGAAACCAGATTGCATACCAGAGAGAATACTATAGACATCAAGAAAGCCAGTCAGTTGATTATTGACACGTTTTTCAACACTTTTGATTAACAGAGCAAAATAGAAATAGGCTTATAACAGTTAGGATCAGCTCTATCTCCCCCTTTAAATAAAGGATGAACCGTGGCTGCCTTCCATAAGGAGCTCCTTCAGCACCTCGGACACAGTGACTGCCTGCAGGGAGGAACTTTGCAGCGGGGCAGGGGGAAAAGAGAGAAGAAGAAGAGGGAAGAAGCATCAGGGATAGTCGCATTAGGGAGATGAGGAAATGTTGGATGGGCAAGGAGGCATGGCTGAGTAGGAAATAGGAATCCTGACTTAATGAAGTGGTGATTAAAGAGCTCAGCCATGTGCTTCTTGTCAGTAACAACCACATCATCAACATTTAGGGACATGGGCAGTTGGTCTTTAACTGATCTCCAGGGGTCTTTAACTGTTTTCCAGAACTTCTTGGGGTTAAACCCACAGAAAGGAGAACTGCTCCTTAAAGTAACTAACGTGGGCCTTCCGGATAGCCTGAGTGCACTTATTTCTCATTTGCCTGAACGAGAGCCAGTCAGTCTGAATATTCGTGTGCCGAGCCTTTCGCCAAATGGAATTCTTGAGGTGGAGTAACTCTGCCAGATGACGGTCGAACCAGGGGTTGAACCTGTTTTTAGTTCTCATTTTCTTTATGGGGCCGTGTTTGTTAACAATCCCACTGAAAATATCAAGCGTCTTCGTCAGAGGGGATCAAGCTGATTCTATACCATTTTGTAGAGGCCAGTTCATGTAGGAAGGCTTGCTCATTAAAGTGTTTTAGCAAGTGTCTATGACAAATTGTTTCACTGAGCAGCCATTAAGAACACAGTCTGTAAAACAGTGATCACTAAGGTCATTACAGAAAACACCAGACTGATACCTATCAGGATTATTTGTGAAGATAACATCAAGGAGAGTAGCCTTTTCTGGGTGTTTGGAGTCATACATTGTGGGATTGGTAATAATCTGAGAAAGATTTAGGGAGTCCCATTACTTTAGGACTTGGTCAGGTGGTTTATGTATGTCCCAGTTTAGGTCACCTAGCAGGACAAATTCAGAATTAGTGTAAAGGGCCAGGAGAGAGTTTAGGGCAGGTAGGGTACAGACCGGTGCTGACGGAGGATGATAGCAACAGTCAACAAAGAGCTATTTAAGTTTAAAGTTTAATGCTTAAAACCAGCTAATCAAATTGTTTGGGGACAGACTTGGTGGAGACAACCGAGCACTGAAGGTGATCCTTGGTAAAGATTGCCACAACCCCAACTTTGGAAAAATCTGTCTTGCCAAAAAAGATTGGAACCAGAAAAGTTAGCATCAGTATTCAAAACACTCTTCCTTAACCACGTTATATCATATTGTACAGCAGTTTACTTCAACAGATATTTTATCAATACTTTACAAGTACTCATGAAGATTCAGCTACTGAAGCTAAAGTATAACTTGTGGCCTCAAAATCAATGAATCTGTTTCACTTTGGGTAGAGCTACTGTACTGTTAAGAATACAAACATTATTCTGTGAACAGGATTCTCTGAAGTGTTATAGACATTGGAGATGTTATCTATGCATTTTATGAGCTGACAGCTTCCTTCTACGCGTTGCCTTGTCTTTGTAATCTGGCTGTTCATGGTCAATATCTTAATGTGTGTTTTCTGGGCTCTATATTTGCAACATGGTTCATTTCAAGCAGATCTTTAGCTGTTATATAGATCTTCACAGCAGGGTGCCTAATGAGGCGGAGAGCTGAGCGCTTCTTTTATATGGAGCCAATGTGTATTTCTATTCCTTCCACTTCCACCGTTTAAAGATAGACTGCAGATTCATATTATTTACTCGTCGATAAATTTGATTTTGATCATATATGATTCATCTTCAGAAAGTTACATTTAAAGGGAATTTCTATTTAAAGGTCATTTCCTATTGGATGTGCTTCATTTAACGCGTGAACATTGCCTTTAAATTTCCATCACGCTGTAGCATAGCTCTTCAGCTCTACGGATTGACTCGAGCCCTAAAATAACCCTGTTGTTGGGGTGAATCCTAATTGCCAGTGACATGTATTCTTAGTCTCCCAATGAATGACTGAGTGAAAAATCAGGGGAAACATGGAAATTGGGATTGCCTCATTATAAGCACGTAGTCCCATATCATGTAGACTTCAGAGTCATGGCTCTATTCATCACATCATTATCTATCTACAATATTGAACTCCTGACTGCACCCTCCTTGGCTTCCAAGCATTTCCTGGTGCCACCTTATTAGTCTTCCCTTCTTCAAGTGGAGGGCCCCTCTCCCCCTCTCCAACCTCTCTTCCTCTCCCCCTCTCCCCCTCTCCTCCTCTCCTCCTCTCCCCCTCCCCTCCCTCACCTCCTCTCCCCTCTCCCCCTCTCCCCTCTCCCCCTCTCCCCCTCTCTTCCTCTCCCCCTCTCCCCTTTCCCCCTCTCCTCCTCTCATCCTCTCTTCCTCACCTCCTCTCCCCTCTCCCCCTCTCCACTCTCCCCCTCTCTTCCTCTCCCCCTCTCCCCTTTCCCCCTCTCCTCCTCTCCCCTCTCCAACCTCTCTTCCTCTCCTCCTCTCCTTCTCTCCCCCTCTCCTCACCTCTTCTCCCCTCTCCCCCTCTCCCCTCTCCCCCTCTCTTCCTCTCCCCCTCCCCCTTTCCCCCTCTCCTCCTCTCCCCCTCTCTCCCCTCCCCCTATCCCTCTCTCTTCAGTAGCACCTGCTACTGAGGGCAGGTGCTACTGAGGGCAAGGCTTCAAGCACCATTACTAGACATATGGTTATTCATTATCACTCACCAATGGTTTCCTGAACTATAAAGAATGATAATAATGTTAGTATATTGTAATGTATAGCGTCACATTGAGGACAGATGTTAGATATACAGTACATGTTGAGGGCAAGGCTTCAAGCACCATCACTAGAGACAAGATTAATCATGATAGCTTGGTGGTGATATAATGCAGATGCTATTTTACATCAAGGTGAGGGTAGCAGGTGATACTAAAGCAACAGTCCCCAGACATAGGGTCATTACTGCTAAACATGCAGTCAGAGATCACAATAATTGTTCAAATCGAGGACAGGTCTGAACGAACAACAGAGACAAAATATGAAAATGTATTAAAATAGTTTGAGGATCGCCTCGTCTCCGAGGAATGATCCTCGGTGGTGGTGGGGAAATGGGTGGACATCAGTAAATTGTTGGTGTAACACTGCAAGTAAGGGAACGAAAGCAAGTTACAAATAAATACGGCACAAGATTTAAGCCCGTTGGTTGAGGGAGAAGAAGGAGATTTTTGCATGAGGTTATTCAGCAAGAAATATTATTGTGCCATGCTCATAGGCTGAAAGGTGTCAGGTGACATTCTGCATGCGTTTAAGAGTAAAGGAGGAGGAGAGGCATGGCTCTACATTGATGATGTAAGTGTTTGTGAAAACTACCATATAAATATGAACTATACCCTATAGAGGAAACACTGTGAATAATATTAAGGAAAGGGGGATACCTAGTCAGTTGGTCAACTGGATGGATTCAACTGAAATGTGTCTTCCTGCATTTAACCCAACCGCCGGCTGCCATAGTCGACATCAACGTCTTCAGGCTCCCGGGGAACAGGGGGTTAACTGCCTTGCTCAGGGGTAGAACGACAGATTTTTACCTTGTCAGCTCGGCGATTCGATCCAGCAACCTTTCGGTTGCTAGTCCAATTATGTTTAGTGAATTAAGTTAAAGTGAGCTCGCCATACAGACCGCCTTAGTTATCAACAACAAAAAATTAAGCATTTTTAGTCGTGTTGGTAATGTAAGATAATGTCAGCAGTAATAGTGATCAGTTAAATTACATTTTTAGTAATGTGGGTAATGTAAGATGTGATAATGTCAGCAGTAATGATGATCAGTTAAATTACATTTTTAGTAATGTGGGTAATGTAAGATTTGATAATGTCAGCAGTAATGGTGATCAGTTACATTACATTTTTAGTAATGTTGGTAATATAAGAAGTGATCATGTCAGCAGTAATGGTGATCAGTTACATTACATTTTTAGTAATGTGGGTAATGTAAGATAATGTCAGCAGTAATGGTGATCAGTTACATTACATTTTTAGTAATCTGGGTAATGTAAGATAATGTCAGCAGTAATGGTGATCAGTAACATTAAATTTTTAGTAATGTGGGTAATGTAAGATAATGTCAGCAGTAATGGTGACCAGTTACATTACATTTTTAGTAATGTGGGTAATGTAAGATAATGTCAGCAGCAATGGTGATCAGTTGCATTCCATTTTTAGTAATGTCATAATGTGATCAGATAAAGATGTCAAGATGGTGATAATTGCATTCATTTTTAGTAATCTGGGTAATGTAAGATGTGATAATGTCAGCAGTAATGGTGATCAGTTACATTACATTTTTAATAATGTGGCCAATGTAAGATAATGTCAGTAGTAATGGTGATCAGTTGCATTCCATTTTTAGTAATGTTGATAATGTAAGATGTGATAATGTCAGCAGTAATGGTGATCAGTTGCATTACATTTTTAGTAATGTTGATAATGTAAGATGTGATAATGTCAGCAGTAATGGTGATCAGTTGCATTACATTTTTAGTAATGTTGATAATGTAAGATGTGTCAGCAGTAATGGTGATCAGTTGCATTACATTTTTAGTAATGTTGATAATGTAAGATGTGATAATGTCAGCAGTAATGGTGATCAGTTGCATTCCATTTTTAGGAATGTTGATAATGTAAGATGTGATAATGTCAGCAGTAATGGTGATCAGTCGCATTCCATTTTTAGTAATGTTGATAATGTAAGATGTGATAATGTCAGCAGTAATGGTGATCAGTTGCATTCCATTTTTAGGAATGTTGATAATGTAAGATGTGATAATGTCAGCAGTAATGGTGATCAGTTGCATTCCATTTTTAGTAATGTTGATAATGTAAGATGTGATAATGTCAGCAGTAATGGTGATCAGTTGCATTCCATTTTTAGTAATGTTGATAATGTAAGATGTGATAATGTCAGCAGCAATGGTGATCAGTTGCATTCCATTTTTAGTAATGTTGATAATGTAAGATGTGATAATGTCAGCAGTAATGGTGATCAGTTGCATTCCATTTTTAGTAATGTTGATAATGTAAGATGTGATAATGTCAGCAGTAATGGTGATCAGTTGCATTACATTTTTAGTAATGTTGATAATGTAAGATGTGATAATGTCAGCAGTAATGGTGATCAGTTGCATTACATTTTTAGTAATGTTGATAATGTAAGATGTGATAATGTCAGCAGTAATGGTGATCAGTTGCATTCCATTTTTAGTCATGTTGATAATGTAAGATGTGATAATGTCAGCAGTAATGGTGATCAGTTGCATTACATTTTTAGTAATGTTGATAATGTAAGATGTGATAATGTCAGCAGTAATGGTGATCAGTTGCATTACATTTTTAGTAATGTTGATAATGTAAGATGTGATAATGTCAGCAGTAATGGTGATCAGTTGCATTACATTTTTAGTAATGCTGATAATGTAAGATGTGATAATGTCAGCAGTAATGGTGATCAGTTGCATTACATTTTTAGTAATGTTGATAATGTAAGATGTGATAATGTCAGCAGTAATGGTGATCAGTTACGTTAATAAAGCGTCAGATAGGACAAATGAAACTTTTATTGGACTTGGTGACTTTCTTTTCAGCACATTACAAAAATACATATATATATTCAAAACAGCTGATTTGTAACGTTACTGCTGCTTTGAAACAATAATGCAGTCCATCAAAAAACAAGAAAAATATTTTTTTTTACAAAGAGCAAAAGTGGTGAAAGTTGAAAATGTGGTAAAATGTCATGTGAAGTGCCATCACAAGAACTTCTACCAACCAGGAATGTTTCTTAATATACATTTTATGAAAAGCATTTCTCCCAGAACCCATTGTAAATTCCCAGTCTCAAAATTCCTCTGATTGTTCTGGATGATTTCAAAACATTTTCAAATTTTTGTTATTGTATTTTTTTAATATACATTTTAGGATAACTTTACCAACAAAACAAACAAATATTTTAAACATCGACAAAAATCAACACCGTTTGAATAGACTCACAATTGGATTCGGACTGGTTATAACAGAATTATAACAGAATGTTGGCACCACTTAAAAAAAACTAAATGCTGCATCATTTGTCAATATTACAAATACACTGGGTATTGTTATACAGCGAGCAAGAAATTATACTTATAACTAGTCATAAGAATCTATTTTAAAATCCCTCCACCATGATAATCATAGACAACTGCTTGCTATGGCATTCAAAACATTGAAGAAAAGAATACTTTGTTGTTTTTTAAAACACAGAGGATTTCATCATTAGCATACTTCAAACACTGTAAGCATTATTCTGATTGATGCCTAAATCTTCCCTAATATTGGTCCTTTCTCTCTCTCTGATGTCACTGGTATTAGATTTGACAAGCCGGTTAAAAACACTTTTCATATGCCTTACATTTTGTTTGAGTTACTTTCATCCTTGCGCGGATCTCTCTCTCTCTCGTTACCTCTATTTCTCTCTTTCTCTCTTTCTTTCTTTCTTTCTTTCTTTCCCTCTCTCTCTCTCTCTCTCTATCGTTACCTCTATTTCTCTCTTTCTTTCTTTCCTTCTCTCTCTCTCTCTCTATATCGTTACCTCTATTTCTCTCTTTCTTTCTTTCCTTCTCTCTCTCCCCCTCTCTCTCTCTCTCTCTCTCTCTATCGTTACCTCTATTTCTCTCTCTTTCTTTCCTTCTCTCTCTCCCCCTCTCTCTCTTCTCTATTTCAGTCTTCCATGTTCGACCTCAAGAATGATCCAATCAGATCTCAAGGTCGTGTGGCCATCATCCTAACAGCTGTGCTGGACATTATTAACATAATTCAATGTAACTCAAAAGCCCTTTTTTAGACTCATCCCAGGATGAGACATCCTCATTCCTCACAGCTGAAAATACCAAATTGTAAATCTGTTATTGGGCGTTAAACCCCCATATCACTTTGAGAAGCAACATTAACAACCTCTACCTTTTCCTTTCACAGCTGCTCTACTAATACATGAGTGTTGAGTTAGTGAAGTGTGAAAGCAGGCAGGCAGATTGTGGCTTAGAGCACACAGTGGAGAAACACATGCATTGATATGAAATACATTTTGATACTGGTTTTACTGGATCCTGAGGGGATAAGAACTCACCCAGGTCAAACAGAACATTACTGTTCTAGAATCCCCCAGACGGAACAATGGAAGGATTCTAGAAGTGGAATGTACTGTACGATGTAGAATGTTTAAAAGTTTAACTTCACTAATTGCCTTTGATTAAGCTTCAGCAAGTGTCAAGAGGGAGTAACGACCTTGCCACTATGTTTTTCAAATGTAAACAGTATGACCATAGGAAGGAAGCACTATTGAGAGGACCTGTATTGCAATAATCTGGTAAAATGAGTTTAAAAAAAAGCTATATTATTCAGTACGTAAACAACTCAAGCAGCTAGTCTTTTGATTGGTTTTTAGTGGCCATTCTGGATGTAAAATACAGGGCTGGTATTATAGATCAAAGAAAAACAATATTTAGATAATGTTTGAAGAGTAAAAAAAGGGCCTCTCAAAACATCCACAAATAAATATCTGTATAACTGCTCTCCTTTCCACAGTTACTACAGTCTGATGTATGTTAAATATCTGTATAACTGCTCTCCTTTCCACAGTTACTACAGTCTGATGTATGTTAAATATCTGTATAACTGCTCTCCTTTCCACAGTTACTACAGTCAATTAGCTGATGTATGTTAAATATCCTGTGGCGATTTAATCCTGCATCTAAGGAATGTGTGCCACCGCTATTTTACATCCCCTGCTCATATTGGGAACATACGGCTGGATTACATCATTATGATAATTGCATCTAGACATTGTATAACACGTGCTGATATTTATTTTAAAAAATACCATTTTGTTTGTATAAAATTGTCTGTAACCTCTTCAGATTTTTAAAACAACAACATTTGGGATTTTTTTTAAAATTCTAAAATGATAATTAATATTTTATTGTCATATTGACATTCAGTGCTCTATGTCACATACAGGCAGATGGATTGTAGTCCGCTGTTGACCTAAAAGGGTAACAATAAGACAGTTTAAAAATAAATCATTGCTATCATAATTTTTAGAAGTTGACCTCTTCGCATTAATTTAGTCAGTTAACAATTAAAATCATATTTCTTATCAAGTGTGACCTGTTTCCAGTTATGGGTTTTGTTTTTACTGCGCATGCCCAATATCTTTACAAAACTCCAATAAATACAGACATTATTGCACAGTATAAAAGCTCCAGGGATTCCTAAATTATAAAATCCTCAGATAGATCAATAGTTGGTGGGAAACAAAGCATTTCTAGAACAATCCCCCATTCCATGTTTCCCTTTGTTTATGTTTCTCAGGTGGCAGTTTCTGTGACAAATACAACCGACAAAAACAGAATAACATACATCAAATTGTCCCAAAATATTCAAGAGGAGAAAGATTATCCAGCCAAACCCCGTGTAGAAGTCCTGTAAGTGTTCATTCAGAAGGAGTCTGTTGTGTTAGCCTAGCCTGTAGCCTTAAGCTTTAGCCTAGCGTAACCTAGCCTCTCTCAGCCTCCTCCAGTTTGACGTCGCTGGCCATCAAGTGTTCCCCGTGCCACTTCTTCATGTGTTTCTCCAGGGTGCTGTAGACGCTGAAGGGCATGTGGCAGATGTCACAGCGGTACACCTCCTTCCCAAACTGCCCATGGGTCTTCATGTGGCGAGTTAGCTTGGAGCTCTGTGCGCAGGCGTAGCTGCACAGGTCACACTTGTAGGGCCTCTCTCCCGTGTGGCTGCGCCGGTGCACCGTCAGGTTGCTGCAGTTCTTGAATATCTTCCCACAGTACTCGCAGGTGTCGCTCCGTCGGCTCTCCTTACTAGGTGGTCGACCCGGCCCGGGACCCCGCAGGAGGTGAGGGGTGGAGCTGCCCTCCAGGAACTCCCCAGGAGGGGTGGAGAAGCGGAGAGACCCCGTCTCGGAGGAGGAGTGCTCTGAGGAGGTGGCGAAGGGGGACTGGCGGGCGTCGCTGAAGCCGTGGAGGAAAGGTTCTCTGATGAAGTGGCGTGAAGCGGCGTAACCCGCCAGGAGCTGGGAGTACATGTTCTCTGGGGAGATGAGGGTCGGCGCTGGAGGGAGCTCCAACTCCTTCTCCACCTTCACATCAAATAGATTGAAATTCAAGTTTATCTATACTGAATTTTAAACATCTAACCCAGTAAAACAATACAACTAGATAAGGTACATTTTCCTAATGAAAAATGATGTACTTGTTTCAGCAGTCTAAAAGTATGACTTATGGTATTGGAAAAACAGCTTAGTGTAAAAGACAAATATAAGAAAACAAAAACACAACAGGTCATCTAAAACAAGAATAAAATCCCTGGTTAAAGGCATAGCTAAAAGGGGGTTCTTACCTTGATTCTCTTGTTGGAGGGGTTGGGGCAGGTGATGGGGGTGGGCCGGCGGTGGAACAGTCCAGTGAAGGAGTCTTCTGACCCACTAATCCTTCCGTTCATCAAGGGCCTCTCCTCTCTTCCACTTTCTCTCTCTCTGTCCATCGCTCTGTCCATCGCTCGCTCTCTGTCCCTCTCTCTCTCCATCTCCCCCCTCCCAGCATCTCCTCCTTCTCCCGACTGTCCATTAGGATGCCTCTCCCTGTCCAGACTCATGGTCCGCTTGGAAGGGGCCAGTCTCAGGTGATTGTCCAGGTGGTTATATGGGTGCATGATACCCACCCCTCCGTTCTCCATCACTCTATCCCCACCGTGAGGCTTCTCGTCTGGGGAAGGCCTCGAACCGTTTTCCATGTTCCTGTGGAACTCTGAGTCCATGGTCAGGTTAGACTCAGGCCTACTTAGGCCGTTCCTCATCTCCTCCTCATCCTCCATTTCATCCTCCTCTTCTTCCTCTTCCTCCTCCTCTTCCTCCTCCTCGTTGTCCATCCCCATTTTCCCCTCCCCCTCTCTGCTCTTCCCCTCCCCATCTCCTCCCTCTCCTCTGTTCCCCTGTTCAGGGGAGTTACCCATGGAGCCTGACTTGTGTATGTGTGTCTTCATGTGTCTCTTCAGTTTGGAGGCTTGAGAACAGGCATGGGCACACAGATGACACTTGTAGGGCCTCTCTCCTGTGTGACTCCGTCTGTGGACTATCAGGTTGCTCTGGAACTTGAAGGTCTTCCCACAGAACTCACAGGACTTGGACTTGGCTTGGGCCTGGACCTGAATGAATGAATGGATGAATGAATGAACGAATTCTTTATTGTCCCATAGAGAAAATGTCTTTGCAACATCACAGGAATTTCTGGAATACATATAACCCATTACAATACATTCAACGCTTCACTTATATATAGCATATATCCCAGGACACACTGCACATACCTGGGCTTGGTTCTGGCCCTGGGGAGTAGTGGATGGGTCTCCCTGAGGCGTGGGGGGCTGTGGGGGGTAGGTGAGGAACGGTGGGTGCTTGGAGCCTGGCTGGAAGAGGGTTGGACTCAGCAGGCGGTGCATGGGGGGCACCCGGGTGGGCGAGAGAGGGGGTGTAGGGCCTCCGTTGTTAGTATTGTTGCCAACCGCCAGCTCTCTGAGCCTTCTGGAAAAGTCCATGGAAGGAGGATCCATTGGGGTTAGACGCATCACCCTCTCAAAGGCACTGGGGTGCTGGGAAAACAGGGACCCCATCTCCTCTGGACCCAGGCGTTCAAGGGGATGCCTGGGGGCCGGGGGGCTGACAAAGGGTGGGGTGGCGGGGAGCCGGGTGTCAAGATACGCCGGAGGTGGATGGGAGTGGTGGTGGTGGTGGGGTCGGTGATACTCCCTGAGTAGTGGAGCCGCCATCCGGAGGAGGTGAAAGGGGTTGGAGGTGTCCCCTAGAAACGTTGGTAAGGGAGAACGGGGCAGGGAGTCTCCCCCACCCATGGGAGGGGGGAGGGCCATGCGAGGGGTGAGGGTGTAGTTGGAGGGGTGGGTGTCCAGGTAGATTCTGATGCCATGTGTGTGTTGGGCATGCTGGAGCAGGAACCAGGCGCTGGTGAAGGTCTGTTTACAGGAGGTGCAGATGTAGCTGGATGGCTCATCTTTACCTGAGAGGGAGAGAGAGAGAGAGAGAGAGAGAGAGAGAGAGAGAGAGAGAGAGAGAGAGAGAGAGAGAGAGAGAGAGAGAGAGAGAGAGAGAGAGAGAGAGAGAGAGAGAGAGAGAGAGAGAGAGAGAGAGAGAGAGAGAGAGAGAGAGAGAGAGAGAGAGAGAGAGAGAGAGAGAGAGAGAGAGACAGAGACAGAGACAGAGACACAGAGACAGAGACAGAGAGACAGACAGAGAGACAGAGAGACAGAGACAGAGACAGAGACAGAGAGACAGAGAGAGAGAGAGAGAGAGAGAGAGAGAGAGAGAGAGAGAGAGAGAGACAGAGAGTCAGAGAGACAGAGAGACAGACAGAGAGACAGAGAGACAGAGAGACAGACAGAGAGACAGAGAGACAGAGAGACAGAGAGAGACAGAGAGAGACAGAGTAAGTGGTTGGTTCCTATTTCCAATTTTAATAAGAGGCGTCTGCTAAATGACTAACATGAAAGAAATGCATGACTGTGGGAATCATCATCAACATTTCATGGATCACCGATATAATATCATAGAAATAATCAAGGTATATAAGCAGCATACGTTGATTGACACGTATCTGATTTTTGCATTTCTGGTATGGCAGCATCTAAAAACATCATCTCAATGGCCTTAACACACAGGAGGGATAGGGGGGGGTAGGGGCGTGGGAGGGGTAGGGGGTGGGAGGGGGTGGGGGGTGGGAGGGGGGGGTAGGGTGGTGGGGGGTGGGGGTAGGGGGTAGGGGGGTGGGGGGTAGGGAAGCAGCCATGGGGAAAGTACAACTGAGTGATGGGAGGACAGGATAAAGGGGGAATGAGCAGTGGGGTCAGAGAGACAAAGGGTGGGATATGATAAGGAAAGAGAGGAGAGAGAAGGATAGATGGAGAAAGGTAGAGAGGGATATGTAGACAGGGAGAGAGAGAGAGAGAGAGAGAGAGAGAGAGAGAGAGAGAGAGAGAGAGAGAGAGAGAGAGAGAGAGAGAGAGGGAGAGACAGAGAGACAGAGACAGAGACAGAGACAGAGACAGAGACAGAGACAGAGAGAGAGAGAGAGAGAGAGAGAGAGAGAGAGAGAGAGAGAGACAGAGAGAGAGAGGGAGAGACAGAGAGAGAGACAGAGACAGAGAGAGAGAGAGAGAGAGAGACAGAGACAGAGAGAGAGACAGAGAGACAGAGAGAGAGGAGACAGAGACAGAGAGAGAGACAGAGACAGAGACAGAGAGACAGAGACAGAGAGAGAGAGACAGAGAGAGAGACAGAGACAGAGACAGAGAGAGAGAGAGACAGAGAGAGAGAGGGAGAGAGAGAGAGAGAGACAGAGACAGAGACAGAGAGAGAGAGAGAGAGAGAGAGAGAGAGAGAGAGAGAGAGAGAGAGAGAGAGAGAGAGAGAGAGAGACAGAGACAGAGACAGAGAGAGACAGAGAGACAGAGAGACAGAGAGAGAGAGAGAGAGACAGAGAGAGACAGAGAGAGAGAGAGAGAGAGAGAGAGAGAGAGAGAGAGAGAGAGAGAGAGAGAGAGAGAGAGTGAAACCTAAACCTAAAAATCTCAAATAGAAAACCGAAGAAAATTAACAATAATGACAAATGGTTTGATGAAGAATGCAAAAATCTAAGAAAGAAATTGAGAAACCTGTCCAACCAAAAACATAGAGACCCGGAAAACCTGAGTCTACACCTTCACTATGGTGAATCACTAAAACAATACAGAAATACACTACGGAAAAAGAAGGAACAGCATGTCAGAAATCAGCTCAATGTAATTGAAGAATCCATAGACTCTAACCACTTCTGGGAAAATTGGAAAACACTAAACAAACAACAACACGAAGAATTATCTATCCAAAATGGAGATGTATGGGTAAACCACTTCTCCAATCTTTTTGGTTCTATAACAAAGAACAAAGAGCAAAAACATATACATGATCAAATACAGATCTTAGAATCAACTATTAAAGACTACCAGAACCCACTGGATTCTCCAATTACATTGAATGAGTTACAGGACAAAATAAAAACCCTTCAACCCAAAAAGGCCTGTGATGTCGATGGTATCCTCAATGAAATGATCAAATATACAGACAACAAATTCCAATTGGCTATACTAAAACTCTTTAACATCATACTTAGCTCTGGCATCTTCCCCAATATTTGGAACCAAGGACTGATCACCCCAATCCACAAAAGTGGAGACAAATTTGACCCCAATAACTACCGTGGAATATGTGTCAACAGTAACCTTGGGAAAATCCTCTGCATTATTATTAACAGCAGACTCGTACATTTCCTCAATGAAAACAATGTACTGAGCAAATGTCAAATTGGCATTTTACCAAATTACCGTACAACAGACCATGTATTCACCCTGCACACCCTAATTGACAACCAAACAAACCAAAACAAAGGCAAAGTCTTCTCATGCTTTGTTGATTTCAAAAAAGCCTTCGACTCAATCTGGCATGAGGGTCTGCTATACAAACTGATGGAAAGTGGTGTTGGGGGTAAAACATACGACATTATAAAATCCATGTACACAAACAACAAGTGTGCGGTTAAAATTGGCAAAAAAACACACACATTTCTTCACACAGGGTCGTGGGGTTAGACAGGGATGCAGCTTAAGCCCCACCCTCTTCAACATATATATCAACGAATTGGCGCGGGCACTAGAAAAGTCTGCAGCACCCGGCCTCCCCCTGCTTGTCATGTTTTGTCATTAATTATCATGTCTTGTCCCTGTGCTTCCCCTTCTATTCGTTTCCCTCTGCTGGTCTTATTAGGTTCTTTCCCTCTTTCTATCCCTCTCTCTCCCCCTCCCTCTCTCACTCTCTCGCTCTCTCTTCTCTCTATCGTTCCGTTCCTGCTCCCAGCTGTTCCTATTCCCCTAATCAATCATTTAGTCTTCCCACACCTGTTCCCGATCCTTTTCCCTGATTAGAGTCCCTATTTCTCTCCTTGTTTTCCGTTCCTGCCCCGTCGGATCCTTATCTATAATTCACCGTGCTGTGTCTATGTTTTGCCCTGTCGTGTCGTGTTTCCCTCAGATGCTGCGTGGTGAGCAGGTGTCTGAGTCTGCTAGGTTCAAGTGCCTTCCCGAGGCAACCTGCAGTTCTCGATCAAGTCTCCAGTCTGTTCTCGTCTTTACGAGTAGTATTATGCTTTTTGTTTTGTAAAGTTTCTTACTGGATTAAAAACTCTGTTTTCGCCAAGTCGCTTTTGGGTCCTCATTCACCTGCATAACAGAAGGATCCGACCAAGGAATGGACCCAGCGACTACAGAGGCTCGTAACACTGCCGTCAAGATCCAAGGAGCCATGCTCGGCAGACACGAGCAGGAATTGTCTGCTGCTCGCCATGCCGTGGAGAACCTGGCCGCTCAGGTTTCCGACCTCTCTGGACAGTTCCAGAGTCTTCGTCTCGTGCCACCTGTTACTTCCTGGCCTGCCGAGCCTCCGGAACCTAGGGTTAATAACCCACCTTGCTACTCCGGGCAGCCCACGGAGTGCCGCTCCTTTCTCACCCAGTGTGATATTGTGTTCTCTCTCCAACCCAACACATACTCTAGTGAGAGAGCTCGGGTTGCTTACGTCATTTCACTCCTTACTGACCGGGCCCGAGAGTGGGGCACAGCTATCTGGGAGGCAAGGGCTGATTGTTCTAACAATTACCAGAACTTTAAAGAGGAGATGATTCGGGTTTTTGACCGTTCAGTTTTTGGTGGGGAGGCTTCTAGGGCCCTGGCTTCCCTATGCCAAGGTGATCGATCCATAACGGATTACTCTATAGAGTTTCGTACTCTTGCTGCCTCTAGTGACTGGAACGAGCCGGCGCTGCTCGCTCGTTTTCTGGAGGGACTCCACACAGTGGTCAAGGATGAGATTCTCTCTCGGGAGGTTCCTTCCAGTGTGGACTCTTTGATTGCTCTCGCCATCCGCATAGAATGACGGGTAGATCTTCGTCACCAGGCTCGTGGAAGAGAGCTCGCATCAACGGTGTTTCCCTGCTCCGCATCGCAACCATCTCCCTCCTCTGGCTCTGAGACTGAGCCCATGCAGCTGGGAGGGATTCGCATCTCGACTAAGGAGAGGGAACGGAGGATCACCAACCGCCTGTGCCTCTATTGCGGATTTGATGGACATTTTGTTAATTCATGTCCAGTAAGAGGCCAGAGCCCATCAGTAAGCGGAGGGCTACTGGTGAGCGCTACTACTCAGGTCTCTTCATCTAGATCCTGTACTACTATGTCGGTCCATCTACGCTGGACCGGTTCGGGTGCTACATGCAGTGCCTTGATTGACTCTGGGGCTGAGGGTTGTTTCATGGACGAAGCATGGGTTCGGAAACATAACATTCCTTTCAGACAGTTAGACAAGCCTACGCCCATGTTTGCCTTAGATGGTAGTCATCTTCCCAGTATCAGATTTGAGACACTACCTTTAACTCTCACAGTATCTGGTAACCACAGTGAGACTATTTCTTTTTTGATTTTTCGTTCACCTTTTACACCTGTTGTTTTGGGTCATCCCTGGCTAGTATGTCATAATCCTTCTATTAATTGGTCTTGTAATTCTATCCTATCCTGGAACGTATCTTGTCATGTGAAGTGCTTAATGTCTGCCATCCCTCCCATTTCTTCTGTCCCCACTTCTCAGGAGGAACCTGGCGATTTGACAGGAGTGCCGGAGGAATATCATGATCTGCGCACGGTCTTCAGTCGGTCCCGAGCCAACTCCCTTCCTCCTCACCGGTCGTATGATTGTAGTATTGATCTCCTTCCGGGGACCACTCCTCCTCGGGGTAGACTATACTCTCTGTCGGCTCCCGAACGTAAGGCTCTCGAGGATTATTTATCTGTGTCTCTTGACGCCGGTACCATAGTGCCTTCTTCCTCTCCGGCCGGGGCGGGGTTCTTTTTGTTAAGAAGAAGGACGGTACTCTGCGCCCCTGCGTGGATTATCGAGGGCTGAATGACATAACGGTTAAGAATCGTTATCCGCTTCCCCTTATGTCATCAGCCTTCGAGATTCTGCAGGGAGCCAGGTGCTTTACTAAGTTGGACCTTCGTAACGCTTACCATCTCGTGCGCATCAGAGAGGGGGACGAGTGGAAAACGGCGTTTAACACTCCGTTAGGGCATTTTGAGTACCGGGTTCTGCCGTTTGGTCTCGCCAATGCGCCAGCTGTTTTTCAGGCATTAGTTAATGATGTTCTGAGAGACATGCTGAACATCTTTGTTTTTGTCTATCTTGACGATATCCTGATTTTTTCACCGTCACTCGAGATTCATGTTCAGCACGTTCGACGTGTTCTACAGCGCCTTTTAGAGAATTGTCTCTACGTAAAGGCTGAGAAGTGCTCTTTTCATGTCTCCTCCGTTACTTTTCTCGGTTCCGTTATTTCCGCTGAAGGCATTCAGATGGATTCCGCTAAGGTCCAAGCTGTCAGTGATTGGCCCGTTCCAAGGTCACGTGTCGAGTTGCAGCGCTTTTTAGGTTTCGCTAATTTCTATCGGCGTTTCATTCGTAATTTCGGTCAAGTTGCTGCCCCTCTCACAGCTCTTACTTCTGTCAAGACGTGTTTTAAGTGGTCCGGTTCCGCCCAGGGAGCTTTTGATCTTCTAAAAGAATGTTTTACGTCCGCTCCTATCCTCGTTACTCCTGACGTCACTAGACAATTCATTGTCGAGGTTGACGCTTCAGAGGTAGGCGTGGGAGCCATTCTATCCCAGCGCTTCCAGTCTGACGATAAGGTTCATCCTTGCGCTTATTTTTCTCATCGCCTGTCGCCATCTGAGCGCAACTATGATGTGGGTAACCGTGAACTGCTCGCCATCCGCTTAGCCCTAGGCGAATGGCGACAGTGGTTGGAGGGGGCGACCGTTCCTTTTGTCGTTTGGACAGACCATAAGAACCTTGAGTACATCCGTTCTGCCAAACGACTTAATGCCCGTCAAGCTCGTTGGGCGTTGTTTTTCGCTCGTTTCGAGTTTGTGATTTCTTACCGTCCGGGTAGCAAGAACACCAAGCCTGATGCCTTATCCCGTCTGTTTAGTTCTTCTGTGGCTTCTACTGATCCCGAGGGGATTCTTCCTTATGGGCGTGTTGTCGGGTTGACAGTCTGGGGAATTGAAAGACAGGTTAAGCAAGCACTCACGCACACTGCGTCGCCGCGCGCTTGTCCTAGTAACCTCCTTTTCGTTCCTGTTTCCACTCGTCTGGCTGTTCTTCAGTGGGCTCACTCTGCCAAGTTAGCTGGTCATCCCGGTGTTCGAGGCACTCTTGCGTCTATTCGCCAGCGCTTTTGGTGGCCGACTCAGGAGCGTGACACGCGCCGTTTCGTGGCTGCTTGTTCGGACTGCGCGCAGACTAAGTCGGGTAACTCTCCTCCTGCCGGTCGTCTCAGACCGCTCCCCATTCCTTCTCGACCATGGTCTCACATCGCCCTAGACTTCATTACCGGTCTGCCTTTGTCTGCGGGGAAGACTGTGATTCTTACGGTTGTCGATAGGTTCTCTAAGGCGGCACATTTCATTCCCCTCGCTAAACTTCCTTCCGCTAAGGAGACGGCACAAATCATTATCGAGAATGTGTTCAGAATTCATGGCCTCCCGTTAGACGCCGTTTCAGACAGAGGCCCGCAATTCACGTCACAGTTTTGGAGGGAGTTCTGTCGTTTGATTGGTGCGTCCGTCAGTCTCTCTTCCGGGTTTCATCCCCAGTCTAACGGTCAAGCAGAGAGGGCCAATCAGACGATTGGTCGCATACTACGCAGCCTTTCTTTCAGAAACCCTGCGTCTTGGGCAGAACAGCTCCCCTGGGCAGAATACGCTCACAACTCGCTTCCTTCGTCTGCTACCGGGTTATCTCCGTTTCAGAGTAGTCTGGGTTACCAGCCTCCTCTGTTCTCATCCCAGCTTGCCGAGTCCAGCGTTCCCTCCGCTCAAGCGTTTGTCCAACGTTGTGAGCGCACCTGGAGGACGGTGAGGTCTGCACTTTGCCGCTACAGGGCACAGACTGTGAGAGCCGCCAATAAACGCAGGATTAAGAGTCCAAGGTATTGTTGCGGCCAGAGAGTGTGGCTTTCCACTCGCAACCTTCCTCTTACGACAGCTTCTCGTAAGTTGACTCCATGGTTCATTGGTCCGTTCCGTGTCTCCCAGGTCGTCAATCCTGTCGCTGTGCGACTGCTTCTTCCGCGACATCTTCGTCGCGTCCATCCTGTCTTCCATGTCTCCTGTGTCAAGCCCTTTCTTCGCACCCCCGTTCGTCTTCCCTCCCCCTCCCGTCCTTGTCGAGAGCGCACCTATTTACAAGGTACGTAAGATCATGGACATGCGTTCTCGGGGACGGGGTCACCAATACTTAGTGGATTGGGAGGGTTACGGTCCTGAGGAGAGGAGTTGGGTTCCGTCTCGGGACGTGCTGGACCGTTCGCTTATTGATGATTTCCTCCGTTGCCGCCAGGGTTCCTCCTCGAGTGCGCCAGGAGGCGCTCGGTGAGTGGGGGGTACTGTCATGTTTTGTCATTAATTATCATGTCTTGTCCCTGTGCTTCCCCTTCTATTCGTTTCCCTCTGCTGGTCTTATTAGGTTCTTTCCCTCTTTCTATCCCTCTCTCTCCCCCTCCCTCTCTCACTCTCTCGCTCTCTCTTCTCTCTATCGTTCCGTTCCTGCTCCCAGCTGTTCCTATTCCCCTAATCAATCATTTAGTCTTCCCACACCTGTTCCCGATCCTTTTCCCTGATTAGAGTCCCTATTTCTCTCCTTGTTTTCCGTTCCTGCCCCGTCGGATCCTTATCTATAATTCACCGTGCTGTGTCTATGTTTTGCCCTGTCGTGTCGTGTTTCCCTCAGATGCTGCGTGGTGAGCAGGTGTCTGAGTCTGCTAGGTTCAAGTGCCTTCCCGAGGCAACCTGCAGTTCTCGATCAAGTCTCCAGTCTGTTCTCGTCTTTACGAGTAGTATTATGCTTTTTGTTTTGTAAAGTTTCTTACTGGATTAAAAACTCTGTTTTCGCCAAGTCGCTTTTGGGTCCTCATTCACCTGCATAACACTGCTAGAATCCGAAGTCAAATGTCTGCTGTTTGCTGATGATCTGGTGCTTCTGTCACCAACCAAGGAGGGCCTACAGCAGCACCTAGATCTTATGTGCAGATTCTGTCAGACCTGGGCCCTGACAGTAAATCTCAGTAAGACTAATATAATGGTGTTCCAAAAAAGTTCCAGTCACCAGGACCACAAATACAAATTCCATCTAGACACTGTTGCCCTAGAGCACACAAAAAACTATACATACCTTGGCCTAAACATCAGCGCCACAGGTAACTTCCACAAAGCTGTGAACGATCTGAGAGACAAGGCAAGAAGGTCATTCTATGCCATCAAAAGAAACATAAATTTCAACATACACATTAGGATTTGGCTAAAAATACTTGAATCAGTCATAGAGCCCATTGCCCTTTATGGTTGTGAGGTCTGGGGTCCGCTCACCAACCAAGACTTCACAAAATGGGACAAACACCAAATTGAGACTGCACGCAGAATTCTGCAAAAATATCCTCCGTGTACAACGTAAAACACCAAATAATGCATGCAGAGCAGAATTAGGCCGATACCCACTAATTATCCAAATCCAGAAAAGAGCCGTTAAATTCTACAACCACCTAAAAGGAAGCGATTCACAAACCTTCCATAACAAAGCCATCACCTACAGAGAGATGAACCTGGAGAAGAGTCCCCTAAGCAAGCTGGTCCTGGGGCTCTGTTCACAAACACACCCTACAGAGCCCCAGGACAACAGCACAATTAGACCCAACCAAATCATGAGAAAACAAAAAGATAATTACTTAACACATTGGAAAGAATTAACAAAAAAACAGAGCAAACTAGAATGCTATTTGGCCCTACACAGAGAGTACACAGCGGCAGAATACCTGACCACTGTGACTGACACAAAATTAAGGAAAGCTTTGACTATGTACAGACTCAGTGGGCATAGCCTTGCTATTGAGAAAGGCCGCCGTAGGCAGACATGGCTGTCAAGAGAAGACAGGCTATGTGCTCACTGCCCACAAAATGAGGTGGAAACTGAGCTGCACTTCCTAACCTCCTGCCCAATGTATGACCATATTAGAGAGACATATTTCCCCCAGATTACACAGATCCACAAAGAATTCGAAAACATATCCAATTTTGAAAAACTCCCATATCTTTTGGGTGAAATTCCACAGTGTGCCATCACAGCAGCAAGATTTGTGACCTGTTGCCACGAGAAAAGGGCAACCAGTGAAGAACAAACACCATTGTAAATACAACCCATATTTATGCTTATTCATTTTATCTTGTGTCCTTTAACTATTTGTACATTGTATATATATATATAATATGACATTTGTACTGTTTTTAAACTTCTGTATGTGTAATGTTTACTGTTAATTTTTGTTGTTTTTCACTTTATATATTCACTTTGTATGTTGTCTACCTCACTTGCTTTGGCAATGTTAACACATGTTTCCCATGCCAATAAAGCCCTTGAATTGAATTGAATTGAGAGAGAGAGAGGAGAGCGAGAGAGACAGAGAGATCTCTTTCTCCCTCTCTCTCCCTGTCTACATCTCTCTCTCTCCCTGTCTACATCTCTCTCTCTCCCTGTCTACATCTCTCTCTCTCCCTGTCTACATCTCTCTCTCTCCCTGTCTACATCTCTCTCTCTCCCTGTCTACATCTCTCTCTCTCCCTCTCTCTCTCTCTCTCTCTCTCTCTCTCTCTCTCCTCTCTCCTCTCTCTCCCTCTCTCTCTCTCTCTCTCTCTCTCTCTCTCTCTCTCTCTCTCTCTCTCTCTCTCTCTCTCTCTCTCTCTCTCTCTCTCTCTCTCTCTCTCTCTCTCCTCTGCATCATCTATGACAAATGGTCCTTTAAATGGTCTTAAACTTAATGAAACCAATTGAATGCATCAGTCCGTGTGGCACGGCCCATCTGTCTATGAGTCATAAAGGCTTGGTTTGGAGCTTTGATTCAACTCAGGCTAACACAGGCTAACACAGGCTAACGCAGGCTTTAACTCAGGCTAACACAGGCTAACTCAGGCTAACACAGGCTAACTCAGGCTAACGCAGGCTTTAACTCAGGCTAACGCAGGCTAACTCAGACTAACTCAGACTAACTCAGGGCAGTCATGTTGCAGTTTATATAGGCCTGCTGCATACAGTTACTGTGTGTGTGTGTGTGTGTGTGTGTGTGTGTGTGTGTGTGTGTGTGTGTGTGTGTGTGTGTGTGTGTGTGTGTGTGTGTGTGTGTGTGTGTGTGTGTGTGTGTGTGTGTGTGTGTGTGTGTGTGTGTGTGTGTGTGTGTGTGTGTGTGTGAGAGTGTGTGAGAGTGTGTGAGAGTGTGTGTGTGTGTGTTGGGTGTGTGTGTGTGTGTGTTTGTGTGTGAGTGTGTGTGCTGCTCACTAGGCATCTGCATCCACTTTATCATGTTATGTGGGTCTACTGCCAGCGAGAAAGCATTATGGTAGTCTTACTTCAACTCTGTCGTGTTCCCGGCCCGGGCTCAAGATCTTTAGTGATCAAATGAAGGGTATTTTAGATGGCTACACACCCACACCCACACACACACACACACACACACACACACACTGATTAAGAGAAGAACAGACAATAGCCTCTCATTAACACGCTGACCCGCCTCCCCGGGGCTCTGTCTAACCAATCACTGAGCCAAGACAGCACACGTCGCCGCGGTTACTCGAGTCTGTCTGTGTGCGTGTGTGTGTGTCTGTCTGTGTGCGTGTGTGTGTGTCTGTGTGCGTGCGTGCGTTCGTGCGTGTGCGTGTGCGTTAATGCTTACTTTTGTGTGTGTGTGTGTGTGTGTGTGTGTGTGTGTGTGTGTGTGTGTGTGTGTGTGTGTGTGTGTGTGTGTGTGTGTGTGTGTGTGTGTGTGTGTGTGTGCGCGTGCATGCTTACTTGTGTGTGTGCGTGCGCGTGCATCATTACTTTTGTGTGTGGGGGTGGGGGGGGGGGGCGTCTGCCTGTTTAGTTTGGCTGGTCTTCACAGAGCTGCTTGGCAGACAAGTGCTGGACAGCTTACAACTTGGACAGGGAGAAGAAAAGGAGAGAGGGAATGAGGGAACGAGGGAAGGAGGGATGAGGAGGAGGGATAAGGAGCGGAGTGTAAGGGAGGGGGAACGAGGGATGAGGGAACGAGGGATAAGGAGGGGAGTGTAAGGAAGAGGGAACGAGGGAACGAGGGATAAGGAGGGGAGTGTAAGGAGAGAGGGAACGAGGGGTGAGGGAGTGAGGGGTAAGGAGGGGAGTGTAAGGAGAGAGGGAACGAGGGATGAGGAGGAGGGATAAGGAAGAGAGTGTAAGGAGACAGGGAACGAGGGATGAGGAGGAGGGATAAGGAGGAGAGTGTAAGGAGAGAGGGAACGAGGGATGAGGAGGAGGGGTAAGGAGGAGAGTGTAAGGAGAGAGGGAATGAGGGAACGAGGGATAAGGAGGGGAGTGTAAGGAGAGAGGGAATGAGGGAATGAGGGATGAGGAGGAGTGTAAGGAGAGAGGGAACGAGGGATGAGGGAACGAGGGATAAGGAGGGGAGTGTAAGGAGAGAGGGAACGAGGGATGAGGGAACGAGGGATAAGGAGGGGAGTGTAAGGAGAGAGGGAACGAGGGGTGAGGGAGGGAGGGGTAAGGAGGGGAGTGTAAGGAGAGAGGGAACGAGGGATGAGGGATAAGGAGGGGAGTGTAAGGGAGAGGGAACGAGGGAACGAGGGATGAGGGAACGAGGGATAAGGAGGAGAGTGTAAGGAGAGAGGGAACGAGGGATGAGGAGGAGGGATAAGGAGGGGAGTGTAAGGAGAGAGGGAACGAGGGGTGAGGGAACGAGGGATAAGGAGGGGAGTGTAAGGGAGAGGGAACGAGGGAACGAGGGATGAGGAGGAGGGATAAGGAGGAGAGTGTAAGGAGAGAGGTAACGAGGGGTGAGGAGGAGGGATAAGGAGGAGAGTGTAAGGAGAGAGGGAACGAGGGATGAGGAGGAGGGGTAAGGAGGGGAGTGTAAGGAGAGAGGGAACGAGGGTGAGGAGGGGAGTGTAAGGAGAGGGGGAATGAGGGAATGCGGGATGAGGAGGAGTGTAAGGAGAGAGGGAACGAGGGGTGAGGAGGAGGGGTAAGGAGGAGAGTGTAAGGAGAGAGGGAACGAGGGGTGAGGAGGAGGGGTAAGGAGGGGAGTGTAAGGAGAGAGGGAATGAGGGAATGAGGGAATGAGGGATGAGGAGGAGTGTAAGGAGAGAGGGAACGAGGGGTGAGGAGGAGGGATAAGGAGGAGAGTGTAAGGAGAGAGGGAACGAGGGATGAGGAGGAGGGATAAGGAGGAGAGTGTAAGGAGAGAGGGAATGAGGGAATGAGGGATGAGGAGGAGTGTAAGGAGAGAGGGAACAAGGGAATGAGGGATGAGGAGGAGTGTAAGGAGAGAGGGAACAAGGGATGAGGAGGAGGGGTAAGGAGGGGAGTGTAAGGAGAGAGGGAATGAGGGAATGAGGGATGAGGAGGAGTGTAAGGAGAGAGGTGTAGGGTCTTTAGGGACCAGACACCTCCCAGCTCGAACATTTGGTTCTTTGGAAGTTATAGGAACGTATGTGTTTCGTTTCACATTGGTTGTGGGAAAGAAGCCATAAGTTTCCTAACCGGTAAAACTGAATGTTTTTTGTATGTTCTGAGAACAGCAGTGAACATTTAGCCTGTTCTGGGAATGTTTACTTTTAGCTTCCAGGGAGGTTCTGAGAACATTTGCCTCTGGTTCCAGGGAGGTTATGAGAACGTTTGACTCTGATTCCAGGGAGGTTCTGAGAACGTTTGACTCTGGTTCCAGGGAGGTTATGAGAACGTTTCACTCTGATTCCAGGGAGGTTCTGAGAACGTTTGACTCTGATTCCAGGGAGGTTCTGAGAACATTTGACTCTGGTTCCAGGGAGGTTCTGAGAACATTTGACTCTGGTTCCAGGGAGGTTCTGAGAACATTTGACTCTGATTCCAGGGAGGTTCTGAGAACATTTGACTCTGGTTCCAGGGAGGTTCTGAGAACGTTTGACTCTGATTCCAGGGAGGTTCTGAGAACGTTTGACTCTGATTCCAGGGAGGTTCTGAGAACGTTTGACTCTGGTTCCAGGGAGGTTCTGAGAACTTTTGACTCTGATTCCATGGAGGTTCTGAGAACGTTTGACTCTGGTTCCAGGGAGGTTCTGAGAACGTTTGACTCTGATTCCAGGGTGGTTCTGAGAACATTTAACTCTGATTCCAGGGAGGTTCTGAGAACGTTTGACTCTGATTCCAGGGTGGTTCTGAGAATGTTTGACTCTGATTCCAGGGAGGTTCTGAGAACGTTTGACTCTGGTTCCAGGGAGGTTCTGAGAACATTTGACTCTGATTCCAGGGAGGTTCTGAGAACGTTTGACTCTGATTCCAGGGAGGTTCTGAGAACATTTGACTCTGATTCCAGGGAGGTTCTGAGACAGTTTGACTCTGGTTCCAGGGAGGTTCTGAGAACATTTGACTCTTCTTTCTTAAATGTTTTCCTAGGAGGTTTAATTTCCTTAAAGCTTTCAATAAGACTTTTAATAACAGCTGTTTTGGGTTCAACTTTTTTAAACTCCAAGCACAGATAGGAAATGTGGAAATTCATGCAAACACATTCTGACACGGCATCATTGAGATTCAAACCTGTAATCTTGTGTTCTCTACCCAGGGAAATTAGTCCACTGCACCACCAGGATGGCGCTAGCATGCTGTTTATTTTAGTTTAGTCAAACAGACCCATTTCAAAGGAAACAAGCACTCATTATGATCAGCACACCTGAACACAGAACAACGTAGAGTATAGAGCGAGTTTTGGTGATGCTGAGAACAGAATGTTTTTAAATAACATTCTTAGAATGTTCTCTGAGTTTTGCTGTGTTTTTTCATGGAACGTTTTCTTGACATTCTCAAAACAATTTGAAAACATGGATTTAAATAGATCCACGAGGAAACCTGTAAGAAACGTTATACTGATGTACTGAAATTCCCACAGAAGAACGTTATTTCTTGATGTTCTCTAAACAATTTTTGAACATTAAAAACGTTAAACCATTTGGAGAACATTCCTAGAACATTGCCAAATTGTTCATTAAATGTAACAATGTTTGAACTTTTAAGAAACGTTCTGTTAAAGTAATGAAATACCAAGAAAACATAGTTTTACTGAGAATGTTCCAAAGCCAAGCGGGATCAAGCCAATCCTGCACCATTCTTTGAAAGTTGTTGGACGTTTGTATGCAAAACAACCATAGGACAACCATAGGACAACCATAGGACAACCATAGGACAACCATAGGACAGCCATAATCTCACCAATCTGTAAGCAACATATTGTTCACAGGGGACCTGATGATACAGTATGTATTGTTATAGAGAGTACTACACAGGGTACCTGATGATACAGTATGTATTGTATGTATTGTTATAGAGAGTACTACACAGGGTACCTGATGATACAGTATGTATTGTTATAGAGAGTACTACACAGGGTACCTGATGATACAGTATGTATTGTTATAGAGAGTACTACACAGGGTACCTGATGATACAGTATGTATTGTTATAGAGAGTACTACACAGGGTACCTGATGATACAGTATGTATTGTTATAGAGAGTACTACACAGGGTACCTGATGATACAGTATGTATTGTTATAGAGAGTACTACACAGGGTACCTGATGATACAGTATGTATTGTTATAGAGAGTACTACACAGGGTACCTGATGATACAGTATGTATTGTTATAGAGAGTACTACACAGGGTACCTGATGATACAGTATGTATTGTTATAGAGAGTACTACACAGGGGACCTGATGATATAGTATGTATTGTTATAGAGAGTACTACACAGGGTACCTGATGATACAGTATGTATTGTTATAGAGAGTACTACACAGGGGACCTGATGATATAGTATGTATAGTATGTATTGTTATAGAGAGTACTACACAGGGTACCTGATGATATAGTATGTATTGTTATAGAGAGTACTACACAGGGTACCTGATGATACAGTATGTATTGTTATAGAGAGTACTACACAGGGTACCTGATGATACAGTATGTATTGTTATAGAGAGTACTACACAGGGTACCTGATGATACAGTATGTATTGTTATAGAGAGTACTACACAGGGTACCTGATGATACAGTATGTATTGTTATAGAGAGTACTACACAGGGTACCTGATGATACATATGATTGTTATAGTATTGTTATACCTGATGATACAGTATGTATTGTTATAGAGAGTACTACACAGGGTACCTGATGATACAGTATGTATTGTTATAGAGAGTACTACACAGGGTACCTGATGATACAGTATGTATTGTTATAGAGAGTACTACACAGGGGACCTGATGATATAGTATGTATTGTTATAGAGAGTACTACACAGGGTACCTGATGATACAGTATGTATTGTTATAGAGAGTACTACACAGGGGACCTGATGATATAGTATGTATAGTATGTATTGTTATAGAGAGTACTACACAGGGTACCTGATGATATAGTATGTATTGTTATAGAGAGTACTACACAGGGTACCTGATGATACAGTATGTATTGTTATAGAGAGTACTACACAGGGGACCTGATGATACAGTATGTATTGTTATAGAGAGTACTACACAGGGTACCTGATGATACAGTATGTATTGTTATAGAGAGTACTACACAGGGTACCTGATGATACAGTATGTATTGTTATGATACTACACAGGGTATGATGATACAGTATGTATTGTTATAGAGAGTACTACACAGGGGACCTGATGATACAGTATGTATTGTTATAGAGAGTACTACACAGGGTACCTGATGATACAGTATGTATTGTTATAGAGAGTACTACACAGGGGACCTGATGATAGAGAGTACTACACAGGGTACCTGATGATACAGTATGTATTGTTATAGAGAGTACTACACAGGGGACCTGATGATATAGTATAGTATGTATTGTTATAGAGAGTACTACACAGGGTATGTATTGTTATAGAGAGTACCTGATGATACAGTATGTATTGTTATAGAGAGTACTACACAGGGGACCTGATGATACAGTATGTATTGTTATAGAGAGTACTACACAGGGTACCTGATGATACAGTATGTATTGTTATAGAGAGTACTACACAGGGTACCTGATGATACAGTATGTATTGTTATAGAGAGTACTACACAGGGTACCTGATGATACAGTATGTATTGTTATAGAGAGTACTACACAGGGTACCTGATGATACAGTATGTATTGTTATAGAGAGTACTACACAGGGTACCTGATGATACAGTATGTATTGTTATAGAGAGTACTACACAGGGTACCTGATGATACAGTATGTATTGTTATAGAGAGTACTACACAGGGTACCTGATGATACAGTATGTATTGTTATGTATTGTTATATGTATTGTTATAGAGTACTACACAGGGTACCTGATGATACAGTATGTATTGTTATAGAGAGTACTACACAGGGTTGATGATACAGTATGTATTGTTATAGAGAGTACTACACAGAGTACCTGATGATACAGTATGTATTGTTATAGAGAGTACTACACAGGGTACCTGATGATACAGTATGTATTGTTATAGAGAGTACTACACAGGGTACCTGATGATACAGTATGTATTGTTATAGAGTACTACACAGGGTACCTGATGATACAGTATGTATTGTTATAGAGAGTACTACACAGGGGACCTGATGATACAGTATGTATTGTATGTATTGTTATAGAGAGTACTACACAGGGGACCTGATGATACAGTATGTATTGTTATAGAGAGTACTACACAGGGGACCTGATGATATAGTATGTATTGTTATAGAGAGTACTACACAGGGGACCTGATGATACAGTATGTATTGTATGTATTGTTATAGAGAGTACTACACAGGGGACCTGATGATATAGTATGTATAGTATGTATTGTTATAGAGAGTACTACACAGGGTACCTGATGATACAGTATGTATTGTTATAGAGAGTACTACACAGGGTACCTGATGATATAGTATGTATTGTTATAGAGAGTACTACACAGGGTACCTGATGATACAGTATGTATTGTTATAGAGAGTACTACACAGGGTACCTGATGATACAGTATGTATTGTTATAGAGAGTACTACACAGGGTACCTGATGATATAGTATGTATTGTTATAGAGAGTACTACACAGGGGACCTGATAATATAGTATGTATAGTATGTATTGTTATAGAGAGTACTACACAGAGGACCTGATGATATAGTATGTATTGTTATAGAGAGTACTACACAGGGTACCTGATGATATAGTATGTATTGTTATAGAGAGTACTACACAGGGGACCTGATGATATAGTATGTATTGTTATAGAAAGTACTACACAGGGGACCTGATGATACAGTATGTATTGTTATAGAGAGTACTACACAGGGGACCTGATGATACAGTATGTATTGTATGTATTGTTATAGAGAGTACTACACAGGGGACCTGATGATACAGTATGTATTGTATGTATTGTTATAGAGAGTACTACACAGGGGACCTGATGATACAGTATGTATTGTTATAGAGAGTACTACACAGGGGACCTGATGATATAGTATGTATTGTTATAGAGAGTACTACACAGGGGACCTGATGATACAGTATGTATTGTTGTATTGTTATAGAGTACTACACAGGGGACCTGATGATACAGTATGTATTGTATGTATTGTTATAGAGAGTACTACACTGGGGACCTGATGATACAGTATGTATTGTTATAGAGAGTACTACACAGGGTACCTGATGATACAGTATGTATTGTTATAGAGAGTACTACACAGGGGACCTGATGATATAGTATGTATTGTTATAGAGAGTACTACACAGGGTACCTGATGATACAGTATGTATTGTTATAGAGAGTACTACACAGGGGACCTGATGATATAGTATGTATTGTATGTATTGTTATAGAGAGTACTACACAGGGTACCTGATGATACAGTATGTATTGTTATAGAGAGTACTACACAAGGGACCTGATGATATAGTATGTATTGTATGTATTGTTATAGAGAGTACTACACATGGGACCTGATGATATAGTATGTATTGTATGTATTGTTATAGAGAGTACTACACAGGGTACCTGATGATACAGTATGTATTGTTATAGAGAGTACTACACAGGGGACCTGATGATATAGTATGTATTGTATGTATTGTTATAGAGAGTACTACACAGGGTACCTGATGATACAGTATGTATTGTTATAGAGAGTACTACACAAGGGACCTGATGATATAGTATGTATTGTATGTATTGTTATAGAGAGTACTACACATGGGACCTGATGATATAGTATGTATTGTATGTATTGTTATAGAGAGTACTACACAGGGTACCTGATGATACAGTATGTATTGTTATAGAGAGTACTACACAGGGGACCTGATGATATAGTATGTATTGTATGTATTGTTATAGAGAGTACTACACAGGGGACCTGATGATACAGTATGTATTGTTATAGAGAGTACTACACAGAGGACCTGATGATATAGTATGTATTGTTATAGAGAGTACTACACAGGGGACCTGATGATACAGTATGTATTGTTATAGAGAGTACTACACAGGGGACCTGATGATATAGTATGTATTGTTGTAGAGAGTACTACACAGGGGACCTGATGATACAGTATGTATTGTTATAGAGAGTACTACACAGGGGACCTGATGATATAGTATGTATTGTTATAGAGAGTACTACACAGGGTACCTGATGACACAGTATGTATTGTATGTATTGTTGTAGAGAGTACTACACAGGGGACCTGATGATACAGTATGTATTGTTATAGAGAGTACTACACAGGAGATCTGATGATATAGTATGTATTGTTATAGAGAGTACTACACAGGGTACCTGATGATACAGTATGTATTGTATGTATTGTTGTAGAGAGTACTACACAGGGTACCTGATGATATAGTATGTATTGTTATAGAGAGTACTACACAGGGTACCTGATGATACAGTATGTATTGTTATAGAGAGTACTACACAGGGTACCTGATGATACAGTATGTATTGTTGTAGAGAGTACTACACAGGGTACCTGATGATACAGTATGTATTGTTATAGAGAGTACTACACAGGGTACCTGATGATATAGTATGTATTGTTATAGAGAGTACTACACAGGGTACCTGATGATACAGTATGTATTGTTATAGAGAGTACTACACAGGGTACCTGATGATATAGTATGTATTGTTGTAGAGAGTACTACACAGAGGACCTGATGATACAGTATGTATTGTTGTAGAGAGCACTACACAGAGGACCTGATGATACAGTATGTATTGTTGTAGAGAGTACTACACAGGGTACCTGATGATATTGTGTGTATTGTTGAAGAGAGAATTACTGATGTAACAGTGTCATTGAACGTCATGGCGGAGGACAATGTGGGATCAAGCCTTGCCACGCTCTTAGTCCTACAATTACATACATCTCAATGTTAGGTAATGAATTTCTGAGTGTGTGTGTGTGTGTGTGTGTGTGTGTGTGTGTGTGTGTGTGTGTGTGTGTGTGTGTGTGTGTGTGCGTGCGTGCGTGCGTGCGTGCGTGCGTGCGTGCGTGCGTGCGTGCGTGCGTGCATGTATTGTCGTAGCTGGGACCCTCTCCCTGTATGAATTTGCATCTTCCAGAGAGAGTGCCATATGCTGTTAGAGCTGCATGTCTGTTAATAGACTGGCAGCTGAAGGCTCGGCTGATCACTTTGCTGACGGCTCGGCTGATGACTCTCGGTTGATGGCTCTCGGCTGAGGGCAAGGCTGAGGGCTCAGCAGAGGGCTCTTGGCTACTGTCTAATGACGGACAACCAAAAATTGCATCACCTTCTCTTACAAGCAGGACGAGAGAGAGGGAGAGGAGGAGAGAGTAAGAGGAGGAGAGAGTAAAAGGAGGAGAGAGTAAGAGGAGGAGAGAGAGGGAGAGGAGGAGAGAGTAAGAGGAGGAGAGAGTAAGAGGAGGAGAGAGTAAGAGGAGGAGAGAGAGGGAGAGGAGGAGAGAGTAAGAGGAGGAGAGAGTAAGAGGAGGAGAGAGAGGGAGAGGAGGAGAGAGTAAGAGGAGGAGAGAGTAAGATGAGGAGAGAGAGGGAGGAGGAGAGAGTAAGAGGAGGAGAGAGTAAGAGGAGGAGAGAGTAAGAGGAGGAGAGAGAGGGAGAGGAGGAGAGAGTAAGAGGAGGAGAGAGTAAGAGGAGGAGAGAGAGGGAGGAGGAGAGAGTAAGAGGAGGAGAGAGTAAGAGGAGGAGAGAGTAAGAGGAGGAGAGAGTAAGAGGAGGAGATAGTAAGAGGAGGAGAGAGAGGGAGAGGAGGAGAGAGTAAGAGGAGGAGAGAGTAAGAGGAGGAGAGAGTAAGAGGAGGAGAGAGTAAGAGGAGGAGAGAGTAAGAGGAGGAGAGAGTAAGAGGAGGAGAGAGTCAGAGGAGGAGAGAGTAAGAGGAGGAGAGAGGGAGAGGAGGAGAGAGTAAGAGGAGGAGAGAGTAAGAGGAGGAGAGAGTAAGAGGAGGGGAGAGAGGGAGAGGAGAGAGAGGAAGAGGAGCGAAGAAGAGGAGGAGAGAGGAAGAGGAGGAGAGAGAGGGAGAGGAGGAGAGAGTAAGAGGAGGAGAGAGTAAGAGGAGGAGAGAGTAAGAGGAGGAGAGAGAGGGAGAGGAGGAGAGAGTAAGAGGAGGAGAGAGTAAGAGGAGGAGAGAGAGGGAGAGGAGAAGAGAGTAAGAGGAGGAGAGAGTAAGAGGAGGAGAGAGTAAGAGGAGGAGAGGAGGAGAGAGTAAGAGGAGGAGAGAGTAAGAGGAGGAGAGAGAGGGAGAGGAGAGAGAGGAAGAGGAGGGAAGAAGAGGAGGAGAGAGGAAGAGGAGAGAGAGGAAGAGGAGGAGAGAGAGGAGAGAGAAGAAGAGGAGGAAGAGGGGGAGCGAGAGGGAAAGGAGGAGAGAGAGGAAGAGGAGGAGAGAGAGAGGAAGAGGAGAGAGAGGAGGAGAGAGAGGAAGAGGAGGAGCGAGAGGAAGAGGAGGAGAGAGAGTAAGAGGAGGAGAGAGAAGGAGAGGAGGAGCGAGGAATTGGAGGAGGGAGAGGAGGAAAGCGAGGGAGAGGAGGAGAGAGAGGGAGAGGAGGAGCTAGGAAGAGGAGGAGAGAGAGGGAGAGGAGGGGAGAGAGGGAGAGGGAGAGGAGGAGAGAGAGGGAAAGGAGGAGAGAGAGGGAGAGGAGGAGAGAGAGGGAGAGGAGGAGAGAGAGGAAGAAGAGGAGAGAGAGGATATGCAAATTATCCTATCAGGGCTCTGCATCTTGTGATGTCAGCTGTCTCTGTGTGATGCTGTGAAATCAGCCACCCCATCAGGAAATACAATATCTACATGTAGTAGAGGCCCACAAAGCCTGGCGGACACACACACACACACACACACACACACACACACACACACACACACACACACACACACACACACACACACACACACACACACACACACACACACACACACACACACACACACACACACACACACAGCACACACACACACACCAGAGTACACACACAAAGACACACATACACACACATCAGAGAGGCCACAAGCACACACCCACGAATACACAAATACGCACCCACAAATACACAAATACACACCCACGAATACACAAATACACACCCACGAATACACAAATACACACCCACGAATACACAAATACACACCCACAAATACACAAATACACACCCACAAATACACAACTACACACCCACGAATACACAAATACACACCCACGAATACACAAATACACACCCACGAATACACAAATACACACCCACGAATACACAAATACACACCCACGAATACACGAATACACACCCAAGAATACACAAATATACACCCACGAATACACAAATACACACCCACGAATACACAAATACACACCCACGAATACACACCCACGAATACACGAATACACACCCACGAATACACAAATACACACCCACGAATACACAAATACACACCCACGAATCCACAAATACACACCCACGAATCCACAAATACACACCCACGAATCCACAAATACACACCCACGAATACACAAATACATACCCACGAATACACAAATACACGAATACACATCCACGAATATACAAATACACGAATACACACCCACGAATACACAAATACACACCCACAAATACACAAATACACATCCACAACTACGCTTTATCTTGGCCAGGTCTTGGCCAGAACTTGTTCTCAACTAGCCTACCTGGTTAAATAAAGGTGAAATAAATGAATAAATAAAATACACACCCACGAATACACAAATACACACCCACGAATACATAAATACACAACCACAAATACACAAATACACACCCACGAATACACAAATACACACCCACGAATACATAAATACACAACCACAAATACACAAATACACACCCACGAATACACAAATACACACCCACGAATACACAAATACACACCCACGAATACACAAATACACACCCACGAATACACAAATACACACCCACGAACAAATACACACCCACGAATACATAAATACACAACCACAAATACACAAATACACACCCACGAATACACAAATACACACCCACGAATACACAAATACACACCCACGAATACACAAATACACACCCACGAATACACAAATACACACCCACGAATACACAAATACACACCCACGAATACACAAATACATACCCACAAATACAGAAATACACACCCATGAATACACAAATAAACACCCACGCCAGGGAGAGAGGGGATGTATGTCTATGTATCTAGCGCTCCAGCCAATAAAGACTATGCTATGATTCAATTTACAGTAATTACTGTCGTCCGTCCACTGACACACACACAATTCTGTTAGCTTAAACACACACACACACACACACTACCAGTTACCGCACTTATGCTGTAGTCTCCATGGACACAGCGATGAGATCAAATGGCCCAATTTGCTGCCCCCCATCCCCGTCCCTCCTCACACACACGCCCACACACTTCAGTCAACATAACTGGGATGAGAGGTTAACTCGCTAAATTGAATTGTGTGGCAGTTCTATGGTTATGTGACAATCCGTGCAGCAATGTTAGTGACTCACAGCTTATCACTTGTCTCTTTCTATTGGCTCTGAGGAGAGAGTTGCCTATATAGACACAGATCTAGGAGCAGCTTACCTGAACAAATCATAAAAGTGGATGCAAAACTGATCTTAGAGCAGTGTGTCTAGGGAGAAACATTATTCTACTCCAAATTGATTGGGGTGGGCCATAGTGGGAGGGTCCTGTAGCTATAGTAGGAGGGTCCTGTAGCCATAGTGGGAGGGGCCTGTAGCTGTAGTGGGAGGGGCCAGTAGCCATCATGGGATGGGCCAGTAGCCATAATGGGAGGGGCCTGTAGCTATAGTGGGATGGGCCAGTAGCCATAGTGGGAGGGGCCAGTATCCATAATGGGAGAGGGCTGTAGCCATAGTGGGAGGATCCTGTAGCCATAGTGGGAGGGTCTTGTAGCCGTAGTGGGAGGGTCCTGGAGCCAGAGTGGGAGGGTCCTGTAGCAACAGTGGAAGGGGCCAGTAGTCATAGTGGGAGGGGCCAGTAGCAATAGTGGGAGAGTCCTGTAGCCATAGTGGGAGGGTCCTGTAGCCATAGTCGGAGTAGTCAGACAGGAAGTCATTAATGGTGAGTATATGCATAGAGGTGGGCCAATCATAAAAGAGTTCACACCCTCCTAGGTTAGTTTCTGCTAAACCACCACCAGGCCAATTAGGTATTCTATATGGACATTAGCTCTTAAGACTAAAGTCGCTTTTGTTCTTTCCAGATTGGCTTTAATAGCAATTATTTGCTTTAAAAGCACAAGCAAAACGTCAGGGAGCAGAGAGAGAGAGAACTGTGCCATGGTATTGAATTGTCTGTACTCCAGTATTTATGCTGCAATAGTTTGTGTCAGGGGGCTAGAGTCAGTCTGTTATATCTGGAGTATTTCTCCTGTCTTATCTGGTGTTCTGTGTGAATTTAAGTATGCTCCCTCTTATGCTCCCTCTTATGCTCTCTCTCGCCCTGGGACCATACCTCAAGACTACCTGGCCTGATGACTCCTTTCTGTCCCCAGTCCACCTGGTCGTGCTGCTGTTCCAGTTTTAACTCTTCTACCTGCGGCTATGGAACCCTGACCTGTTCACCGGACGTGCTGCCTGTCCCAGGCCTGCTGTTTTCAACTCTCAAGAGACAGCAGGAGCGGTAAAGATACTCTGAATGATCGGCTATGAAAAGCCAACTGACATTTACTCCTGAGGTGCTGACCTGTTGCACCCTCGACAACCACTGATTATTATTATCTGACCATGCAGGTCATTTATGAACATTTGAACATCTTGGCCATGTTATGTTATAATCTCCACCCGGCACAGCCAGAAGAGGACTGGCCATCCCTCATAGCATGGTTCCTCTCTAGGTTTCTTCCTAGGTTCTGGCCTTTCTAGGGAGTTTTTCATGGCCACCGTGCTTCTACACCTGCATTGCTTGCTGTTTGGGGTTTTATGCTGGGTTTCTGTACAGCACTTTGAGATATCAGCTGATGTACGAAGGGCTATATAAATAAATTTGATTTGATTTGATTGCTTGCTGTTTGGGGTTTTAGGCTGGGTTTCTGTACAGCACTTTGAGATATCAGCTGAAGGACTTTATAAACACATTAGATTGATTGATTGATTGATTGATTGATTGATTGATTGATTGATTGATTGACTACATCTGGGGGTTTGAGAAAATAATGAGGCTTGGTAAGGTTTGATGTAGCAGAGGGATTAACACACTCGGTAACACACACACACACAGAGTAACACACACACACACAGTAACACACACACACAGTAACACACACACACGGTAACACATACACACACACACGGTAACACACACACAGTAACACACACACACACATGTTAACACACACACACACACACACACACACACACACACACACACACACACACACACACACACACACACACACACACACACACACACACACACACACACACACACACACACACACGGTAACACACACACAGTAACACACACACGGTAGCACACACACACACACACACGGTAGCACACACACACACACACACGGTAATACACACACACAGTAACACACACACACACACAGTAACACACACACAGTAACACACACGGTAACATACACACACGGTAACACACACACACAGTAACACACACACACACGGTAACACACACACACGGTAACACACACACGGTAACACACAAACACACGGTAACACACACACACAAACGGTAATACACACACACACGGTAACACACACACACAGATACACACACTCCCACACTCCCACACACACACACACACACATACGGTAACACACAGACAGTGACACACACATAACACAAACACACCCTCTGATGTGCCACGGATTCAGAGTGACACACACACACTGCTCCCTGACACACACACACACATAGTGCCTCCCAGGCTGGATGCACCTGTCAGGGGTGAGCTGCTGTATAAAGGTCCTCATTAGCATGGCTTTGATTTAGAGGCTCACGGGGATCCCCTGCAAACTCTCCCCCTGCTTCTGTTCCCTCACCTCGCCTCCCACTCCTCCCTGTCTCCTTACCCCTCAAACCCTCCTGAAGTCACCCTCTTCCCCCTCATCTCTCCCCTGTTCTCCTTTCCCTTCCTCATCTCACTCCTCCTTCCTGCTCCGCTTACCTCCCGCTCCCCTCTCTCATCACCTCCTCCCCTCTCCACCTGCTCTCTGCTCCCCTCTCTCTTTACCTCCTCCCCTCTCCACCTGCTCCTCTGCTCCCCTCTCTCTTTACCTCCTCCCCTCTCCACCTGCTCCCCTGCTCCCCTCCCTCTTTACCTCCTCCCCTCTCCACCTGCTCTCCTGCTCCCCTCACTCTTTACCTCCTCCCTTCTCCACCTGCTCTCCTGTTCCCCTCTCTCTTTACCTCCTCCCCTCTCCACCTGCTCTTCCACTCCCCTCTCGCTTTACCTCCTCACCTTCTCCCCTCACCCCCCTGCTCCCCTCTCTCATCACCTCCTCCCCTCTCCACCTGCTCCCCTGCTCCCCTCTTTCTTGACCTCCTCACCTCATCCCCTCGGCCCCTACTCCCCTCTCTCTTGACCTCCTCACCTCCTCCCCTCGCCCCCTAATGCCCTCCCTCCTGCTCCCCTTTCCTTCCCTTCCTGTCTCTCCTCCTGTCTCTCCTGTCCCTCCTGTCTCTACTGTCCCTCCTGTCTCTACTGTCTCTACTGTCCCTCCTGTCTCTACTGTCTCTCCTGTCTCTCCTGTCTCTCCTCTCTCTCCTGTCCCTCCTGTCTCTCCTGTCCCTCCTGTCTCTACTGTCTCTACTGTCTCTACTGTCCCCCCTGTCTCTCCCTCCTGTCTCTACTGTCTCTCCCTCCTGTCTCTCCTGTCTCTCCCTCCTGTCTCTACTGTCTCTACTGTCTCTCCTGTCTCTACTGTCTCTCCCTCCTGTCTCTACTGTCTCTCCCTCCTGTCTCTACTGTATCTCCTGTCTCTACTGTCTCTACTGTCTCTACTGTCTCTACTGTCCCCCCTGTCTCTCCCTCCTGTCTCTACTGTCTCTCCCTCCTGTCTCTCCTGTCTCCACTGTCTCTCGTGTCTCTACTGTCTCTACTGTCTCTCCCTCCTGTCTCTACTGTCTCTCCTGTCTCTCCTGTCTCTACTGTCTCTCCCTCCTGTCTCTCCTGTCTCTACTGTCTCTACTGTCTCTAATGTCTCTACTGTCTCTACTGTCTCTACTGTCCCTCCTGTCTCGACTGTCTCTCCTGTCTTTACTGTCTCCTGTCTCTCCTGTCTCTACTGTCTCTCCTGTCTCTCCTGTCTCTCCTGTCTCTCCTGTCTTTACTGTCTCTCCTGTCTACTGTCTCTACTGTCTCTACTGTCTCTACTGTCTCTACTGTCTCTCCTGTCTTTACTGTCTCTCCTGTCTACCGTCTCTCCTGTCTCTCCTGTCTTTACTGTCTTTACTGTCTCTCCTGTCTACTGTCTCTCCTGTCTCTCCTGTCTCTCCTGTCTCTCCTGTCTTTACTGTCTCTCCTGTCTACTGTCTCTCCTGTCTCTCCTGTCTCTCCTGTCTCTACTGTCTCTACTGTCTCTACTGTCTCGACTGTCTCGACTGTCTCTCCTGTCTTTACTGTCTCTGCTGCGAGCGGTTCGAATCCCAGAGCCGACTTGGTGAAAAATCTGTCGATGTTCCCTTGACCAAGACACTTAGCCCTAATTGCTCCTGTAAAACAACTGACATAATTTCAATTGATTTCATTTCTAGGTGTTGCATTCTTTTCTTAACAGTCAGACAACGGTAAGAAGATCCAGGTCTTTATATGTACAATATTCTGAAAAATGTCCCCCAAGAGGTTGGCTGAGACTGGTCTCTGTAGCCTACACAGTTTCAGCACTAAACTACAGTATCATTATCTAGAAAGACTTGCATGTGTGGATTGTAAACCAGGCCAGTAAGTCTCGACTCAGCGTGGTTCTGGGCAGGAGAGTGAAGAGGGTAGATGTCTTCTCAAGCCAGAGTGTGGAGGGGCAGGAAAGTAGAGACCATACGGCCACTGTGAGGAGGGCAGTAGCAGGAAGGGAGTAGAGACCATACGGATACTGTGAGGAGGGCAGTAGCAGGAAGGGAGTAGAGTAGAGACCATACGGCTACTGTGAGGAGGGCAGTAGCAGGAAGGGAGTAGAGTAGAGACCATACGGCTACTGTGAGGAGGGCAGTAGCAGGAAGGGAGTAGAGACCATACGGCTACTGTGAGGAGGGCAGTAGCAGGAAGGGAGTAGAGACCATACGGCTACTGTGAGGGGAGCAGTAGCAGGAAGGGAGTAGAGACCATACGGCCACTGTGAGGAGGGCAGTAGCAGGAAGGGAGTAGAGACCATACGGCTACTGTGAGGGGAGCAGTAGCAGGAAGGGAGTAGAGACCATACGGCTACTGTGAGGAGGGCAGTAGCAGGAAGGGAGTAGAGACCATACGGCTACTGTGAGGAGGGCAGTAGCAGGAAGGGAGTAGAGACCATACGGCTACTGTGAGGGGAGCAGTAGCAGGAAGGGAGTAGAGACCATACGGCCACTGTGAGGGGAGCAGTAGCAGGAAGGGAGTAGAGACCATACGGCCACTGTGAGGGGAGCAGTAGCAGGAAGGGAGTAGAGACCATACGGCCACTGTGAGGGGAGCAGTAGCAGGAAGGGAGTAGAGACCATACGGCTACTGTGAGGAAGGAGTAAAGCTCTCACCCAGTTTGTACGGCTCCACACTAACTCAAAGCAGGCATAGGCCCACTATAACTACTTGCATGTGTGTGAGCTCTGTGTGTGAAAGCCCTAAGAAACAGGGAGGGGGGGGGGGGCTTGCAGTGCGGGGGTCCACCCCCCACACACACACACACACTCGTGTCTAAGGTATGTAGATTTGCCTTCCTGCCTATCTACATAAAGATATCCCGTATCTACATACAGATATCCCGTATCTACATACAGATATCCCGTATCTACATAAATATCCCGTATCTACATACAGATATCCCGTATCTACATAAATATATCCCGTATCTACATACAGATATCCCGTATCTACATACAGATATCCCGTATCTACATACAGATATCCCGTATCTACATACAGATATCCCGTATCTACATAAATATATCCCGTATCTACATACAGATATCCCGTATCTACATAAAGATATCCCGTATCTACATACAGATATCCCGTATCTACATAAATATATCCCGTATCTACATACAGATATCCCGTATCTACATAAAGATATCCCGTATCTATCTATCCCGTATAATAAATATATCCCGTATCTCATACAGATATCAACCCGTATAACCAGACAGATATCCCGTATCAATAACAATCCAGATATCCCGTATCCTATCCCGTATCATGATATCCAAACTACAGATATCCCGTATCTACATAACGATATCCCGTATCTACATACTCTGCTCATACAGATATCAATCCTCTACAGGGCATCTAAATATATCCCGTCTACATACAGATATCCCGCACAGGATATCCCGAAAACATAAAGATATCCCGTGTAAATACAGATATCCCGGAACATGATATCCCGATCTACATAAAGATATCCTCTACATACAGTCCCGTATCTACATACAGATATCTGTCTCTAAAGATATCCCGTATCTACATACAGATATCCCGCTCAGATATCCTCTGGAATCGCATAACCAGACAGGCAATAACAACCAGCCTCTCATGTCTTAACTCTTATCTCTAAGGCACAGGGAAAAGGTGTAAAAAGGAACTGTGAAGGCCTCTCAGTCAGTGAGAGCTCTGTCTCTTGGCTCAGCCTCTGGAATCGCTCAGAGAAAGATTCTTAACTCTTATCTTAACTGGAGTGTGTGTGTGTGTGTGTGTGTGTGTGTGTGTGTGTGTGTGTGGTGTGTGTGTGTGTGTGTGTGTGTGTGTGTGTGTGTGTGTGTGTGTGTGTGTGTGTGTGTGTGTGTGTGTGTGTGTGTGTGTGTGTGTGTGTGTGTGTGTGTGTGTGTGTGTGTGTGTGTGTGTGTGTGTGTGTGTGTGTGTGTGTGTCTGTGTGTGTGTGTGTGTGTGTGTGTGTGTGTGTGTGTGTGTGTGTGTGTGTGTGTGTGTGTGTGTGTGTGTGTGTGTGTGTGTGTGTGTGTGTGTGTGTGTGCGCTCTGCCAAATATTATGTGACACTGGAGGAGTTTGATAGGCGACTATCATCTGTGCTTGTGGCTGAGAGAAGACAGGATTCAGGGAATGGAGAGAAAGAAAGAAAGAGAGGGAGAGAAAGAGATTTGGAACCAAGCACTGATCTCCCCAATCCACAAAAGTGGAGACAAATTTGACCCCAATAACTACCGTGGGATATGCATCAACAGCAACCTTGAGAAAATCCTCTGCATTATCATTAAAAGCAGACTCGTACATTTCCTCAGTGAAAAAAATGTACTGAGCAAATGTCAAATTGGCTTTTTACCAAATTAACGTACAACAGATCACATATTCACCTTCATATCCTCTGTGTACAACGTAGAACACCAAATAATGCATGCAGAGCAGAATTAGGCTGATACCCGCTAATTATCAAAAACCAGGAAAGAGACGTTAACTTCTTCGAGATAGGGGGCGCTCTTTTAATTTTGGGATAAAAAAACGTTCCCGTTTTAAACAATATATTTTGTCACGGAAAGATGCTCGACTATGCATGTAATTGACAGCAGCACAGCAGCACAATTAGACCCAACCAAATCATGAGAAAACAAAATACTTGACACATTGGAAAGAATTAACAAAAAAACAGAGCAAACTAGAATGCTATTTGGCCCTACACAGAGAGTACACAGTGGCAGAATACCTGACCACTGTGATTGACCCAAACTTAAGGAAAGCTTTGACTATGTACAGACTCAGTGAGCATAGCCTTGCTATTGAGAAAGGCCGCCGTAGGCAGACATGGCTCTCAAGAGAAGACAGGCTATGTGCTCACTGCCCACAAAATGAGGTGGAAACTGAGCTGCACTTCCTAACCTCCTGCCCAATGTATGACCATATTAGAGACACATATTTCCCTCAGATTTCACAGATACACAAAGAATTCGAAATCACATCCAATTTTGATATACTCCCATATCTACTGGGTGAAATTCCACAGTGTGCCATCACAGCAGCAAGATTTGTGACCTGTTGCCACGAGAAAAGGGCAACCAGTGAAGAACAAACACCATTGTAAATACAACCCATATTTATGCTTATTTATTTTATATTGTGTCCTTTAACCAGTTGTACATTGTTAAAACACTGTATATATATAATATGACATTTGTAATGTCTGTATTGTTTTGAAACTTCTGTGAGTGTAATGTTTACTGTTAATTTGTATTGTTTATTTCACTTTTGTATATTATCTACCTCACTTGCTTTGGCAATGTTAACAAATGTTTCCCATGCCAATAAAGCCCCTTGAATTGAATTGAATTTACATTTAGAGAGAGAGGAAGAGATGGAGGGTGTTGAGAGAGAGGAAGAGATGGAGGGTGTTGAGAGAGAGGTGGAAGAGGGTGTGTGTGTGAGAGAGAGAGAGAGAGAGAGAGAGAGAGAGAGAGAGAGAGAGAGAGAGAGAGAGAGAGAGAGAGAGAGGAGGGAGAGAGAGGGAGAGAGAGAGACAGAGAGAGAGAGCATCCCCTGGCTCTTATCAGTCTGATGCATTTCCTGTTCCTGGCAGAGTTCCTGCAAAGCTTATGGTTAAGAAGGCTTTCATCCATCCAGACTGTGCCTTCAGCACACACACACACACACACACACACACACACACACACACACACACACACACACACACACACACACACACACACACACACACACACACACACACACACACACACACACACACACACACACACACACACACACACACACACGTTTGTTTTACTATCCTTGTGGGCACTAAACAATTTATTCCATGTTAAATCATATTTTTCCTAAACCTAACCTCTAACCCTGAAATTTATACAGTATATACTGTATATTATTTAAATAAATAAAAATCTGGTCCTCACAAGGATAGTAAGATCAAACACACACAGACACACACACACACACACACACACACACACACCAGACTACAGACACAGACTACAGGCCCAGACTACAGGACCAGACTACAGGACCAGACTACAGGACCAGACTACAGACACAGACTACAGGACCAGACTACAGGCCCAGACTACAGACACAGACTACAGGCCCAGACTACAGGCCCAGACTATAGGACCAGACTACAGACACAGACTACAGGCCCAGACTACAGGACCAGACTACAGGACCAGACTACAGACACAGACTACAGACACAGACTACAGGACCAGACTACAGGACCAGACTACAGGACCAGACTACAGGGCCAGACTACAGGGCCAGACTACAGGACCAGACTACAGGCACAGACTACAGGATCAGACTACAGGACCAGACTACAGGACCAGACTACAGGACCAGACTACAGACACAGACTACAGGACCAGACTACAGGACCAGACTACAGACCCAGACTACAGGACCAGACTACAGGACCAGACTACAGACACAGACTACAGACACAGACTACAGGCACAGACTACAGGCACAGACTACAGGACCAGACTACAGGACCAGACTACAGGACCAGACTACAGACCCAGACTACAGGACCAGACTACAGGACCAGACTACGGACACAGACTACAGGACCAGACTACAGACACAGACTACAGGACCAGACTACAGACACAGACTACAGGCCCAGACTACAGGCCCAGACTACAGGCCCAGACTACAGGACCAGACTACAGCACCAGACTACAGGACCAGACTACAGGACCAGACTACAGGACCAGACTACAGGACCAGACTACAGACACAGACTACAGACTACAGGACCAGACTACAGGACCAGACTACAGACACAGACTACAGGACCAGACTACAGGACCAGACTACAGGACCAGACTACAGGACCAGACTACAGGACCAGACTACAGGGCCAGACTGCAGGGCCAGACTACAGACACAGACTACAGGCCCAGACTACAGGCCCAGACTATAGGACCAGACTATAGGACCAGACTATAGGACCAGACTACAGGACCAGACTACAGGACCAGACTACAGGACCAGACTACAGACACAGACTACAGGACCAGACTACAGACACAGACTACAGGCCCAGACTACAGGCCCAGACTACAGGACCAGACTACAGGTCCAGACTACAGACACAGACTACAGACACAGACTACAGGACCAGACTACAGGACCAGACTACAGGACCAGACTACAGACACAGACTACAGGCCCAGACTACAGGGCCAGACTACAGGCCCAGACTACAGGGCCAGACTACAGGACCAGACTACAGGCACAGACTACAGGACCAGACTACAGACATAGACTACAGGACCAGACTACAGGACCAGACTACAGGACCAGACTACAGGACCAGACTACAGACACAGACTACAGGACCAGACTACAGGCCCAGACTACAGACACAGACTACAGGACCAGACTACAGGACCAGACTACAGGACCAGACTACAGACACAGACTACAGGACCAGACTACAGGACCAGACTACAGGACCAGACTACAGACACAGACTACAGGCACAGACTACAGGCACAGACTAGCTCACTGCTCCACAGATACCAATCACACTGATAACCTCGCAGGCTTTATTTCATTAAATTCTGTTCTGGGAAAGACTAAGGAGGAGAAGGGCTGTGTGTTCTGGGAAAGACTAAAGAGGAGAAGGGCTGTGTGTTCTGGGAAAGACTAAGGAGGAGAAGGGCTGTGTGTTCTGGGAAAGACTAAGGAGGAGAAGGGCTGTGTGTTCTGGGAAAGACTAAGGAGGAGATGAGCTGTGTGTTCTGGGAAAGACTAAGGAGGAGATGGGCTGTGTGTTCTGGGAAAGACTAAGGACGAGAAGGGCTGTGTGTTCTGGGAAAGACTAAGGAGGAGAAGGGCTGTGTGTTCTGGGAAAGACTAAGGAGGAGAAGGGCTGTGTGTTCTGGGAAAGACTAAGGAGGAGATGAGCTGTGTGTTCTGGGAAAGACTAAGGAGGAGATGAGCTGTGTGTTCTGGGAAAGACTAAGGACGAGAAGGGCTGTGTGTTCTGGGAAAGACTAAGGACGAGAAGGGCTGTGTGTTCTGGGAAAGACTAAGGAGGAGATGAGCTGTGTGTTCTGGGAAAGACTAAGGACGAGAAGGGCTGTGTGTTCTGGGAAAGACTAAGGACGAGAAGGGCTGTGTGTTCTGGGAAAGACTAAGGACGAGAAGGGCTGTGTGTTCTGGGAAAGACTAAGGAGGAGAAGGGCTGTGTGTTCTGGGAAAGACTAAGGAGGAGATGAGCTGTGTGTTCTGGGAAAGACTAAGGAGGAGAAGGGCTGTGTGTTCTGGGAAAGACTAAGGGGGAGATGGGCTGTGTGTTCTGGGAAAGACTAAGGAGGAGATGGGCTGTGTGTTCTGGGAAAGACTAAGGAGGAGATGGGCTGTGTGTTCTGGGAAAGACTAAGGAGGAGAAGGGCTGTGTGTTCTGGGAAAGACTAAGGAGGAGATGGGCTGTGTGTTCTGGGAAAGACTAAGGACGAGAAGGGCTGTGTGTTCTGGGAAAGACTAAGGAGGAGATGGGCTGTGTGTTCTGGGAAAGACTAAGGAGGAGATGGGCTGTGTGTTCTGGGAAAGACTAAGGACGAGAAGGGCTGTGTGTTCTGGGAAAGACTAAGGAGGAGATGGGCTGTGTGTTCTGGGAAAGACTAAGGAGGAGAAGGGCTTTTAGGTCGACTTATTATCACGGTACCTCTGTAACCTTGCAGAGATAATTCCCCTGACTATATTGTCATCAGCCATTATGGACATTCAACACAGAGCACACATTTACAGGACAAATGGGGACATATACAGTATTTAGTAGGAAACTACTGTGCAAAGAAAATGAGATGAAAAAAATGCATGAATGATAACTGATTGGTAACTGATTGGTAACTGACTGGTAACTGAATGGTAACTGATTGGTAACTGATTGGTAACTGAATGGTAACTGATTGGTAACTGAATGGTAACTGATTGGTAACTGATTGGTAACTGATTGGTAACTGATTGGTAACTGATTAACTGATTGTAACTGATTGGTAACTGAATGGTAACTGATTGGTAACTGATTGGTAACTGATTGGTAACTGACTGGTAACTGATTGGTAACTGATTGGTAACTGATTGGTAACTGAATGGTAACTGATTGGTAACTGATTGGTAACTGAATGGTAACTGATTGGTAACTGATTGGTAACTGATTGGTAACTGAATGGTAACTGATTGGTAACTGAATTGGTAACTGATTGGTAACTGATTGGTAACTGATTGATTGTAACTGATTGGTAACTGATTGAACTGATTGGTAACTGAATGGTAACTGATTGGTAACTGATTGGTAACTGATTGGTAACTGATTGGTAACTGATTGGTAACTGATAACTGATTGGTAACTGATTGGTAACTGATTGGTAACTGATTGGTAACTGATTGGTAACTGAACTGGTAACTGAATGGTAACTGATTGGTAACTGAATGGTAACTGATTGGTAACTGATTGGTAACTGAATGGTAACTGAATGGTAACTGATTGGTAACTGATTGGTAACTGAATGGTAACTGATTGGTAACTGGTAACTGATTGGTAACTGACTGATTGGTAACTGATTGGTAACTGAATGGTAACTGAATGGTAACTGATTGGTAACTGATTGGTAACTGACTGATTGGTAACTGATTGGTAACTGATTAACTGATTGGTAACTGATTGGTAACTGATTGGTAACTGATTGGTAACTGAATGGTAACTGATTGGTAACTGATTGGTAACTGAATGGTAACTGATAACTGATTGGTAACTGATTGGTAACTGATTGGTAACTGATTGGTAACTGATTGGTAACTGAACTGATGGTAACTGATTGGTAACTGATTGGTAACTGATTGGTAACTGATTGGTAACTGAACTTGGTAACTGATTGGTAACTGATTGGTATTGGTAACTGATTGGTAACTGATTGGTAACTGATTGGTAACTGATTGGTAACTGATTGGTAACTGATTGGTAACTGATTGGTAACTGATTGGTAACTGATTGGTAACTGATTGGTAACTGATTGGTAACTGATTGAACTTGGTAACTGATTGGTAACTGATTGGTAACTGATTGGTAACTGAAACTGGGTAACTGATTGGTAACTGAATGGTAACTGATTGGTAACTGACTGATTGGTAACTGATTGGTAACTGATTGGTAACTGATTGGTAACTGATTGGTAACTGATTGGTAACTGATTGGTAACTGACTGGTAACTGAATGGTAACTGAATGGTAACTGATAACTGGGTAACTGAACTGATTGGTAACTGATTGGTAACTGATTGGTAACTGATTGGTAACTGATTGGTAACTGAATGATTGTAACTGATTGGTAACTGAACTGATTGGTAACTGATTGGTAACTGAATGGTAACTGAATTGGTAACTGAATGGTAACTGATTGGTAACTGATTGGTAACTGATTGGTAACTGATTGGTAACTGATTGGTAACTGAATGGTAACTGATTGGTAACTGAATGGTAACTGAATGGTAACTGAATGGTAACTGATTGGTAACTGATTGGTAACTGAATGGTAACTGATTGGTAACTGAATGGTAACTGATTGGTAACTGAATGGTAACTGATTGGTAACTGATTGGTAACTGATTGGTAACTGAATGGTAACTGATTGGTAACTGACTGGTAACTGATTGGTAACTGAATGGTAACTGATTGGTAACTGATTGGTAACTGATTGGTAACTGATTGGTAACTGATTGGTAACTGATTGGTAACTGAATGGTAACTGATTGGTAACTGATTGGTAACTGAATGGTAACTGAATGGTAACTGATTGGTAACTGATTGGTAACTGATTGGTAACTGATTGGTAACTGATTGGTAACTGACTGGTAACTGATTGGTAACTGATTGGTAACTGATTGGTAACTGATTGGTAACTGAATGGTAACTGCAGTAATCAAGGCCTCCAATACCTCTTTGTGGTGAAACACATTGTAAACCATCAACGCTGCCTCTTCACTTTCACGGTGATATTACCACCCAGACAGATGTGACCAATAAGACGATAAGAAACACAGTGCCACTCTAAAGTAACAAGGATTACCCGTCTTTACAGAACCGCACTAACAAGCAGCCAGAATGCAACCACACCGTGCACTTTTCAACACAAAAAAAGACAGTGAATGAACACGTCCCCAGTCAGAAAAGCTCTCCTTTGCCCTAAATGTGGTCTATCGCTCGAAGCCTTTCAGACTGTACAATATACTTGTTCATCCCATGTCTGTCATCTATGCAAAGGCTTCAGTTGGATACCTAAAGAGTGTTTTCTAAAGCAGGGATAAGTCTCTGTCTATGTCGCAGGGCAGGTTTCTAAGAGATTTGACCCTCCCTAGATATTGCTGCACTGTCGGAAGTAGAAGCACAAGCATTTCGCTACACTCGCAATAACATCTGCCAACCATGTGTATGTGACCAATACAATTTGATTTGATTTGATTTTGAGGTCGAAACGGTCTTTGTTGGCATCATATTCAATCTTTAGAATTATAGCCTTTCTTGGGAGAATCAGATGAACTTAGTGGCAAGACTCAAGAGTACCTGCACAGCCGGGTCTTGGGCTCAAAATTCCCGGCATTCAATCTAAATCACAAGGTGTGTGTATTGCACATCTGTCTCAGTGAGCAGCTCAACTGAGACAGGGCAGAGTTCCACTTCCTCTACTTGCTAGATGCTGCTCCTTCCTCACACAAACAACAACGGCTTTTCATTGTCACTTAAGCCTCGATTAAACCCAAAAGCAATGTGTTGGCATTTAGTACCCAGATCTCTATTCCCCCGACACAATGGGAAACACACACACACACACACACAGACACATACATTGTGACATAGCTGGACGGGGTGTGATTTTTTTAAATGCGTTTTAAGACTCGCCTATTAAGTGGCATAAACATCCACAGCACATCTGGACAACACCGTCAGGCAGCGTCCTCCACACACACACACACACACACACACACACACACACACACACACACACACACACACACACACACACACACACACACACACACACACACACACACACACACACACACACACACACACACACACACACAAAGTTAACGGCAGGCAGCTCTGAGCACTCACTAGCCCAGTCCAAATTAGTGGGGAGATTTATTCCCCCACTGTGGTAGGAAAATATCAAATGTGCTGCCATATGAGTGTCATAAAGATGGCAGAGGACCGTTTGATGCCTTCATGTGGGAACCTTTCAGCCCGAACACTGTGTGTGTGTGTGTGTGTGTGTGTGTGTGTGTGTGTGTGTGTGTGTGTGTGTGTGTGTGTGTGTGTGTGTGTGTGTGTGTGTGTGTGTGTGTGTGTGTGTGTGTGTGTGTGTGTGTGTGTGTGTGTGTGTGTCTCCACTGGGTCGTGTGGTGCACATATGCGTTTCCACCATGTTTGACGCCTCCGAGTATGGGCCTGATTGCCCCTGTTAGCAAACACAGCCAGGCAGTCAGACAGCCCCGGGGTGGTCTCCTTTCAGCTAGCCTGAAAACAGAGCACTATAATGGGCTAGAGATGTGAAGCGATGCCGGGTAGGATTGGGGTGGGGTAGGATGGAGGTGGGGTAGGACCGAGGTGGGGTAGGATAGAGTTGGGGTAGGATAGAGTTGGGGTAGGATAGAGGTCATGTAGGATGGAGGTGATGTAGGATGGAGGTGAGGTAGGATGGAGGTGGGGTAAACTTGAGGTGGGGTATGATTGGTGAGGTAGATTGGAGGTGGCGTAGGATTAATGAGGTAGGATATAGGTGGGGTAGGATGGTGAGGTAGGATGGAGGTGGGGTAGGATGGAGGTGGGGTAGGATGGTGAGGTAGGATGGAGGTGGGGTAGGATTGGTGAGGTAGGATGGTGAGGTAGGATGGAGGTAGGGTAGGATGGTGAGGTAGGACGGAGGTGGGGTAGTAAGGAGGTGGAGTAGAATGGTGAGGTAGGATGGAGGTGGAGTAGGATGGTGAGGTAGGATGGAGGTGGGGTAGTAAGGAGGTGGAGTAGGATGGTGAGGTAGGATGGAGGTGGAGTAGGATGGTGAGGTAGGATGGAGGTGGAGTAGAATGGTGAGGTAGGATGGAGGTGGAGTAGGATCGTGAGGTAGGATGGAGGTGGAGTAGGATGGTGAGGTAGGATGGAGGTGGGGTAGGATGGTGAGGTAGGATGGTGGTGGGGTAGGATGGTGTGGTAGGATGGAGGTGGAGTAGGATGGTGAGGTAGGATGGAGGTGGGGTAGGATGGTGATGTAGGATGGAGGTGGAGTAGGATGGTGAGGTAGGATGGAGGTGGAGTAGGATGGTGAGGTAGGATGGAGGTGGGGTAGTAAGGAGGTGGGGTAGGATGGAGGTGGAGTAGGATGGTGAGGTAGGATGGAGGTGGGGTAGGATGGTGAGGTAGGATGGAGGTGGGGTAGGATGGTGAGGTAGGATGGAGGTGGGGTAGGATGGTGAGGTAGGATGGAGGTGGGGTAGGATGGTGAGGTAGGATGGAGGTGGAGTAGGAAGGAGGTGGGGTAGGATGGAGGTGGGGTAGGATGGTGATGTAGGATGGAGGTGGGGTAGTAAGGAGGTGGGGTAGGATGGAGGTAAACTGAGGTGTCCCGAATACAGGACACTCAGGTTGACACCGACAACACTCCTGTGTACAGGACATTGAGATGGACAATATTGTTTACAACATTTGAACATTATGAGCTAACACATGTTATGGATGCTGTGTTTGTTTCTGTCCTGACCCTACACACACCACACTCATGTCACAGAGCTTTGCACACACACACACACACACACACACACACACACACACACACACACACACACACACACACACACACACACACACACACACACACACACACACACACACACACACACACACACACACACACACACACACACACACGACACCATCTCTACAACACACATCTATCACCTCATAACCCCTAATCACAACCCTGAAGCCTGGACATCAAATGAAGCAAGTAGAAACTAAACATCATCAGGAGTAATTAACGCGGTTTCATATGCAAATGTTTTTAATTCAAAAACGACAAAGTCGTTATGCTAATATGTGTGTTTCCTTAAGTCGTTGTACAAATATTCACAGCTCCAATCAGAGGGATCAGTATCACCATCTTTTCATCTATTTCCCCCCTTCTCTCCTCTCCTCTGTCCTTTCCTTCCCTCGCTCCATCTGTCTGTCCCACACCCTCTGCAGAGATAACCCAGAATTAGCATATGAAGCTATTTCTAAACTTGAGCAGTGTGTGGGTATGTGTGTGTGTGTGCGTGTGCGCGTGCGTGCGCGTGCATGTGCGTGTGTGCGTGTATGTGTGTGTGTGTTTTCACGCGATGGGCCATGATGCAGCTATTACCCAGGTAGCGTGCTGATTAGGCCTGCTTGGAACTGGAGCGAGACAGGGACCCGGCCCGACTATACACAGAACCGAGGTATGAATATGCAACACCCTGATTGCTTTTCATGATTAAAGCCTATTTAATATGCTAATGAGAGCATGCCAGGTGATTAAAAGAGCAATGGGTGGCGAAGGGAAAGAACAGAGAGCAGAGGGGAGAAACGTTGTGACACATTCAAATACAGCTCGTCTCTTGGTGGGTTGGTATTGGAATATAAAGGCTCGCTATTGAGTCTAATGCAATGCTGCTATTAGCACAACTACAGCTACTACTGATACTACTACTGCAATACCACCTACAGCAGGGATAGGGGTCAGGGACACAACACAATCTGAACTCATCATGGATAGGGGTCAGGGACACAACACAATCTGAACTCATCAGGGATAGGGGTCAGGGACACAACACAATCTGAACTCATCGTGGATAGGGGTCAGGGACAACACAATCTGAACTCATCAGGGATAGGGGTCAGGGACACAACACAATCTGAACTCATCGTGGATAGGGGTCAGGGACACAACACAATCTGAACTCATCATGGATAGGGGTCAGGGACACAACACAATCTGAACTCATCATGGATAGGGGTCAGGGACAACACAATCTGAACTCATCAGGGATAGGGGTCAGGGACACAACACAATCTGAACTCATCATGGATAGGGGTCAGGGACACAACACAATCTGAACTCATCGTGGATAGGGGTCAGGGACAACACAATCTGAACTCATCGTGGATAGGGGTCAGGGACACAACACAATCTGAACTCATCATGGATAGGGGTCAGGGACACAACACAATCTGAACTCATCATGGATAGGGGTCAGGGACACAACACAATCTGAACTCATCATGGATAGGGGTCAGGGACACAACACAATCTGAACTCATCATGGATAGGGGTCAGGGACACAACACAATCTGAACTCATCATGGATAGGGGTCAGGGACACAACACAATCTGAACTCATCATGGATAGGGGTCAGGGACACAACACAATCTGAACTCATCATGGATAGGGGTCAGGGACACAACACAATCTGAACTCATCATGGATAGGGGTCAGGGACACAACACAATCTGAACTCATCATGGATAGGGGTCAGGGACAACACAATCTGAACTCATCATGGATAGGGGTCAGGGACACAACACAATCTGAACTCATCATGGATAGGGGGGACACAACACAATCTCAGGGGGTCAGACACAACACAATCTGAACTCATCAGGGATAGGGGTCAGGGACACAACACAATCTGAACTCATCAGGGATAGGGGTCAGGGACACAACACAATCTGAACTCATCATGGATAGGGGTCAGGGACACAACACAATCTGAACTCATCATGGATAGGGGTCAGGGACACAACACAATCTGAACTCATCAGGGATAGGGGTCAGGGACACAACACAATCTGAACTCATCATGAGGGGCTGCAGTTGCTCGTGGCCATTTTTTTGTACGTTTTTTAAAACATTTTTTAGTTAATTTCATGCAATTCTACCCATTTTGCCATGAGGCGCAGAGGAAAGTGATCTGTTTTTACAGCTAATTTCCTGCAATGCTACACATTTTGCCATAGGATGGAGGGATATGTTTTCAGTTTTTAATCTGATAACTGAATGAGACTGACTAACAAAATCAATGCCCCCGGCTGGTAATCCGACCATCATAACAAGTTTAGATAGCTGGGCGCTAAACTAACTTAGGAATCTAAAAAGGTACAGTTTGCTTCGGCTAAATCAGTGACTGACAGAACAAGAGAAATACTGCTGATGTAATAAACCACATTTCAAAATTGCAACTTGTGTATTTTACTATTCTAACTCTCAACAGTAAGTTGAGACCCCCACTGAGTAAAAAAAATTCTGGGGGGGGGGGTGGAATTGATGTGTGCAGTCTGTTATATCTAGTGTAATTCTCCTGTCTCATCTAGTGTCCTGTGGGAATTTAAGTAGGCTCCCTCTAATTCAATTCAATTCAATTCAATTTGCTTTATTGGCATGACGTAACAATGTACTTATTGCCAAAGATCATTTTGGATATTTACAATAAATAGGTAAAAATGAGAATCAAAATTGTCAATGGAACAACAGTAACAACAATAACCAAGTGTCAAAATAACCAACACATTGAACAATAACAATGAGCACACAGTAGAGGACATGTGCAGGTTGATTGGTCTGTCAGACACTGTCCCTCATCTTATGGCAGGCAGCAATATAGTGCGCTGCCAACCCACAGCTCTCTGCGTCCTCCCCCAACAGGACGGGTAGCCTGTCCTCATCAGAGACGTCGGGTTTCAAATTAGGGGAAATGACACTCTAATTGTTTTATATTTTTTACATTTTGTCAGGAAATGCAGCTCCGTCTCAGGTTCTGCTGTTGGACAATGGTTGCACAGCCTTTCCTCTACAGGCAGCCAGGTTTACCTGTGTCTACCCTTCTCAATGGCAAGGCTGTGCTCACTGTGCTGACTAATTCTATCTCTCTCCTTCCCCTCCCGAAGGACCTGAGCCCTGGGACCATGCCTCAGGACTACCTGGCCTGATGACTCCTGGCTGTCCCCAGTCCACCTGGCCGTGCTGCTGCTCCAGCAGTTTCAACTGTTCTGCCTGCGTCTATGGAACCCAGACCTGTTCACTGGACGTTGCTACCTTGTCCTGGACCTGTTGTTTTGGAACCTCTCTCTACCACACCTGCTGTCTCGAACTCTGAATGATCGGCTATGAAAAGCCAACTGACATTTACTCCTGAGGTGCTGACCTGTTGTTTTGGAACCTCTCTCTACCACACCTGCTGTCTCGAACTCTGAATGATCAGCTATGAAAAGCCAACTGACATTTACTCCTGAGGAGCTGACCTGTTGTTTTGGAACCTCTCTCTACCACACCTGCTGTCTCGAACTCTGAATGATCAGCTATGAAAAGCCAACTGACATTTACTCCTGAGGAGCTGACCTGTTGTTTTGGAACCTCTCTCTACCACACCTGCTGTCTCGAACTCTGAATGATCGGCTATGAAAAGCCAACTGACATTTACTCCTGAGGTGCTGACCTGTTGCCCCCTCGACAACCACTGTGATTATTATTATCTGACCCTACAGGTCATCTATGAACATTTGAACATCTTGGCCATGTTCTGTTATAATCTCCACCCGACACAGCCAGAGGAGGAATGGCCACACCTCGTAGCCTGGTTCCTCTCTAGGTTTCTTCCTAGGTTTTGGCCTTTCTAGGGAGTTTTTCCTAGCCACCGTGCTTCTACACCTGCATTGCTTGCTGTTTTGGGGTTTTAGGCTGAGTTTCTGTACAGCACTTTGAGATATCAGCTGATGTAAGAAGGGCTTTATAAATACATTAGATTGATTGCTTGATCCTTCAGAAGGGGGACCAGCCCTACAGTAACTATATAATTCACTACTGCAAACAAGACAGTAAATTCCATAATGTTCAACATTTCAGCCTAGTTCACAGTGTAGTCCTCTAGAGATGTATCTCAGCCCAAGCAGATCAAAGATGGATGGGTAGAGAGAGAGAATCATGAAATATTCACACAGAGTGTGTGTGTGTGCTTGTGTGTGCGTGTGTCTGTGTCTGTGTGTTCTGTGTGTGTGTCTGTGTGTGTGTGTCTGTCTGTGTCTGTGTGTGTGTGTGTGTGCGCGTGTGTCTGTGTCTGTGTCTGTGTCTGTGTCTGTGTCTGTGTCTGTGTGTGTGTGTGTGTGTGTGTGTGTGTGTGTGTGTGTGTGTGTGTGTGTGTGTGTGTGTGTGTGTGTGTGTGTGTGTGTGTGTGTGTGTGTGTGTGTGTGTGTGTGTGTGTGCGCGTGGTGGTGATGTCTCGGTGCACATCCAGAGGGGATATGAGGCGTCTGGAGATGGGTTCAAAGCCAGGCCAGGGTCATCGTGGCGACGGCAGCGCTCCCTTAGCGACAGCCGTGCGCTGTCTGATGACACTCATCATTCTTCACACACACAATGCTCACAAATATCTCAAACACACACACACGCCACTCTCTCAACCACACACACACATACCACTCACACAGGGTTTACATCAGCTTGAGAAATGAAGACATTCAGAAGCCATTTTTCATCCCAACATCATCTATGTTTGTGTGTGTGTTTGTCTGAGTGTGTGTGTGTTTGTGTTTGTGTTCAGTTAAATGTGCTAGCCTCACAACATCTTTGCAGTGTAAGCTGCGTACTGACGCAGTACAAGGCCAAGGCAGGATGTTACAAAAAGAAACCAACTGTGGTTTCAGACAGGAGAGGAGGGGGTTGAGGTGTATTTCTGAGTGTGTGCGTGTGGGCAGCTTGTTTCACATGCCTGACTGTGTGCGTGCAGACAGTCCCTATCTAAAACTGTCCACATAGTAGAACCTTTTGAAAAACTATTTTGAATCCAATCCAGAACTCTTTAGATTCCAGGTAGAATCCTTTTGGATCCAGGTAGAACCCTTTTGGATCCAGGTAGAACCATTTAGGTTCAAGATAGAATCCTTTTTGGGATGTACATAGAACCTTTTCCACATAATGTTTCTACCTGGAACCAAAAAGGGATCTACCTGGATTCAAAAGGGTTCTTCTATGGGGACGGTTTTAGACAGGAACTGTCTGCATACATACAGGCAGGCATGAAAAACATGCTGCCCACAATCAGAAATACACCTTAAGCCCCTCCTCTTCTGTCTGAAACAACTAACGGTTGGTTTCCTTTTGTAACATCCTGCCTCGGCCTTGTTCTGTGTCATTACGTAGAGGAACCCCATTCTACTAAGATGTGTGTCTGTGTGTGTGGGGGGGTCATGTGCATGCCATGCTTGCATTTCTGCATTTGTATGAGTGCGTGCATGACAGATCAGGTCAGCCGTTCTCCCTAACTAACTTCAGTTCTCTGTTCTGCCCTCTATATCAGGACTGCCCAACACTCTTCCTGGAGATCTACTGTCCTGTAGGTTTTCAGTCCAACCCCCTTCCCGGAGATCTACTGTCCTGGAGGTTTTCAGTCCAACCCCCTTCCTGGAGATCTACTGTCCTGTAGGTTTTCAGTCCAACCCCCTTCCTGGAGATCTACTGTCCTGGAGGTTTTCAGGACTGATAACCTACAGGACAGTTTATCTCCAGGAAGAGGGATGGACTGATAACCTACAGGACAATAGATCTCCAGGAAGAGGGATGGACTGATAACCTACAGGACAATAGATCTCCAGGAAGAGGGATGGACTGATAACCTAAAGGACAGTAGATCTCCAGGAAGAGGGATGGACTGATAACCTACAGGACAGTTTATCTCCAGGAAGAGTGTTGGGCAGCGCTGGTCTACAGCATGTTTCCCCTCCTCACCTCCACCGCAGGCACTATGATGTACTCTGTTCTGTCTGGCAGCCATGCTGGATATAATTAGCCCTTTTAAACATCATCTGGTTAGTCTCTAAGTGGTATTCTAACGTGTTGAGTAAAGCTTGAAATGCTCTTCAGCTGTTTCATTAATTCATTTAGCCCTGGAGTGCTTCCTTGTGCTGCATTACCAGAGATAAGGTTGACTTTTCCTCCGCTGAAATAAATCAAGGGAAGGTCACTGTAATACTGTCGAAGCAGAAGAAAGGCATCAAACTGTGTGAGTCGGTGGGATTCTGACTCTGATTCTGACTAGGAGGACAGTATACTTGTGTAGGAGGACAGTATATTTCTCTGTCTGCTATAGGTTGAGTTGTGTAGGAGGACAGTATATTTCTCTGTCTGCTATAGGTTGAGTTGTGTAGGAGGACAGTATATTTCTCTGTCTGCTATAGGTTGAGTTGTATAGGAGGACAGTATATTTCTCTGTCTGCTATAGGTTGAGTTGTGTAGGAGGACAGTATATTTCTCTGTCTGCTATAGGTTGAGTTGTGTAGGAGGACAGTATATTTCTCTGTCTGCTATAGGTTGAGTTGTGTAGGAGGACAGTATACTTGTGTAGGAGGACAGTATATTACTCTGTCTGCTATAGGTTGAGTTGTGTAGGAGGACAGTATACTTGTGTAGGAGGACAGTATATTTCTCTGTCTGCTATAGGTTGAGTTGTATAGGAGGACAGTATATTTCTCTGTCCCTATAGGTTGAGTTGTATAAGAGGACACTATATTTCTCTGTCTGCTATAGGTTGAGTTGTATAGGAGGACAGTATATTTCTCGCTGTCTGCTATAGGTTGAGTTGTATAGGAGGACAGTATATTTCTCTGTCTCCTATAGGTTGAGTTGTGTAGGAGGACAGTATATTACTCTGTCTCCTTTAGGTTGAGTTGTATAGGAGGACAGTATATTTCTCTGTCTCCTATAGGTTGAGTTGTGTAGGAGGACAGTATATTTCTCTGTCTCCTATAGGTTGAGTTGTGTAGGAGGACAGTATATTTCTCTGTCTCCTATAGGTTGAGTTGTGTAGGAGGACAGTATACTTCTCTGTCTGCTATAGGTTGAGTTGTGTAGGAGGACAGTATATTTCTCTGTCTGCTATAGGTTGTGTTGTGTAGGAGGACAGTATATTTCTCTGTCTGCTATAGGTTGAGTTGTATAGGAGGACAGTATATTTCTCTGTCTCCTATAGGTTGAGTTGTATAGGAGGACAGTATACTTCTCTGTCTGCTATAGGTTGAGTTGTGTAGGAGGACAGTATATTACTCTGTCTGCTATAGGTTGAGTTGTATAGGAGGACAGTATATTACTCTGTCTCCTATAGGTTGAGTTGTGTAGGAGGACAGTATACTTCTGTCTCCTATAGGTTGAGTTGTGTAGGAGGACAGTATATTTCTCTGTCTGCTATAGGTTGAGTTGTATAGGAGGACAGTATATTTCTCTGTCTGCTATAGGTTGAGTTGTGTAGGAGGACAGTATATTTCTCTGTCTGCTATAGGTTGAGTTGTGTAGGAGGACAGTATATTTCTCTGTCTGCTATAGGTTGAGTTGTGTAGGAGGACAGTATATTTCTCGCTGTCTCCTATAGGTTGAGTTGTGTAGGAGGACAGTATATTTCTCTGTCTCCTATAGGTTGAGTTGTGTAGGAGGACAGTATATTACTCTGTCTGCTATAGGTTGAGTTGTGTAGGAGGACAGTATATTTCTCTGTCTGCTATAGGTTGAGTTGTATAGGAGGACAGTATATTACTCTGTCTCCTATAGGTTGAGTTGTGTAGGAGGACAGTATATTACTCTGTCTGCTATAGGTTGAGTTGTGTAGGAGGACAGTATACTTCTCTGTCTGCTATAGGTTGTGTTGTGTAGGAGGACAGTATATTTCTGTCTCCTATAGGTTGAGTTGTGTAAGAATACAGTCTTTCTCATCATAAATATGGGCTACTTAAGGCCTCTCTGCATATGTAGAATTGGATTTATTATTCCCCAACTTCCCGATTCTACTATCTCCAGTCTACCAGTTTGCGTTCCGAAAGTAGTGACTTCTGTGTCTCTATAGGTTGTGTTGTCTATAGTAGTGACTGTGTATTTAGTGTCTGTGTGGCCTCTATAGTAGTGACTGTGTGACCTCTATAGTAGTGACTGTGTGTCCTCTATAGTAGTGACTGTGTGTCCTCTATAGTAGTGACTTTGTGACCTCTATAGTAGTGACTTATTATCCTCTATAGTAGTGACCGTTCTCTATAGTCTGACCAGTTTGTCCTCTATAGTAGTGACTGTGTGACCTCTATATTAGTGACTGTGTGACCTCTATATTAGTGACCGTGTGTCCTCTATAGTAGTGACTGTGTGTCCTCTATAGTAGTGACTGTGTGACCTCTATAGTAGTGACTGTGTGTCCTCTATAGTAGTGACTGTGTGGCCTCTATAGTAGTGACTGTGTGGCCTCTATAGTAGTGACTGTGTGGCCTCTATAGTAGTGACTGTGTGGCCTCTATAGTAGTGACTGTGTGGCCTCTATAGTAGTGACTGTGTGGCCTCTATAGTAGTGACTGTGTGGCCTCTATAGTAGTGACTGTGTGGCCTCTATAGTAGTGACTGTGTGGCCTCTATAGTAGTGACTGTGTGGCCTCTATAGTAGTGACTGTGTGGCCTCTATAGTAGTGACTGTGTGGCCTCTATAGTAGTGACTGTGTGGCCTCTATAGTAGTGACTGTGTGGCCTCTATAGTAGTGACTGTGTGGCCTCTATAGTAGTGACTGTGTGGCCTCTATAGTAGTGACTGTGTGGCCTCTATAGTAGTGACTGTGTGACCTCTATAGTAGTGACTGTGTGTCCTCTATAGTAGTGACTGTGTGTCCTCTATAGTAGTGACTGTGTGACCTCTATAGTAGTGACTGTGTGACCTCTATAGTAGTGACTGTGTGACCTCTATACTAGTGACTGTGTGACCTCTATAGTAGTGACTGTGTGTCCTCTATAGTAGTGACTGTGTGTCCTCTATAGTAGTGACTGTGTGTCCTCTATAGTAGTGACTGTGTGGCATCTATAGTAGTGACTGTGTGGCCTCTATAGTAGTGACTGTGTGACCTCTATAGTAGTGACTGTGTGTCCTCTATAGTAGTGACTGTGTGGCCTCTATAGTAGTGACTGTGTGGCATCTATAGTAGTGACTGTGTGGCCTCTATAGTAGTGACTGTGTGGCCTCTATAGTAGTGACTGTGTGGCCTCTATAGTAGTGACTCTGTGGCCTTTTAACTTTGAGCTTGTCCCCCTGCAGCTCCACATGCGTATACTAAGCAGACTCTTTAAACCAGATGAATGGTCCTATATCCTCTTTATTAATCCTCTTCTCTGCACCTCCCAGCCACAGCATTTTAATCAGCTTTCTTAACCTTTTGATGCAGCAGAATGTCCTTATGAACACACACAGGGCCTGGCAACGACTCCGCTGTCACGTCCTGGTTGGTTTCAGCAGCAGGGATCCTCCAGGCAGCTTTAGAGCTGGGGCTGCGTAGCGGTGTGTGTATGTGTGTGTGTGTGTGTGTGTGTGGGGTGTGTGTGTGTGTGTGTGTAGGGGTGTGTGTGTGTGTGTGTGTGTGTGTGTGTGTGTGTGTGTAGGGGTGTGTGTGTGTGTGTGTGTGTGTGTGTGTGTGTGTGTGTGTAGGGGTGTGTGTGTGTGTGTGTGTAGGGGTGTGTGTGTGTGTGTGTAGGGGTGTGTGTGTGTGTGTGTGTGTGTGTGTAGGGGTGTGTGTGTGTGTGTGTGTGTGTGTGTGTGTGTGTGTGTGTGTGTGTGTGTGTGTGTGTGTGTGTGTGTGTGTGTGTGTGTGTGTGTGTGTGTGTGTCGGTGTGTGTGTCGGTGTGTGTGTAGGGGTGTGTGTGTGTGTGTGTGTGTGGTGTGTGTGTGTGTGTGTGTGGGTGTGTGTGTGTGTGTGTGTGTGTGTGTGTGTGTGTGTGTGTGTGTGTGTGTGTGTGTGTGTGTGTGTGTGTGTGTGGGGTGTGTGTGTGGGGTGTGTGTGTGTGTGGGTGTGTGTGTGTGTGTGTGTGTGGGGTGTGTGTGTGTGTGTGTGTGTGTGTGTGTGTGTGTGTGTGTTTAATCGAGTGTCAAAACCCACACTGCACTTGATGCCAAACATGTGTGTATTTGTCTTTATAAACCCAAATATTATGTCTCTCCTCCTTCAAAGCATTTGAAACAGAGCCCAACCAATTGTATTCAGACTTCCAGGTTCCTACCTGAGTTTCCTCTTTCCTGCTTGGGACAGATTCCTTTAGCGGGCGTCAGCCTCCTCTCCTCTTCCTCATCCCCATGTGGGGTCACCTGCACCCCCACCTCCACTGGCACCGCCCCTCCTCGTGCCAAGATGGGGGTCCCCCTCTCGCCCGGTTTGGAGAACCCCCCAGGGGCGCGGACTCCTCCACTGCACAGTCTCCTTTTGTGTTCTATGAAGACCAGGATGTCTCCCAGGAGGAAGTTGGTCTGGCACCTCCCACAGGTCAGGAGGTCATGCTCCCCTGGCCCTGCCCTCCTCAGAGTGGGAGTGGGGCTGGGAGTGGACGGCTCCGGGGGTCGAGTTCCCACCCCCGACTCATGATTGGCCTCGGCTGTGGCAAGAAGAAAGGGCGAGGAGAGAGGAGACAGGAGAGAGAGAGATGAGAGGAGAGAGGAAAGATGAGAGGAGAGACGAGACAGGAGAGACAAGAGACGAGACAGGAGAGAGGAGAGATGAGAGATGAGAGAGGAGAAATAAGAGAGGACAAAGGAGAGACGAGAGAGACAGAGGAGAGATGAGAGGAGAGATGAGATGAGAGAGGCGAGAGCAGAGATGAGACAGGAGAGAGACGAGAGAGAGGAGACAGGAGAGAGGAGAGAGGAGAGAGAGAGGAGAGATGAGAGGGGAGACAAGAGAGGAGAGACGAGAGGAGAGAGGGGAGATGAGAGGAGAGAGGAGAGATGAGAGGAGGAGAGAGACGAGACAGGAGAGAGGAGAGATGAGAGGAGAGACGAGAGAGAGACGAGAGATGAGACAGGAGAGATGACAGGAGAGATGAGAGAGAGGAGAGAGGAGAGAGAGAGGAGGAGAGAGAGAGAGAGAGGAGAGAGAGGAGAGAGGAGAGATGAGAGGAGAGACGAGGGAGAGACAGAGGAGAGGAGAGAGAGGAGGAGAGATGAGAGGAGAGAGAGGGGAGAGAGGAGAGATGAGGGGAGGAGAGAGGAGAGAGGAGAGAGGGGAGATGAGAGAGAGGAGAGAGGAGAGACGAGAGGAGATGACGAGATGAGAGAGGGGAGATGAGAGGAGAGAGGGAGGAGAGATGAGAGGAGAGATGAGAGCAGAGACGAGACAGGAGAGACGAGAGACAAGACAGGAGAGAGGAGAGATGAGAGGAGAGAGGCGAGAGCAGAGATGAGACAGGAGAGACGAGAGACGAGACAGGAGAGAGGAGACAGGAGAGAGGAGAGATGAGAGGAGAGATGAGAGGGGAGAGATGAGAGGGGAGAGATGAGAGGAGAGAGGGGAGGAGAGAGGGGAGAGGAGAGACGAGAGGAGAGAGGGGAGATGAGAGGAGAGAGGAGAGAAATGAGAGAGATGACAGGAGAGGAGAGAGAGAGAGAGAGAGAGAGAGAGGAGAGATGAGATGAGAGGAGAGAGAGGAGATGAGAGAAGAGATGACAGGAGAGTGGAGAGAGGAGAGAGGAGAGAGGAGAGATGAGAGATGAGAGGAGAGAGAGGAGATGTCAATCATGGTGTAATCATCAAACAGTTCTAGAACATGTTACATCTGATTGTCTGCAGCACAAACTGTAAAAATATATTAAAAAAGACCACAAAACAACACCACATCTGAAGTTAATCAAAAATTACATGAACATATTTTTCATGTTTTAAATAACGTTACCTGCAAAATCCCATATTTCCATAAGACCATAAATCATTTGCTTGATGCTTATCGTGATGTTTACTCACATCACACAACCATAGAGCTGTACTGATGTGACCGTGCCGTAACAGATTAGCCAACCAAACACCTGAGAGCTTCAGTCTTTATCTGTGAGTTGAGATCAGTGAGTGAAGGTGTGGCTGACACACTATGAGTATAAAGCCATGAACCGTTTCACAGCGGTCGATGGGTTTCCGGTGCAGCTCTCTGCACTACTTTCTGCTTTATGTTCGTATTTGCACCACATGGAAACCTCATTACAAGTATTACATAGTGTCGGCCACATCCACCCTCCCAACAGACGTGTTTATGTGGGGTGGGGGAGGGGGACAGGGAAGGGGGAGTTTTGGGGGAACGTGTGTGTGTGTGTGTGTGTGTGTGTGTGTGTGTGTGTGTGTGTGTGTGTGTGTGTGTGTGTGTGTGTGTGTGTGTGTGTGTGTGTGTGTGTGTGTGTGTGTGTGTGTGTGTGTGTGTGTGTGTGTGTGTGTGTGTGTGTGTGTGTGTGTGTGTACGTGACAGATGTATTCTCCTCAGAAAGCTCTAGAAAGGGACACCACTGCCCTCCTGACACAGGCAACAGCCAGTCTCATTCTTCTGACAGTCGACGCTGTCATCGGTAACCACAAGACCATCTCCCTTGGTTGTTTTACAGTTCCACGGTGTAAATTCCTTCAGGACACTTCCTCTGTAACAATACTCTGATATAACCAGTAGTTTACGGTACGTATATTCTCCAGTGGGCCTGGACGTTCAGGGCATCTGTCTAAGTGGGGAATCCCAGGGAGACGTGATGATGCCTGATGAGAAGGGTAGCAGAGCCTGTCTCCACCGTCTACCACCCACATTCACGGGCACCAGATCAGTGTGTCTGTGTGTGTCTGTGTGTGTGTCTGTGTGTATGTGTATGTGTGTGTCTGTGTGTGTGTGAGAGAGAGTCCTGGGCTTTGTTTATCACACAGGGGAGAGAGGGGGAGAGGGGGAGAGAGGGAGAGGGGGAGAGAGAGGGGGGAGAGAGAGGGGGGAGAGAGGGGAGAGAGGGGGAGAGAGAGGGAGAGAGGGGGAAGAGAGAGAGGGAGAGAGAGGGGAGAGAGACCCTAAACTGGGAGACCTCCTGTAAACTTGCATTCACAGAAGGGGAGAGTAGGAAGAGATTCCCATAGGGCTCTGGTAGAGAGGGGGCTCTGGTAGAGAGTGCACTATATAGGGAATAGGGCTCTGGTAGAGACCCTAAACTGTAATCTGCCCCGGAGACCTCCTGTAAACTTGCATTCACAACTGCTACAGCCAGGCAGTTACACAGTACATGTGTCTCATATATCCCCCTATTCCCATAGGGCTCTGGTAAGAAGTAGTGCACTATATAGGGAATAGGGCTCTGGTAAGAAGTAGTGCACTATATAGGGAATAGGGCTCTGGTAGTGCACTATATAGGGAATAGGGCTCTGGTAAAAAGTAATGCACTAGTCAGGTAAGAAGTAGTGCACTATATAGGGAATAGTGCTCTGGTAAGAAGTAGTGCACTATATAGGGAATAGGGTGCCAAACGCAATGCAGAGAGATTCACACAGTTGCACGTAATCCTCCACTATATCAGTCTTTCTCGTCCCACTCCCTGACCTCTGACCTGCTGGCTGTTGCCCTGAAGTGAGGCTATGACAACAGGTATATTTCTCTCAAACTGTGTCTTGGAACAGAGACAAATCATTTTCTATGTAGTTCTGGGACATGACATCACCTGATGGGCCGTGTGTGAATGTTTTCCAGTAAGGGCTGCGCACGCGTGCGTGCGTGCGTGCGTGCGTGCGTGTGTGTGTGTGTGAGTCTGAGTGACTACTTAGCCCTCATATCAGTCTCATTTCAGTTGCCAGGGGCATTTAAGATGAAATAAACTAAATTCCTAACATGACTTATGCAACTGATGAGATGGGGGGGTGGAAGAAGGAGGGAGAGTGAAAGAGGGAGAGATGGAGAGGGAGAGGGGATGGAGCAACAGAGAGAGAAATGGAGAGGGAGAGGGGATGGAGCAACAGAGAGAGAGAAATGGAGAGGGAGAGGGGATGGAGCAACAGAGAGAGAGAAATGGAGAGGGAAATGGAGAGGGATGGAGCAACAGAGAGAGAAATGGAGAGGGAGAGGGGATGGAGCAACAGAGAGAGAAATGGAGAGGGAGAGGGGATGGAGCAACAGAGAGAGAGAAATGGAGAGGGAGAGGGGATGGAGCAACAGAGAGAGAGAAATGGAGAGGGAGAGGGGATGGAGCAACAGAGAGAGAAATGGAGAGGGAGAGGGGATGGAGCAACAGAGAGAGAAATGGAGAGGGGAGAGGGGATGGAGCAACAGAGAGAGAAATGGAGAGGGAGAGGGGATGGAGCAACAGAGAGAGAGAAATGGAGAGGGGAGAGGGGATGGAGCAACAGAGAGAGAGAAATGGAGAGGGAGAGGGATGGAGCAACAGAGAGAGAAATGGAGAGGAGAGAAATGGGATGGAGCAACAGAGAGAGAAATGGAGAGGGAGAGGGGATGGAGCAACAGAGAGAGAGGAGAATGGAGCAACAGAGGAGAGGGAGATGGAGCAGCAACAGAGAGAGATGAAATGGAGAGGGAGAGGGGATGGAGCAACAGAGAGAGAAATGGAGAGGGAGAGGGGATGGAGCAACAGAGAGAGAAATGAAATGGAGCAGGGAGAGGGGATGGAGCAACAGAGAGAGAAATGGAGAGGGAGAGGGGATGGAGCAACAGAGAGAGAAATGGAGAGGGAGAGGGGATGGAGCAACAGAGAGAGAAATGGAGAGGGAGAGGGGATGGAGCAACAGAGAGAGAAAGGGGATGGAGAGGGAGAGGGATGGAGCAACAGAGAGAGAGAAGAGGGGATGGAGCAACAGGAGAGGGAGATGGAGCAACAGAGAGAGAGAAATGGAGAGGGAGAGGGGATGGAGCAACAGAGAGAGAAATGGAGAGGGAGAGGGGATGGAGCAACAGAGAGAGAAATGGAGAGGGAGAGGGGATGGAGCAACAGAGAGAGAAATGGAGAGGGAGAGGGGATGGAGCAACAGAGAGAGAAATGGAGAGGGAGAGGGGATGGAGCAACAGAGAGAGAAATGGAGAGGGAGAGGGGAGGAGGGGATGGAGCAACAGAGAGAGAAATGGAGAGGGAGAGGGGATGGAGCAACAGAGAGAGAAATGGAGAGGAGAGGGGATGGAGCAACAGAGAGAGATAAATGGAGAGGGAGAGGGGATGGAGCAACAGAGAGAGAAATGGAGAGGGAGAGGGATGGAGCAACAGAGAGAGAGGGAATGGAGAGGAGAGAAATGGAGAGGGAGGGGGATGGAGCAACAGAGAGAGAAATGGAGAGGGGATGGAGCAACAGAGAGAGAAATGGAGCAACAGAGAGAGAAATGGAGAGGGAGAGGGGATGGAGCAACAGAGAGAAATGGAGAGGGAGAGGATGGAGCAACAGAGAGAAATGGAGAGGGGGGATGGAGCAACAGAGAGAGAAATGGAGAGGAGAGGAGGGGATGGAGCAACAGAGAGAGAGGAAATGGAGAGGGGAGAGGGGATGGAGCAACAGAGAGAGAAATGGAGAGGGAGGGGGATGGAGCAACAGAGAGAGAAATGGAGAGGGAGAGGGGATGGAGCAACAGAGAGAGGAAATGGAGCAGGGAGAGGGGATGGAGCAACAGAGAGAGAAATGGAGAGGGAGAGGGGATGGAGCAACAGAGAGAGAGGAGAGGAGAGGGGATGGAGCAACAGACAGAGAAATTGAGGAAGGGACAGAGAGAGAGATGGAGAGAAAGACAGAGAGATAGATGGAGAGAGAGAAAGGAGGGATGGAAAGAGAGAGAGAAGGAGAGAAAGAAAGAGAGAGATGGAGAGACAGAGAGAGAAAGGGAGAGAGAGAGCAGAAAAGGGAGGGTTGAGTAACATGTCCTAGGGGTGGGGAACTTAAATTAGCAGGCGTTGGCACCGTCACAATGCCACAGGAATATCAGCCAAACGCTCGCATCCTCTAACTGAACCCTACCTTCATCAACTCATCATCCACACTGCAGTTAGAGAGAGTGGCACACACACACACACACACACACACACACACACACACACACACACACACACACACACACACACACACACACACACACACACACACACTGGTCAATCAACCCCCAGCACATACTTCACAGCTACATAGCAGTTCTACAGTTCTGTATTCTGAGTGTTGATTAAGTTGAAACCAAACCACTTCACACAGTAACAAACGGTATTAAAATTCTCGGTAACTAAATCTCACATATCAGCACGTTCTCAGTTCTAAAGGAGTTCCATGAAGACACAGCCATCAATCACAGACATTAACTACACCACAGGAATGTAAGCTAGGTGGCATTCTGCTCCTGGGAACAGTTTGATATCCCCTCCGGTTGAGCAGCTATCAGAAGTTTAACAAGATGGGGGGGGGGGGTTCCAGTGCTCAGGGGTGTATAATTAAACACACACACACACCATAACATTTTGTGAAGTGATTGCCAGGGTTATCAACTGTAAAGTTACTGCACCACCTGTTCGACCTACAGCACCCCCTATCAATATGAATAGGAGACAGACTAACAGCACCCCCTATCAATATAAATAGGAGAGAGACAGACTAACAGCACCCCCTATCAGTCTGAACAGGAGAGAGACAGAACCCCTTATCAGTTTGAACCGGAGAGAGACAGAACCCCTTATCAGTTTGAACAGGAGAGAGACAGAACCCCCTATCAGTCTGAACAGGAGAGAGACAGCACCCCCTATCAGTCTGAATAGGAGAGAGACAGAACCCCCTATCAGTCTAAATAGGAGAGAGACAGCACCCCCTATCAGTCTGAACAGGAGAGAGACAGCACGCCCTATCAATCTGAATAGGAGAGAGACAGCACCCCCTATCAGTCTGAATAGGAGAGAGACAGCACCCCCTATCAGTCTGAATAGGAGAGAGACAGACTAACAGCACCCCCATATCAGTCTGAAAAGGAGAGAGACAGAACCCCCTATCAGTCTGAAAAGGAGAGAGACAGCACCCCCTATCAGTCTGAACAGGAGAGAGACAGCACCCCCTATCAGTCTGAAAAGGAGAGAGACAGAACCCCCTATCAGTCTGAATAGGAGAGAGACAGCACCCCCTATCAGTCTGAAAAGGAGAGAGACAGCACCCCCTATCAGTCTGAACAGGAGAGAGACAGCACCCCCTATCAGTCTGAAAAGGAGAGAGACAGAACCCCCTATCAGTCTGAATAGGAGAGAGACTGCACCCCCTATCAGTCTGAAAAGGAGAGAGACAGAACCCCCTATCAGTCTGAAAAGGAGAGAGACAGCACCCCCTATCAGTCTGAAAAGGAGAGAGACAGAACCCCCTATCAGTCTGAAAAGGAGAGAGACAGCACCCCCTATCAGTCTGAACAGGAGAGAGACAGCACCCCCTATCAGTCTGAATAGGAGAGAGACAGAACCCCCTATCAGTCTGAATAGGAGAGAGACAGACTAACAGCACCCCCTATCAGTCTGAATAGGAGAGAGACAGACTAACAGCACCCCCTACCAGTCTGAATAGGAGGGAGACAGACTAACAGCACCCCCTATCAGTCTGAATAGGAGAGAGACAGACTAACAGCACCCCCTACCAGTCTGAATAGGAGAGAGACAGACTAACAGCACCCCTTATCAGTCTGAATAGGAGAGAGACAGAACCCCCTATCAGTCTGAATAGGAGAGAGACAGAACCCCCTATCAGTCTGAATAGGAGAGAGACAGACTAACAGCACCCCCTATCAGTCTGAATAGGAGAGAGACAGACTAACAGCTCCCTCTATCAGTCTGAAAAGGAGAGAGACAGAACCCCCTATCAGTCTGAATAGGAGAGAGACAGCATGCCCTATCAGTCTAAATAGGAGAGAGACAGCACGCCCTATCAGTCTGAATAGGAGAGAGACAGAACCCCTATCAGTCTGAATAGGAGAGAGACAGCACCCCCTATCAGTCTGAATAGGAGAGAGACAGTCTAACAGCACCCCCTATCAGTCTGAATAGGAGAGAGACAGTCTAACAGCACCCCCTATCAGTCTGAATAGGGGAGAGACAGCACCCCCTATCAGTCTGAATAGGAAAGAGACAGACTAACAACACCTCCTATCAGTCTGAACAGGAGAGAGACAGACTAACAGCACCCCCTATCAGTCTGAAAAGGAGAGACAGCACCCCCTATCAGTCTGAAAAGGAGAGAGACAGCACGCCCTATCAGTCTGAATAGGAGAGAGACAGAAACCCCTATCAGTGTGAATAGGAGAGAGACACACTAACAGCACCCCCTATCAGTTTGAATAGGAGAGAGACAGAACCCCCTATCAGTTTGAATAGGAGAGAGACAGCACGCCCTATCAGTCTAAATAGGAGAGAGACAGCGCGCCCTATCAGTCTGAATAGGAGAGAGACAGCACCCCCTATCAGTCTGAATAGGAGAGAGACAGCACCCCCTATCAGTCTGAATAGGAGAGAGACAGCACCCCCTATCAGTCTAAATAGGAGAGAGACAGACTAACAGCACCCCCTATAAGTTTGAATAGGAGAGAGACAGAACCCCCTATCAGTCTGAATAGGAGAGAGACAGCACGCCCTATCAGTCTAAATAGGAGAGAGACAGCACGCCCTATCAGTCTGAATAGGAGAGAGACAGAAACCCCTATCAGTGTGAATAGGAGAGAGACACACTAACAGCACCCCCTATCAGTTTGAATAGGAGAGAGACAGAACCCCCTATCAGTTTGAATAGGAGAGAGACAGCACGCCCTATCAGTCTAAATAGGAGAGAGACAGCGCCCCCTATCAGTCTGAATAGGAGAGAGACAGCACCCCCTATCAGTCTGAATAGGAGAGAGACAGCACCCCCTATCAGTCTAAATAGGAGAGAGACAGACTAACAGCACCCCCTATCAGTCTAAAAGGAGAGAGACAACACCCCCTATCAGTCTGAATAGGAGAGAGACAGACTAACAGCACCCCCTATCAGTCTGAATAGGAGAGAGACAGTCTAACAGCACCTCCTATCAGTCTGAATAGGAGAGAGGCAGACTAACAGCACCCCCTATCAGTCTGAATAGGAGAGAGACAGTCTAACAGCACCTCCTATTAGTCTGAATAGGAGAGAGGTAGACTAACAGCACCCCCTATCAGTCTGAATAGGAGAGAGGCAGATAACAATATAACCCCCTATCAGTCTGAATAGGAGAGAGACAGACTAACAGCACCCCTATCAGTCTGAATAGGAGAGAGACAGACTAACAGCACCCCTTATCAGTCTGAATAGGAGAGAGACAGAACCCCCCCTATCAGTCTGAATAGTCTGAATAGGAGAGAGACAGAACCCCTATCAGTCTGAAAAGGAGAGAGACAGAACCCCCTATCAGTCTGAATAGGAGAGAGACAGAACCCCCTATCAGTCTGAATAGGAGAGAGACAGACTAACAGCACCCCCTATCAGTCTGAATAGGAGAGAGACAGACTAACAGCTCCCCCTATCAGTCTGAAAAGGAGAGAGACAGCACCCCCTATCAGTCTGAAAAGGAGAGAGACAGCACGCCCTATCAGTCTGAATAGGAGAGAGAGACAGAACCCCCCCTATCAGTGTGAATAGGAGAGAGACACACTAACAGCACCCCTATAAGTTTGAATAGGAGAGAGACAGAACCCCCTATCAGTCTGAATAGGAGAGAGACAGCACGCCCTATCAGTCTGAAAAGGAGAGAGACAGAACCCCCTATCAGTCTGAAAAGGAGAGAGACAGCACCCCCTATCAGTCTGAACAGGAGAGAGACAGCACCCCTATCAGTCTAAATAGGAGAGAGACAGCACCCCTATCAGTCTGAATAGGAGAGAGACAGACTAACAGCAACCCCTATCAGTCTGAATAGGAGAGAGACAGACTAACAGCACCCCCTACCAGTCTGAATAGGAGAGAGACAGACTAACAGCACCCCCTATCAGTCTGAATAGGAGAGAGACAGACTAACAGCACCCCCTACCAGTCTGAATAGGAGAGAGACAGACTAACAGCACCCCCTACCAGTCTGAATAGGAGAGAGACAGACTAACAGCACCCCTTATCAGTCTGAATAGGAGAGAGACAGAACCCGCTATCAGTCTGAAAAGGAGAGAGACAGCACGCCCTATCAGTGTGAATAGGAGAGAGACACACTAACAGCACCCCCTATAAGTTTGAATAGGAGAGAGACAGAACCCCCTATCAGTCTGAATAGGAGAGAGACAGCACGCCCAATCAGTCTAAATAGGAGAGAGACAGAACCCCCTATCAGTGTGAATAGGAGAGAGACACACTAACAGCACCCCCTATCAGTTTGAATAGGAGAGAGACAGACTAACAGCACCCCTTATCAGTCTGAATAGGAGAGAGACAGAACCCCCTATCAGTCTGAAAAGGAGAGAGACAGCACGCCCTATCAGTGTGAATAGGAGAGAGACACACTAACAGCACCCCCTATAAGTTTGAATAGGAGAGAGACAGAACCCCCTATCAGTCTGAATAGGAGAGAGACAGCACGCCCTATCAGTCTAAATAGGAGAGAGACAGAACCCCCTATCAGTGTGAATAGGAGAGAGACACACTAACAGCACCCCCTATCAGTTTGAATAGGAGAGAGACAGAACCCCCTATCAGTTTGAATAGGAGAGAGACAGAACGCCCTATCAGTCTAAATAGGAGAGAGACAGCGCGCCCTATCAGTCTGAATAGGAGAGAGACAGAACCCCCTATCAGTCTGAATAGGAGAGAGACACACTAACAGCACCCCCTATCAGTTTGAATAGGAGAGAGACAGAACCCCCTATCAGTTTGAATAGGAGAGAGACAGAACCCCTATCAGTCTGAAATAGGAGAGAGACAGCTAACAGCCCTATCAGTCTGAATAGGAGAGAGACAGCACCCCCTATCAGTCTGAATAGGAGAGAGACAGCACCCCCTATCAGTCTGAATAGGAGAGAGACAGCACCCCCTATCAGTCTAAATAGGAGAGAGACAACACCCCCTATCAGTCTGAATAGGAGAGAGACAGACTAACAGCACCCCCTATCAGTCTGAATAGGAGAGAGACAGACTAACAGCACCCCCTATCAGTCTGAATAGGAGAGAGACAGACTAACAGCTACCCCTATCAGTCTGAAAAGGAGAGAGACAGCACCCCCTATCAGTCTGAAAAGGAGAGAGACAGCACGCCCTATCAGTCTGAATAGGAGAGAGACAGAACCCCCTATCAGTGTGAATAGGAGAGAGACACACTAACAGCACCCCCTATAAGTTTGAATAGGAGAGAGACAGAACCACCTATCAGTCTGAATAGGAGAGAGACAGCATGCCCTATCAGTCTAAATAGGAGAGAGACAGCACGCCCTATCAGTCTGAATAGGAGAGAGACAGAACCCCCTATCAGTGTGAATAGGAGAGAGACACACTAACAGCACCCCCTATCAGTTTGAATAGGAGAGAGACAGAACCCCCTATCAGTTTGAATAGGAGAGAGACAGCACGCCCTATCAGTCTAAATAGGAGAGAGACAGCCCCCTACGCCCTGAATAGGAGAGAGACAGCCCCCCTATCAGTCTGAATAGGAGAGAGACAGCACCCCCTATCAGTCTGAATAGGAGAGAGACAGCACCCCCTATCAGTCTGAATAGGAGAGAGACAGTCTAACAGCACCTCCTATCAGTCTGAATAGGAGAGAGGCAGACTAACAGCACCCCCTATCAGTCTGAATAGGAGAGAGACAGAACCCCTAACAGCACCCCCTATCAGTCTGAATAGGAGAGAGACAGACTAACAGCACCCCTATCAGTCTGAATAGGAGAGAGACAGACTAACAGCACCCCTATCAGTCTGAATAGGGAGAGACAGAACCCCCTATCAGTCTGAATAGGAGAGAGACAGACTAACAATAGCACCCCCTATCAGTCTGAATAGGAGAGAGACAGACTAACAGCACCCCTATCAGTCTGAAAAGGAGAGAGACAGCACCCCCCTATCAGTCTGAATAGGAGGAGAGACAATAGGAGAGAGACAGACTACGCCCTATCAGTCTGAATAGGAGAGACAGAACACTCCTATCAGTCTGAATAGGAGAGAGACACACTAACAGCACCCCCTATCAGTTTGAATAGGAGAGAGAGACAGAACCCCCCCCTATCAGTCTGAATAGGAGAGAGACAGCACACCCTATCAGTCTAAATAGGAGAGAGACAGCACGCCCCCTATCAGTCTGAATAGGAGAGAGACAGAAACCAGACCTATCAGTGTGAATAGGAGAGAGACACACTAACAGCACCCCCCTATCAGTTTGAATAGGAGAGAGACAGAACCCCCTATCAGTCTGAATAGGAGAGGAGACAGACAGTCTGAATAGGAGAGACACGCCCTATCAGTCTAAATAGGAGAGAGACAGCACGCCCTATCAGTCTGAATAGGAGAGAGACAGAAACCCCTATCAGTGTGAATAGGAGAGAGACACACTAACAGCACCCCCTATCAGTTTGAATAGGAGAGAGACAGAACCCCCTATCAGTTTGAATAGGAGAGAGACAGCACGCCCTATCAGTCTAAATAGGAGAGAGACAGCGCGCCCTATCAGTCTGAATAGGAGAGAGACAGCACCCCCTATCAGTCTGAATAGGAGAGAGACAGCACCCCCTATCAGTCTGAATAGGAGAGAGACAGCAACCCCTATCAGTCTAAATAGGAGAGAGACAGACTAACAGCACCCCCTATCAGTCTGAAAAGGAGAGAGACAACACCCCCTATCAGTCTGAATAGGAGAGAGACAGACTAACAGCACCCCCTATCTGTCTGAATAGGAGAGAGACAGTCTAACAGCACCTCCTATCAGTCTGAATAGGAGAGAGGCAGACTAACAGCACCCCCTATCAGTCTGAATAGGAGAGAGACAGTCTAACAGCACCTCCTATTAGTCTGAATAGGAGAGAGGTAGACTAACAGCACCCCCTATCAGTCTGAATAGGAGAGAGGCAGACTAACAGCACCCCCTATCAGTCTGAATAGGAGAGAGACAGACTAACAGCACCCCCTACCAGTCTGAATAGGAGAGAGACAGACTAACAGCACCCCTTATCAGTCTGAATAGGAGAGAGACAGAACCCCCTATCAGTCTGAAAAGGAGAGAGACAGAACCCCCTATCAGTCTGAATAGGAGAGAGACAGAACCCCCTATCAGTCTGAATAGGAGAGAGACAGACTAACAGCACCCCCTATCAGTCTGAATAGGAGAGAGACAGACTAACAGCTCCCCCTATCAGTCTGAAAAGGAGAGAGACAGCACCCCCTATCAGTCTGAAAAGGAGAGAGACAGCACGCCCTATCAGTCTGAATAGGAGAGAGACAGAACCCCCTATCAGTGTGAATAGGAGAGAGACACACTAACAGCACCCCCTATAAGTTTGAATAGGAGAAAGACAGAACCCCCTATCAGTCTGAATAGGAGAGAGACAGCACGCCCTATCAGTCTGAAAAGAGGAGAGACAGAACCCCCTATCAGTCTGAAAAGGAGAGAGACAGCACCCCCTATCAGTCTGAACAGGAGAGAGACAGCACCCCCTATCAGTCTAAATAGGAGAGAGACAGCACCCCCTATCAGTCTGAATAGGAGAGAGACAGACTAACAGCACCCCCTATCAGTCTGAATAGGAGAGAGACAGACTAACAGCACCCCCTACCAGTCTGAATAGGAGAGAGACAGACTAACAGCACCCCCTATCAGTCTGAATAGGAGAGAGACAGACTAACAGCACCCCCTACCAGTCTGAATAGGAGAGAGACAGACTAACAGCACCCCCTACCAGTCTGAATAGGAGAGAGACAGACTAACAGCACCCCTTATCAGTCTGAATAGGAGAGAGACAGCTCCCCCTATCAGTCTGAAAAGGAGAGAGACAGCACCCCCTATCAGTCTGAAAAGGAGAGAGACAGAACCCCCTATCAGTGTGAATAGGAGTGAGACACACTAACAGCACCCCCTATCAGTTTGAATAGGAGAGAGACAGAACCCCCTATCAGTTTGAATAGGAGAGAGACAGAACGCCCTATCAGTCTAAATAGGAGAGAGACAGCGCGCCCTATCAGTCTGAATAGGAGAGAGACAGCACCCCCTATCAGTCTGAATAGGAGAGAGACAGCACCCCCTATCAGTCTGAATAGGAGAGAGACAGCACCCCCTATCAGTCTAAATAGGAGAGAGACAACACCCCCTATCAGTCTGAATAGGAGAGAGACAGACTAACAGCACCCCCTATCAGTCTGAATAGGAGACAGACAGTCTAACAGCACCTCCTATCAGTCTGAATAGGAGAGAGGCAGACTAACAGCACCCCCTGTCAGTCTGAATAGGAGAGAGACAGTCTAACAGCACCTCCTATCAGTCTGAATAGGAGAGAGACAACACCCCCTATCAGTCTGAATAGGAGAGAGACAGACTAACAGCACCCCCTATCAGTCTGAATAGGAGAGAGGCAGACTAACAGCACCCTCTATCAGTCTGAATAGGAGAGAGACAGTCTAACAGCACCTCCTATCAGTCTGAATAGGAGAGAGGCAGACTAACAGCACCCCCTATCAGTCTGAATAGGAGAGAGACAGCACCCCCTATCAGTCTAAATAGGAGAGAGACAGACTAACAGCACCCCCTATCAGTCTGAAAAGGAGAGAGACAGACTAACAGCACCCCCTATCAGTCTGAATAGGAGAGAGACAGACTAACAGCACCCCCTATCAGTCTGAATAGGAGAGAGGCAGACTAACAGCACCCCCTATCAGTCTGAATAGGAGAGAGACAGCACCCCCTATCAGTCTGAACAGGAGAGAGACAGCACCCCCTATCAGTCTGAATAGGAGAGAGACAGCACCCCCTATCAGTCTGAACAGGAGAGAGACAGCACCCCCTATCAGTGTGAATAGGAGAGGACAGACTAACAGCACCCCCTATCAGTCTGAACAGGAGAGAGACAGCACCCCCTATCAGTGTGAATAGGAGAGAGACAGCACCCCCTATCAGTGTGAATAGGAGAGAGACAGCACCCCCTATCAGTGTGAATAGGAGAGAGACAGCACCCCCTATCAGTGTGAATAGGAGAGAGACAGTTGCTGATCTAATACTTCATCCTCAAATAAGATAAATATATTAGATTGATTAGATTGATGTACATGAACAAAACCACAAAAATAAAAAATAAATATTAAATAATCATTTAGAGATTGTCCCAAACCGATAGTCTGTCTCTCTCCTATTCAGACTGATATAGGGTAATGCTACAGTGTCCCAAACCGATAGTCTGTCTCTCTCCTATTCAGACTGATATAGGGTGATGCTACAGTGTCCCAAACCGATAGTACGCTACAGTGTCTCAAACCGATAAGTCTGTCTCTCTCCTATTCAGACTGATATAGGGTGATGCTACAGTGTCTCAAACCGATAGTATGCTACAGTGTCTCAAACCGATAAGTCTGTCTCTCTCCTATTCGGACTGATATAGGGTGATGCTACAGTGTCCCAAACCGATAGTACGCTACAGTGTCTCAAACCGATAGTACGCTACAGTGTCCCAAACCGATAGTCTGTCTCTCTCCTATTCAGACTGATAGGGGGTGATGCTACAGTGTCCCAAACCGATAGTACGCTACAGTGTCCCAAACCGATAGTACGCTACAGTGTCCCAAACCGAGAGTACCGCTACAGTGTCCCAAACCGATAGTACGCTACAGTGTCCCAAACCGATAGTACGCTACAGTGTCCCAAACCGATAGTACGCTACAGTGTCCCAAACCGAGAGTACCGCTACAGTGTCCCAAACCGATAGTACCGCTACAGTGTCCCAAACCGATAGTACGCTACAGTGTCCCAAACCGATAGTACGCTACAGTGTCCCAAACCGATAGTACGCTACAGTGTCCCAAACCGAGAGTACCGCTACAGTGTCCCAAACCGATAGTCTGTCTCTCTCCTATTCAGACTGATATAGGGTGATGCTACAGTGTCCCAAACCGATAGTACGCTACAGTGTCTCAAACCGATAAGTCTGTCTCTCTCCTATTCGGACTGATATAGGGTGATGCTACAGTGTCCCAAACCGATAGTACGCTACAGTGTCTCAAACCGATAGTACGCTACAGTGTCCCAAACCGATAGTCTGTCTCTCTCCTATTCAGACTGATAGGGGGTGATGCTACAGTGTCCCAAACCGATAGTACGCTACAGTGTCCCAAACCGATAGTACGCTACAGTGTCCCAAACCGAGAGTACCGCTACAGTGTCTCAAACCGAGAGTACCGCTACAGTGTCCCAAACCGATAGTATGCTACAGTGTCTCAAACCGATAGTACGCTACAGTGTCCCAAACCGATAGTCTGTCTCTCTCCTATTCAGACTGATAGGGGGTGATGCTACAGTGTCCCAAACCGATAGTACGCTACAGTGTCCCAAACCGATAGTACGCTACAGTGTCCCAAACCGATAGTATGCTACAGTGTCCCAAACCGATAGTACGCTACAGTGTCCCAAACCGAGAGTACCGCTACAGTGTCCCAAACCGATAGTACGCTACAGTGCTTCAGTTCATTGAAAGCAGACTAAGTCCAGGGTGTCTGACAGAGAGAGAAACGTCTAGAATGGGTTTAGACCTGTCCTGTGCCCCCTTTGTTTTCCCTTCAACCACTGGCTGTGTTAACACACACAGACACATACCAATGCACATACACACACACACACACACACACACACACAGGCACATACCAATGCACACACACACACACACACACACACACACACACACACACACACACACACACACACACACACACACACACACACACACACACACACACACACGCACACACACACACACACACACCCACACTCACACTCACACACACACACACACACATACACACGCACACACACACGCACGCACGCACACACACACAGCAATACATACTAATTCTAATGACATGCCGTCCTGTTTCACCGTGCCTGCAGTCTGTAACTACTGATCCGTTGTGTGCTGTGTGTGCGTGTGCGTGTGCGTGTGCGTGTGCGTGTGTGTGTGTGTGTGTGTGTGTGTGTGTGTGTGTGTGTGTGTGTGTGTGTGTGTGTGTGTGTGTGTGTGTGTGTGTGTGTGTGTGTGTGTGTGTGCTGTGTGCGTGCTGTGTGCGTGTGTGTGTGTGTGTGCGTGCGTGCGTGTGAATGTCCCTATTCTGAATGGAAACAAATACTTCATTAACATCCACCAACTCCCAGGAAGAAAATGTAGTGATCAAACATCCTTGTACTTGATGTCCATGTCCCACAGGAGATCTGCTGAGACAGGCTATCATTCATGTGCGTCTTTGAATAACACACTTACAGGCTGCTGTATGTACATAGACCCTCCATCTGTAACAGCACATACTGATTATGACCATGCTTGATCAGATACCGTCAAATGAGGATCCTAAGACCACGCAGAGGAACAAAACATCACTGTCCCGCTCCACTCTAACACATCACAATAAAGATCAGATTTCCACAGTAATGGCCAGAGTCTTCAAACTGTCAGGAAAGTTTATAAAGTTTATACAGAAGTTTATACAGTTTATGTCTCTGCATGAGAGAAAGAGAGAGAGAGAGAGAGAGAGAGAGAGAGAGAGAGAGAGAGAGAGAGAGAGAGACGGAGAACGAGAGAGAGACAGAGAGAGACGGAGAACGAGAGAGAGGAGAGAGAGAGGAGAAAGAGAATGAGAGAAGGAGAATGAGAGAGAGACAGAGAAAGAGAGAGAGAGAGAGACAGAGAAAGAGAGAGAGAGAGAGAATGAGAGAAAGAGAACGAGAGAGAGACAGAGAAAGAGAGAGAGAGAGAGAGAATGAGAGAAGGAGAATGAGAGAGAGACAGAGAAAGAGAGAGAGAGAGAGAGAGAGAGAGACAGAGAGAGAGAGAGAGAGAGAGAGAGAGAGAGAGAGAGAGAGAGAGAGAGAGAGAGAAGAGAGAGAGAGAAAAAGGAGAGAGAAAATGAGAAAGAGAACGAGAACAAGAGAGAATTACAGTATAGTTTTACAGTCAGAAGGTCCAGAAATATGCTGATATTCTAGTTCTCTTCTGTTCCTCCCAACATGAGCATGACCTGTAAGGCCCATCGCTGCAGGCTAACTAGCTGGGCTGAACAGGTCTTCAAACAGACATCATAATACAGCCAAGATATCTTGTTGACTCAATCAAACTGGCAGTTTTGTTTACCCCATCTTCGACCTGACATCCTCCTTTAATCTTTGGTCTCATTCCCTACCTCCTCTCCTCTCCCTACCTTCCTACCTCCTCTCCCTCCTCTTCTCTCCCTCCTCTCCTCTCCTCTTCCTACCTCCCTACATCCCTCCTCTCCCTACTTCCCAACCTCCTCTCCCTACCTCCCTCCTCTCCCAAGCTCTTTCCCTCCCCTCTTCTCCCTCCTCTCCTCTTCCTACCTCCCTACCTCTCCTTACCTCCCTACTCCCTCTCCTCTCCCTACCTCCCTATGTCCCACCTCTCCCTACTTGCCTTCCTACTCTCCCCTCGCCCTTCCTCCCAGATGGGTGTATTGCCTCCACAGCTAACCTGGGGGATGTTGCGTGATACATGTGTTTGTATGTATTTGGATAATTAATTTGCAGGGCCTATATTGCAAATGCAGACATGGACACATGCAAACACATACCCTCACACACACAGATGACTACACACACATACACACACATACAATGCATGCTTACACACACAGACACACACACACACAATGCATACTTACACACAAAGACACACACACAATGCATGCTTACACACACAGACACACACACAATGCATGCTTACACACACAGACACACACACAATGCATGCTTACACACACAGACACACACACAACAATGCATGCTTACACACACAGACACACACACACACAATGCATGCTTACACACAAAGACACACACACAATGCATGCTTACACACACAGACACACACACAATGCATGCTTACACACACAGACACACACACAATGCATGCTTACACACACAGACACACACACAATGCATGCTTACACACACAGACACACACACAATGCATGCTTACACACACAGACACACACACAATGCATGCTTACACACACAGACACACACACAATGCATGCTTACACACACAGACATAGCTGGACAAACGTAGGGGCAGGCGGTGAGATAGATGGTCAGATGGACACACACACACACACACACACACACACACACACACACACACACACACACACACACACACACACACACACACACACACACACACACACATATTCTACATTCTCTCTCTCCTTGTCTCTCTCTCTTGTCATTCTCTCTCTCTCTCTCTCTCCTTGTCTCTCTCTTGTTATTCTCTCTCTCTCCTTGTCTCTCTTGTTATTCTCTCTCTCCTTGTCTCTCTCTTGTTATTCTCTCTCTCCTTGTCTCTCTCTTGTCATTCTCTCTCTCTCCTTCTCTCTCTTATCATTCTCTCTGTCCTAGTTTACAGTCTAATAAACCAAATTCAGAGATTGTCTAAATTGTATTTCAAGTTAAAGTTGAATCATTTAAATGTTGGGTCAGTAACTGTTCTATCCTTCCCAGACATAAATAAACACACACACACACACCACATTAACTCATATCCTGTAAGCTATCGATCTGAAGGTAAGTCATATAGAAACGACAGTTAGAGACACCCCTTTTACCCTGTGGACCTCTGGGTAAAAAGCAGGACAGTGAGACAGACACACAGTGTGAGATCTTCCTCATAGGTAACTCTAAGTTGTCGATGTAGTGGGTAAAAAGCAGGACAGTGAGACAGACACACAGTGTGAGATCTTCCTCATAGGTAACTCTAAGTTGTCGATGTAGTGGGTAAAAAGCAGGACAGTGAGACAGACACACAGTGTGAGATCTTCCTCATAGGTAACTCTAAGTTGTCGATGTAGTGGGTAAAAAGCAGGACAGTGAGACAGACACACAGTGTGAGATCTTCCTCATAGGTAACTCTAAGTTGTCGACAGTGAGACAGACACACAGTGTGAGATCTTCCTCATAGGTAACTCTAAGTTGTCGATGTTTAGTGGGTCAAACGGCATTAAAACAACAACAAAAACAAACAGAAAATATTTGGGATCCTCGGTTTGTTCCTTAGATCTGTAAGCTAATGAGTCACAAAGAGGAGTAGACAGGGAGTTACTATAGTGGTGGAATGTCCCCTGAGCCCTGTGTGATGTTTTGAGCTGCACCCTGGGACTGTTGATGGGTTTAAACACAGTCCTGCTTCAGGCTCACCTGTCCATCACCCTCACCGATTCCTCTCAGCTGAATAAAACTGCGGGGTGATTCGTCTGACAGAAAATAACACTGTTTCTGCCACTAACACACAATGCAGTTGTATCGTCTCTTACAGGAATACATGTGATCTAACTATACACATAGTAGGTGCAAGGCAACAGGCAACCTCTATTGCAGTACTCATGAGCAGTGAGCACATTATCTGCATACTTGGGGAAGGGGATTGCTGTGAACCTGATGAAAAACACCTGTAATACCAATTTCCTGTCCTAATCCTGTTGCTGATGAATTAAACTGACATCAATTTGGACTCCTCTCAACCTGCTATGAAAAGAGAATCAAACCACCTGATTTTTGTATTTCTCAGGCCTGTAGACAACGGCATGATTGCTGCTGTTTGAAAGGTGACAGCGGAAGTCAGCCAGCTGCGGGTGACAGGGAACACCGCACAGCAGATGGAGGCTGCATGCCGAGGCTACACCGATGTTACGGACTCATCAGCCCACGAGGCCACGTCACAACTGACAATAACAGGATCTACACTGAGAAAGTAGTCTTTCCTTTGTCTTGGTGAAATTTTAGAAAGCCATGTGACGTGCAAAATACGTTTTGTTAAAAATACATTGGTTATTGGTTATATTCATGCTGTCATGATTTTATTAGCTTTTTAAAAAGTATTATTAATTGGCATTGATATTTGAGGTCGGGGATTAAAACACTGAAAGATTAAAAATGATAGAATATAAAGAAGATGAAAACATGTAATATAATGGGTTAAATCCAGTGAAAACGGGGGCAGAGTAAATGATTAGTCTAGATGTTAAATGGCGGTGTGTGGGATAGAACGGGTCTAACCCTGCTCAACAAGAAACACATTGGACACAGATTACATCACAGACCTCTGTTATGAATTAGCTAGATTAGGCCACTATGAAATTGGATTTACGCACGGGAGAGAGCACTGGGAAAACTCTGGATTGATTTCAAATTGGATTATCTGACTTTAAAAAAAGAATAATATGCCCACAAGCATCTTCAATCAGATGTAGCCTAATCTATAACATAACAGGTCGTGCCTGGAAAAATCACATCGATAAACTACACATGACTCGTGATTTAAGGCAGTAAATGAAGGACTTCCTACTTGAATCCACCAGCGTGGAATCCACAACGAAGAAGCAAATAGCTCAAACATTTCGGTGACCTTTTCGGTGAATAATTTAGATACATTTTCCAGTAAGTTATACCAGACGGCTGAACATCGACTGCATTTGTACAAGCTTGATCCACATGCTCTTTCTTGGCCCCAATAATTTAGTATTCAGATTGGGATTTTTGTAAATAAAGTTTGGGTCTACAATGCACAATATACCGATAAAACGCCTATGCAGCAGCAGCTGCCGCGGTCAAAATAAACTAAAGAAACTAGACTGCGTAGAATAATGACAGAATTAACATGCACCTGCATTTCACACTGACATAATAAATAGGGATAATGTGGCAGAAAATGATATAGGCGACACCATCCTCAAAATGCATGACTGAAATAAAACATGATCTCAAGGAAATCATGACTGGAATAAAACATGATCTCAAGGAAATCATGACTGGAATAAAACATGATCTCAAGGAAATCATGACTGGAATAAAACATGATCTGGAATAAAATAAAACATGATCTCAAGGAAATCATGACTGGAATAAAACATGATCTCAAGGAAATCATGACTGGAATAAAACATGATCTCAAGGAAATCATGACTGGAATAAAACATGATCTCAAGGAAATCATGACTGGAATAAAACATGATCTCAAGGAAATCATGACTGGAATAAAACATGATCTCAAGGAAATCATGACTGGATCTCAAGGAAATCATGAAAATAAAACATGATCTCAAGGAAATCATGACTGGAATAAAACATGATCTCAAGGAAATCATGACTGGAATAAAACATGATCTCAAGGAAATCATGACTGGAATAAAACATGATCTCAAGGAAATCATGACTGGAATAAAACATGATCTCAAGAAATCTCTGGAATAAAACATGATCTCAAGGAAATCATGACTGGAATAAAACATGATCTCAAGGAAATCATGACTGGAATAAAACATGATCTCAAGGAAATCATGACTGGAATAAAACATGATCTCAAGGAAATCATGACTGGAATAAAACATGATCTCAAGGAAATCATGACTGGAATAAAACATGATCTCAAAATCATGGAAATCATGACTGGAATAAAACATGATCTCAAGGAAATCATGACTGGAATAAAACATGATCTCAAGGAAATCATGACTGGAATAAAACATGATCTCAAGGAAATCATGATCTCAAGGAAATAAAATAAAACATGATCTCAAGGAAATCATGACTGGAATAAAACATGATCTCAAGGAAATCATGACTGGAATAAAACATGATCTCAAGGAAATCATCATGACTGGAATAAAACATGATCTCAAGGAAATCATGACTGGAATAAATCTCACATGACTGGAATAAAACAATCTCAAGGAAATCATGACTGGAATAAAACATGATCTCAAGGAAATCATGACTGGAATAAAACATGATCTCAAGGAAATCATGACTGGAATAATACATGATCTCAAGGAAATCATGACTGAACATGAAGATAATATATTACACGACGCAATGACCATGGCACTATTCTAAATATTGGTGCAGTGATGAGTGACTGAACATGAGATAATATAGAGAGAGAGAGGCACTATTCTAGAGAGAGAGAGAGAGAGAGAGAGAGAGAGAGAGAGAGAGAGAGAGAGAGAGAGAGAGAGAGAGAGAGAGAGAGAGAGAGAGAGAGAGAGAGAGAGAGAGAGAGCGAAAGAGAGAGAGATCCTATAAATTGAATGATAAGGTAATATTATTATTATTTTATGTATGACTAAAGTCTAATTGCAAAGAAATGTAAAACCTTCCAAGAAAACGTGACGGCAGGCTATTCATCCTAACACAGTAGCGTGTGACTGTCACACGTGTTCTCGCCAAATTGTACTTTAAAACACATGCAATTTGAATAGAATATAGTTTCCCAAACTATGGATGATGATTGGGTCGTGTGTCCTGTGTGGCTCAGTTGATAGAGGCTATGGGTTCAATTCCCACGGGGGACCAGTGTGAAAATGTATGGGCTTACTAATGTAAGCTGCTCTCGATATGACTAAAATAAAGAAATCTGTGATGTCTCCTGATATGAAAATGGTTTTAGAACACCTATTCATACAAGGGTTTTCATTAACCCTGGACAGTTACGCACATGGACACAAATGTAAGAATGGAACAATAAGTTACAATAATTAATAAATACGTTAACTTTTAATGTGGAATTTAAAATTGTTAAATTAAATAGTACGTTTTGGTTGCACAATTATTGTGGTATTAAATGTTAATGAATGATTGCATAAATATGCCCAAAACATGCACATATGAAGGCGTCATAATAACCATGAATGTACTTTTTCATTTTTCATGCCATCAGCGGGTCTTCACAAATAAAGTTATTCTGCACTTTCCATTTTTCAGGTTTTGCAGCTAGTGCTTTAAAATCAGACCATTCCATCCCTCTTGGAAAAGATCAAAAAGTGGTTTGCAATTAAACATAAACAGCTAAATATATGTTTATAGTATACCGTGTTGCTCCAGTATCACACTGTAAACATGTACATTCATCCTAATTCATTGCCAGTGATAATGGTAATTGAATTCAGTATTTTATATACAAAATTCCCATATTTAGGCTATTATCAAATGATCTATAAGGTGATCATACTCACGTCGTATTGTTTCTCTTTGAGACAGTGATAGGTGCTGAGGGTTCCCCTGCTTGCGACGGGACATTGCCCCTGCATCTACTCTGGCATCGCCCGGAAAACTGCGCGTGGGTTCGGCTTGCTCCGTGGTGCTCCGCTGGTCTGGTGCCCGGTAACTTTTTCAAAGTGCTTCGAATTGAGACGACTAACATGAAGCTACAGTAAGTGAAAAAGAGCCAAGTTTTTTTATTGCAGTTGTTGAAAGGCGGGTAAAACGTTTGTCAACTGACCAGTCCTCGCAGAATTATTTCACCCTAAGCGCAACACCTGGAGGGGTTAAACTGTTGGAGTTACAGCAGACACATGCAAGTTCATGCAAATATTTCTGCTTGGTTATTTTGTGTCAATAACCTCAACGGAATTACTGCAATAATTGCAGAGAATAAAAAGAATTGGAATTCTGACGAGGTGCCCTCTGCCCTCTGCGTTCACTACTGGGGTAGCCTACCGTGGATGCCACTCTTCGCTCGATGGGCCAATATTCGATTCAACTGTCACCTCTTCTCCTCTGTTATTTTCTTGCAGAATTACAACAAATGTCCTATTAATTCAATAACTGAACCCAAAAAATTCCACCGGTGTTGGGTCTGCTAGGTGCTGTGAGCTTTGGCACCATTCAGTCCTCGCGGTGCGAGTCTTGACAGTAGCGAAAGGAATGGCACAGAACTCTCCGCTCGAGGAGTTGACAGAGGGAGACGGAGACAGACCAACAGCCAGCCAGTCAGAACACCTCCTATTTGTCTCCTTCCAAACAGCCGAGGTCCAATGTTTCCTGATGTCTCTTTCTCCTTTCACAGTGTCGAGTTTGTCCTATCGCTTTAGGAGAATCCCGCGTGTGTGTGTGGCTGGGATTGCCTCCGTAGAATGGGATAAGACTTCAGATTCAAGTGCAGGACGTGACGTTGCGTCCACGCTGAGAGAGACATCAGTGCGACTTGGGAGGCTACGAGCAGTGACTCGCGCGCCCATTTAGTGGGCTATCGTTAGTGCGCGCGTTTGGCGCGTGCGGGAAGGAATCAAGTGGACACGGAGAAACCAAAACAACCCAGTTCCGGTGCAGACGAACCGTTCCAAATTGGTTTCACAATGATATGATGGCATATCATGTCACTGATTTCAAGATCGATTTTGATTTTTTTCAGTAAGTAAGGCTACTTTGAGTCTGATAAATTAATTGAAGACTGACTTTTAAGCAATACGCATAGAAGCGGGATTCTTCAACATTCAGTACGGACATTGGCTTTTCGTAAATGCTATAGCAATTTTTCCTTAAGCCTATGTTTATCACTAATGCAATGTTTCAGTTATTTATAATGTTGCACATTTGTAGGCTAGAAGAAGACACGTAGACCTACAGAACAATAATGCAAAATAATAAACAATAATTTTTTTTAAACTATACATTGTTGTGAGGACAATATATTTAATTGTGTGCATTTATAACGATTCTTGAATTGATTGATTGATTAATTGAGGTAGCGAACGTGTAATATTTCAAAGCAATAAAAATAACTGGAAAAGCAATGAATTACTACAAAAGACAGACATACTGCACAGGTATGTCAAGGCGGGAACACCTCCCCTGTGTTTGCCTGTGTTCTACATATTCATCCCTGCCTTGTTGTGAAGCAACAGTACCCTCTGTTGGCATGACGATGTTAGACTATATGCCAAGCTTCCCCTATCCTACCTCTCGGTCTGTTCATTTGTTTATAATAGTAGTTCATTTTGATTTCATTTTACAGAGTGGTAAAACATTTGACCTGGATACACTATCAGATTTTCTCACATCATCTGTTGGACAGACGATGTTGTTTATACCTCTTAACATCCCCCTGTATCTGTGTCTCACATCATCTGTTGGACAGACGATGTTGTTTATACCTCTTAACATCCCCCTGTATCTGTGTCTCACATCATCTGTTGGACAGACGATGTTGTTTATACCTCTTAACATCCCCCTGTATCTGTGTCTCACATCATCTGTTGGACAGATGATGTTCTGTTCTCACATCATCTGTTGGACAGACGATGTTGTTTATACTTAACATCCCCCTGTATCTGTGTCTCACATCATCTGTTGGACAGACGATGTTGTTTATACCTCTTAACATCCCCCTGTATCTGTGTCTCACATCATCTGTTGGACAGACGATCCTCTTAACATCCCCCTGTATCTGTGTCTCACATCATCTGTTGGACAGACGATGTTGTTTATACCTCTTAACATCCCCCTGTATCTGTGTCTCACATCATTGAATTTCATTTTACAACATGTATTATTAGCTAGTGGTTCAGAACGGTTGACCTCTCACGTGTCAAATTTCCTCACGTAATTGTTCATTTAAATGCCACTTAATTTGCCATAGTAGTGATCTCCATACCACCATTCACAATTTCAATGTTGATAGGATGGTCAGGTTATCAATGAACAGTACTAGGGTTAGAGCCTCCTTGAGAAAAATATATTACTGTCTGGTCATAAATTGTATGATGAAACTAAATGATCCACTTGAGAGATATGATATAACGGTACCAGATTCACTTAGAGGTGATTTATGGGTCACTTAATAGCTCATTGTTATTTTATGCACTTACATAGTTCAGTGCTTCAGGCATGTAGATGTCCAATCCAAGGCCTTTACCTCAGGATATCCAGTCCCAGTTGCTGTAAAATAAGGAGATTCTTCTAACCTGATTAAGTATAATTGTATTTTTATTTTTAGTATTATTATTTTGAACATGTATTTAACTAGGGACGTCAGTTAAGAACAAATTCTTATTTACTATGACGGCCAAAAGGCAAAAGGCCTCCTGCGGGGACGGGGGCTGGGATTGATTTTTTTTTAAATATAAATATAGGACAAAACACACATCACGACGAGACCCTATACAACACTATTTAAAGAGAGACCTAAGACAGACAACACTACATAAAGAGAGACTATACAACACTATTTAAAGAGAGACCTAAGACAGACAACACTACATAAAGAGAGACTATACAACACTACATGAAGAGAGACTATACAACACTACATGAAGAGAGACCTAAGACAACACACTACATAAAGAGAGACTATACAACACTACATAAAGAGAGACTATACCACACTACATAAAGAGAGACCTAAGACAACACTACATAAAGAGAGACCTAAGACAGCACTACATAAAGAGAGACTATACAACACTACATATAGAGACTATACAACACTACATAGAGAGACTATACAACACTACATAAAGAGAGACTATACAACACAACACAAAGAGAGACCTAAGACAACACTACATAAAGAGAGACCTAAGACAGCACTACATAAAGAGAGACTATACAACACTACATAAAGAGAGACTATACAACACTACATAAAGAGAGACCTAAGACAACACTACATAAAGAGAGACTATACAACACTACATAAAGAGAGACTAAGACAACACTACATAAAGAGAGACTATACAACACTACATATAGAGACTATATAACACTACATAAAGAGAGACTATACAACACTACATAAAGAGAGACTATACAACACTACATAAAGAGAGACTATACCACACTACATAAAGAGAGACCTAAGACAACACTACATAAAGAGAGACCTAAGACAGCACTACATAAAGAGAGACTATACAACACTACATATAGAGACTATACAACACTACATAGAGAGACTATACAACACTACATAAAGAGAGACTATACAACACAACACAAAGAGAGACCTAAGACAACACTACATAAAGAGAGACCTAAGACAGCACTACATAAAGAGAGACTATACAACACTACATAAAGAGAGACTATACAACACTACATAAAGAGAGACTATACAATACTACATAAAGAGAGACTATACACACTACATAAATAGAGACCTAAGACAACACTACATATAGAGAGACTATACAACACTACATATAGAGACTATATAACACTACATAAAGAGAGACTATACAACACTACATAAAGAGAGACTATACAACACTACATAAAGAGAGACTATACAACACTACATAAAGAGAGACTATACAACACTACATAAAGAGAGACTATACAACACTACATAAAGAGAGACTATACAACACTACATAAAGAGAGACCTAAGACAACACTACATAAAGAGAGACCTAAGACTGCACTACATAAAGAGAGACTATACCACACTACATAAAGAGAGACCTAAGACAACACTACATAAAGAGAGACCTAAGACTGCACTACATAAAGAGAGACTATACAACACTACATATAGAGACTATACAACACTACATAGAGAGAGACTATACAACACTACATAAAGAGAGACTATATAACACTACATAAAGAGAGACTATACAACACTACATAAAGAGAGACCTAAGACAGCACTACATAAAGAGAGACTATACAACACTACATAAAGAGAGACTATACAACACTACATAAAGAGAGACCTAAGACAACACTACATAAAGAGAGACTATACAACACTACATAAAGAGAGACCTAAGACAACACTACATATAGAGAGACCTAAGACAACACTACATATAGAGAGACCTAAGACAACACTACATATAGAGACTATACAACACTACATAAAGAGAGACTATACAACAATTGAAAAAGAGAGACTACACAACACTACATAAAGAGAGACTATACAACACTACATAAAGAGAGACTAGACAACACTACATAAAGAGAGACTATACAACACTACATAAAGAGAGACTATACAACACAAAGAGAGACCTAAGACAACACTACATAAAGAGAGACTATACAACACTACATAAAGAGATACTATACAACACTACATAAAGAGAGACTATACAACACTACATAAAGAGAGACCTAAGACAACACTACATAAAGAGATACTATACAACACTACATAAAGAGAGACTATACAACACAACACAAAGAGAGACCTAAGACAACACTACATAAAGAGATACTATACAACACTACATAAAGAGAGACTATACAACACTACATAAAGAGAGACTATAAAACACAACACAAAGAGAGACCTAAGACAACACTACATAAAGAGAGACTATACAACACTACATAGAGAGACAATACAACAATTGAAAAAGAGAGACTACACAACACTACATAAAGAGAGACTATACAACACTACATAAAGAGAGACTAGACAACACTACATAAAGAGAGACTATACAACACAACACAAAGAGAGACCTAAGACAACACTACATAAAGAGAGACTATACAACACTACATAGAGAGACAATACAACAATTGAAAAAGAGAGACTACACAACACTACATAAAGAGATACTATACAACACTACATATAGAGAGACCTAAGACAACACTACATATAGAGACTATACAACACTACATAAAGAGAGACTATACAACACTACATAGAGAGACAATACAACAATTGAAAAAGAGAGACTACACAACACTACATAAAGAGAGACTACACAACACTACATAAAGAGAGACTATACAACACTACATAAAGAGAGACTATACAACACAACACAAAGAGAGACCTAAGACAACACTACATAAAGAGAGACTATATAACACTACATAAAGAGAGACCTATTACAACACTACATAAAGAGAGACTATACAACACTACATAAAGAGAGACTATACAACACTACATAAAGAGAGACTATATACAACACTACATTACATAGAGAGAGACCTAAGATAACACTACATAAAGAGAGACCTATTACAACACTACATAAAGAGAGACTACACAACACTACATAAAGAGAGACAACACAACACTACATAAAGAGAGACCTAAGACAACAACATAGAAAGGCAGCAACACGTGACAACACAGCATGGTAGCAACTGAACATGACAACAACATGGTAGCAACACAACATGGTAGCAGCACAACATGGTAGCAGCACAAATCATGGTACAAACATTATTGAGCACAGACAACAGCACAAAGAGCAAGAAGGTAGAGACAACAATACATCACACAAAGTAGCCACAACTGTCAGTAAGAGTGTCCATGATTGAGTCTTTGAATGAAGAGATTGAGATAAAACTGTCCAGTTTGAGTGTTTGTTGCAGCTCGTTCCAGCCGCTAGCTGCAGAGAACTGAAAAGAGGAGCGACCCAGGGATGTGTGTGCTTTTTAACAGAATGTGACTGGCAGAACGGGTGTTGTATGTGGAGGATGCTACTATCATATGAAATGCTATAATGTTCAATACAAATTGTGACATTTAAGTGACTGAAAAATGTAGTTTGGTACAATTAAGTCTGATAAAATACAAATTAACTTAATGTGGACACAATTTCCATTTAGGCTCAATCGAGGCAATGCTGTACTGCAGCTAGACTGTTTATTATAGGCTGCAATAAATATTATATGAATGCCAATTTTAAGAGCATTAGAAGTCGGATTGCTTGAGGCCAGGCCTACGGGACTTCCTGGACACTAATTATTTATACAAATGAAATGTCGTATCAGCTCTGTATCAAATCGACATAACCTCAGAAGACCTTAACATAGAAATAGTGTATGGAGAGAGAGAGAGAGAGAGAGAGAGAGAGAGAGAGAGAGAGAGAGAGAGAGAGAGAGAGACAGACAGACAGACAGACAGACAGACAGACAGACAGACAGACAGACAGACAGACAGACAGACAGACAGACAGACAGACAGACAGACAGACAGACAGACAGACAGACAGACAGAGAGAGAGAGAGAGAGAGAGGCAGAAAGACTGCTGATAGGGCCCAGCTGGTTCAGAGGGCCCTATTGGAGCCAGCTGGTTGAGTGGGCGCTATTGGAGCCAGCTGGTTCAGAGGGCCCTATTGGAGCCAGCTGGTTGAGAGGGCCCTAGTGGTGCCATCTGGCTGAGAGGGCCCTAATGGAGCCATCTGGCTGAGAGGGCCCTAGTTGAGCCAGTTGGTTGAGAGGGTCCTAGTTGAGCCAGCTGGTTGAGAGGGCCCTATTGGAGCCAGTTGGTTGAGAGGGCCCTATTGGAGCCAGCTGGTTGAGTGGGCCCTATTGGAACCATCTGGCTGAGAGGGCCCTAGTAGAGCCATCTGGCTGAGAGGGCCCTACTAGAGCCATCTGGCTGAGAGTGCCCTAGTGTAGCCATCTGGCAGAGAGGGCCCTAGTAGAGCCATCTGGCTGAGAGGGCCCTACTAGAGCCATCTGGCTGAGAGGGCCCTTGTGGAGCCATCTGGCAGAGAGGGCCCTAGTAGAGCCATCTGGCTGAGAGGGCCCTAGTAGAGCCATCTGGCTGAGAGGGCCCTAGTAAAGCCATCTGGCTGAGAGGGCCCTAGTAGAGCCATCTGGCAGAGAGGGAGGGCCCTAGTAGAGCCATCTGGTTGAGAGGGCCTTAGTGGAGCCATCTGGCAGAGAGGGAGGGCCCTAGTAGAGCCATCTGGCTGAGAGGGCCCTTGTGGAGCCATCTGGCAGAGAGGGCCCTAGTAGAGCCATCTGGCTGAGAGGGCCCTAGTAGAGCCATCTGGCAGAGAGGGCCCTAGTAGAGCCATCTGGTTGAGAGGGCCCTAGTAAAGCCATCTGGCTGAGAGGGCCCTAGTAAAGCCATCTGGCTGAGAGGGCCCTAGTGGAGCCATCTGGCTGAGAGGGCCCTAGTGGAGCCATCTGGCTGAGAGGGCCCTAGTAGAGCCATCTGGCAGAGAGGGAGGGCCCTAGTAGAGCCATCTGGCTGAGAGGGCCTTAGTGGAGCCATCTGGCTGAGAGGGCCTTAGTGGAGCCAGCTAGTTCTGTAAGGTGTGAGAAGCTGAATTAATATGTGAGCTATTTTATCTTTGTTTATAGGCTGTTTAATTTTGATTTAGTTGAGTGTATAGACCGATGGCCTGTACAGGTCTGGACCCCTACACTGTTTTTGTTGTGTTTGTTTTTGTACACAGTTAATAAGTTCACATTTTAACATCTTTCTCTTTTGACAGTCCAGGTGAGTCCAATAATCACTGAATCGCGTGACGGGAGAAGGCAGGTGTTCGTACTAATGGTGGCAGGATTGCGTAATGCTGGTGAGCCTGGTGCCCTCGAGCACCAGGGGGGAAGGAGCAGGCGTGACAGTAATATGTAGGCATTTTGGTTGGTGCATTTTTTAAGAAAATAAAAAGGAGTTTTAATTCCTCTGTCCTCTGTAACCTGAAAGCCCATCTGCAGCCCGCTAATTGTTAACTGTCTTATCGGCTGCTATCTGAATAGGTCGATCGGACAATTTTCTTGGGCCACTTTAACTATATCTATTTTGCCAATTGGATTGGTCCCCTCTAACACACGGAACACTGTCACTGACTCAACTCCAGCCACTTTAATAATGGGAATTGATGGGAAATGATGTAAATATATCACTAGCCACTTTAAGCAATGCTACCTTATATAATGTTACTTACCCTACATTATTCATCTCATATGCATACGTATATACTGTACTCTATATCATCGACTGCATCCTTATGTAATACATTTATCACTAGCCACTTTAACTATGCCACTTTGTTTACATACTCATCTCATATGTATATACTGTACTCGATACCATCTACTGTATCTTGCCTATGCTGCTCTGTACCATCACTCATTCATATATCCTTATGTACATATTCTTTATCCCCTTACACTGTGTATAAGACAGTAGTTTTGAAATTGTTAGTTAGATTACTTGTTGGTTATTACTGCATTGTCGGAACTAGAAGCACAAGCATTTCGCTACACTCGCATTAACATCTGCTAACCATGTGTATGTGACAAATACAATTTGATTTGATTTTGATTTGAAGACCCTGCTAGGTAAAGTCCCCCCTTATCTCAGCTCGCTGGTCACCATAGCAGCACCCACCTGTAGCACGCGTTCCAGCAGGTATATCTCTCTGGTCACCCCCAAAACCAATTCCTCCTTTGGCCGCCTCTCCTTCCAGTTCTCTACTGCCAATAACTGGAACGAACTACAAAAATCTCTGAAACTAGAAACACTTATCTCCCTCACTAGCTTTAAGCACCAGCTGTCAGAGCAGCTCACTGATTACTGCACCTGTACATAGCTCATCTATAATTTAGCCCAAACAACTACCTCTCCCCGACTGTATTTATTTATTTTGCTCCTTTGCACCCCATTATATCTATTTCTACTTTGCACATTCTTCCACTGCAAATCTACCATTCCAGTGTTTTACTTGCTAAATTGTATTTACTTTGCCACCATGACATTTTTTTGCCTTTACCTCCCGTATCTCACCTCATTTGCTCACATTGTACATAGACTTATTTTTCCACTGTATTATCGACTGTATGTTTGTTTTATTCCATGTCTCCCACCCCTCCCATGTAGTCCCACCCCTCCCATGTAGTCCCACCCCTCCCATGTAGTCCCACCCCTCCCATGTAGTCCCACCCCTACCATGTAGTCCCACCCCTCCCATGTAGTCCCACCCCTCCCATGTGGTCCCACCCCTCCCATGTAGTCCCACCCCTACCATGTAGTCCCACCCCTCCCATGTGGTCCCTTTCCTCCCATGTAGTCCTACCCCTCCCATGTGGTCCCACCCCTCCCATGTAGTCCTACCCCTCCCATGTAGTCCTACCCCTCCCATGTGGTCCCACCCCTCCCATGTGGTCCTACCCCTCCCATGTGGTCCCACCCCTCCCATGTAGTCCTACCCCTCCCATGTAGTCCTACCCCTCCCATGTGGTCCCACCCCTCCCATGTAGTCCTACCCCTCCCATGTGGTCCCACCCCTCCCATGTAGTCCTACCCCTCCCATGTGGTCCCACCCCTCCCATGTAGTCCTACCCCTCCCATGTAGTCCTACCCCTCCCATGTAGTCCCAGCCCTCTCATGTGGTCCCACCCCTCCCATGTAGTCCCACCCCTCCCATGTGGTCCCACCCCTCCCATGTAGTCCCACCCCTCCCATGTGGTCCCACCCCTCCCATGTAGTCCCACCCCTCCCATGTGGTCCCACCACTCCCATGTAGTCCCACCCCTCCCATGTGGTCCCACCCCTCCCATGTAGTCCCACCCCTCCCATGTGGTCCCACCACTCCCATGTGGTCCCACCCCTCTCATGTGGTCCCACCCCTCCCATGTAGTCCTACCCCTACCATGTAGTCCCACCCCTCCCATGTGGTCCCACCCCTCCCATGTAGTCCCACCCCTCCCATGTGGTCCCACCCCTCCCATGTAGTCCCACCCCTCCCATGTAGTCCCACCCCTACCATGTAGTCCCACCCCTCCCATGTGGTCCCTTTCCTCCCATGTAGTCCTACCCCTCCCATGTGGTCCCACCCCTCCCATGTAGTCCTACCCCTCCCATGTGGTCCCACCCCTCTCATGTGGTCCCTTTCCTCCCATGTAGTCCTACCCCTCCCATGTGGTCCCACCCCTCCCATGTGGTCCCACCCCTCCCATGTTGTCCTACCACTCCCATGTGGTCCCACCCCTCTCATGTGGTCCCTTTCCTCCCATGTGGTCCCACCCCTCCCATGTAGTCCCACCCCTCCCATGTAGTCCCACCCCTCTCATGTGGTCCCTTTCCTCCCATGTAGTCCTACCCCTCCCATGTGGTCCCACCCCTCCCATGTAGTCCCACCCCTCCCATGTAGTCCTACCCCTCCCATGTGGTCCCACCCCTCCCATGTGGTCCCACCCCTCCCATGTAGTCCTACAGAGAGAGGATCTATTACATAAAGTTATCACAGATGCACACTATGTAACACATTATATCAATAATTCACTAAAAAATTGCAACACAAAACATTGTAACATTGTTAAAAATATATTTGGTACTTTGGTATACATTGAGTGAAATGTTATACTTTGAGAGACAAAGAGAGAGAGTAATATTTCACAATTAAATAATAGATCATCACTCACACAGACATGGCTTCATAGTTGTTCGTAGTTTATTGTCAGAGTTTCTAATCATACTTTCTAAATCATACTTTCTAATCATACTTTCTAAATCATACTTTCTAATCATACTTTCTAGTCTGAGAGTTTTTGATATAATACGAGGGTCAAATACAACCTAAGGGGGCAGAAGCTATTGTCTACAAACAGTATGAGAAAAAACAATGGCTACAACTTAATGGATAAATAGCCTTCATACACATCATTCTTAAATAATATATATCTATATACAAACATCACATTGAATATTCAACTCACCTTCAAAAAGTTCCATGAGGAAGAAAGATTCCCAGATTAACTTTTAGATGTTCTGTCTTCAGGATGGTCTTGGTTGATGGCTGGTGGAGAGGAGAAGGGCAGTTGAGTGAGCTGGGGCCTTTTGAGGCCCTGCCTCTGGGAGCCTGTCAGCTTGTGACATGATGAGAGAGTGAAAGAAGGCCTACCTGTAAGATATTTTGTGATATTTTGTGCTATAAACATACTTCTATTTGAAGAGGTTTTCGATCATTCAGACACTTAATCTCAAACACTCATGAAAACATGAAAAACATTATTGTCTACACATGCTCGCTTCAAGGAAAATAACACTGAAACGTGCATGAGAGCACCAGCTGCTCCGGAAGACTGTGATCACGCTCTCCACAGCCGATGTGAGTAAGACCTTTAAACAGGTCAATATTCATATTCGCAAGGCCGCAAGAACACTAAGGTAACCTGCCTAAATGACGACCGACCCGTAGTACTCACGTCTGTAGCCATGAAGTGCTTTGAAAGGCTGGTCATGGCTCACATCAACACCATTATCCCAGAAACCCTAGACCCACTCCAATTTGCATACCGCCCCAACAGATCAACAGATCCACAGATGATGCAATCTCTATTGCACTCCACACTGCCCTTTCCAACCTGGACAAAAGGAACACCTATGTGAGAATGCTATTCATTGGCTACAGCTCAGCATTCAACACCATACTTCCCTCAAAGCTCATTAATAAGCTAAGGACCCTGGGACTTAACACCTCCCTCTGCAACTGATCCTGGACTTCCTGACGGGCCGCCCCCAGGTGGTAAGGGTAGGAAACAACACATCCGCCACACTGATCCTCTACACAGGGGCCCCTCATGGGTGCGTTCTCAGTCCCCTCCTGTACTTTCTGTTCACTCATGACTGCACTGCAAGGCACGACTCCAACACCATCATTAAGTTTGCCATGACACAACAGTGGTAGGCCTGATCACCGACAACTACGAGACAGCCTATAGGGAAGAGGTCAGAGAACTGGCCGTGTGGTGGCAGGACAACAATCTCTCCCTCAACATGATCAAGACAAAGGAGATGATTGTGGACTACAGGAAAAAGAGGACCGAGCACGCCCCCATTCTCATCGACAGGGATGCAGTGGAGCAGGTTGAGAGTTTCAACCAAACTAACAAGGTCCAAGCACACCAAGACAGTCGTGAAGAGGGCACAACAAAACCTATTCCACCTCAGGAGATGGAAAAGATTTGGCATGGGTCCTCAGATCCTCAAATGGTTCTACAGCTGCACCATCGAGAGCTGCCTGGTGTGGCAACTGCTCGGCCCCCGACCGCAAGGCACTACGGAGGGTAGTGCAACGGCCCAAAACATCACTGGGGCTTCCTGCCATCCAGGACTTCTATACCAGGTGGTGTCAGAAGAAGGCCCTAAAAATTGTCAAAGATTCCAGCCATCCGTGTCATAGACTGTTCTCTCTGCTACCACACGGCAAGCGGTACCGGAGCGCCAAGTCTAGGTCCAAGAGGCTTCTAAAACAGCTTCTACCCCCAAGTCATAAGACTCCTGAAAATCTAATCAAATGGCCACCCAGACTAGTTGCATTGCCCCCCTCCCCCTCTCTGATACACAGCTGCTACTCTCTGTTGTTCCCATCTATTCATAGTCACGTCAATAACTTTACCTACATGTACATATTACCTCAACTATCCAGTGCCCCCATGCATTGACTCTGTAGCGGTACCCCTCTGTATATACAGTTGATGTCAGAAGTTTACATACACTTAGGTTGGAGTAATTAAAACTCGTTAAAATAAAGAGGCTTAAATATGCGACATTTTGTAGAGATTTTTGCACACTATAGTGGCCTCCAAGGCCTTGTTCTGGTAAATGTCTGTAGAGATAGGCTGGTATAAGATTTCTACTCCATTTTTGGGGCCCATGTTGAAGAATATTGACCAACTGAGCATCTCAGTGTACATCTCAATAAACACAATAGGTGTTTTGTTACATTTCAGCCTTCTGTGAAGTACTTATAGTGTCATATTGGGTTGAAAACTCAAAAATGAATCATTTAAATCATATCTGACGTTACGGTTATTTTTGAAGCCCCAAACTATGTGTATGAAGTGTATACATTTGTTTCACAATAGATTTGTTTAAGAGAAACACTCTGTGTGCCCCTTTTTAGCCCACTGCAGTAAAAGTTATTAAGGGGGTGAAATGGATCTGTTTAGGTCAGCATAGAAATGGGCCCATCTTCCAATACAATAATTACAATCACCCGTTCAATGTGGAGGGTGTGATTGGGCCCACCCTTTCAATGTGGAGGGTGTGATTGGGCCCACCCGTTCAATGTGGAGGGTGTGATTGAGCCCACCCGTTCAATGTGGAGGGTGTGATTGGGCCCACCCGTTCAATGTGGAGGGTGTGAAGGAGACATACACAGCACATTCCATCCTTGGACACCCCAGACATCCTCGGACAATCCCAGAGGACCTCACTTCGAGAAAAATAAGTTGTTTGGGGGGACCCTTATGTACTTATGTACTTTAACATACTTAGTCACCTACTTTGTAAGGGCCAACCTGTTGACTATTCATATTTATATGGATTTGATGAGAGCTCTTTTTAAAAAGGCTAAAGGTTAGACAGGTTTAAAAAAAAAAAAAACATTGGTTCAAAGACACATATTTACACGTTCACACCAATAGGGGGGCAGAGGTCGGGACATCCTCGTAGGCCTTAGACACAACTGTTTCTGTCACGTCTGCTCCCGCTCTTCCCCCCCTCTGCCAGTTGAGGGCGCCAGGCTGCATCACTCACTTCTATCATCTATCACGCACATCTGCCGTTCCCTCGTCACGCGACTCACCTGGACTCTCATCGTCTGTTTATTTCCTCCTCTATATTTGTCAGTTCCCCAGCTCTGTTCCCTGCTGCTGCACTGATTGTCTTTATTTGTGTTACTCGTTTGCTGTTCCTGTTCCTGTCTCGTTCAATGCCCGTTCTTTATGAACTGTTTTACTCCTCGTACCTGCTTCGTCTCTCCAGCTTCATCCCTTGTGACAGTTTTTCAGACAGTTGTTTTCAGAGACACACCACACACGCTCAGACACACACACACATCCACCAGGACCGGTTGGCTCTTGTGTAGAGATAGAGAGAAACAGATCGGGGAGACAGACAGAGATATTTAATTCATTGAAGGTAAATTACATTTGAAACCATTTTTATTTTTTCAAAAATGTTACTACCAAAATGCAAAAAATTAAAATGACATATTACAATCATTAAAAAGTGTACTGTGCAATTTAAACTATAACAATGTTTTTTTACAAAACCTTTCTATTAAACATGCAAATTCTTATTCAATACTACACGTTATGTGTTTGTATAAATATGTTTTGGTGGACTGTTTAAAAAAAATATGTTTGATCCTTTTCGGGGGTCCTTCTCTCTCTCTGCTTTTTTTCCTGCCACCAAGCATCACACACCCAGAGGGCCAGAGGAAGAGCTGTCATTCATTAAAGGTAAAATAACATTTAAAACCCTTTTTATTTTATTCAAAAATGTAACTACGAAAATGCCTACATATTACAATTATTATTTTGTTGTAGGAAATACAGTTTTTTAAACGTGTTCTTGGAGAGAAATAAGTATTTGCTCCTATTCAAGGGATCTCTCTCTCTCTGTACCTCTCTGCATGTAACCTGACCTGACCATGCAGCCTGCCTCTCTCTCACACACACACGCACACACACACACACACCCTTGGAGGAAGAGAGCTATCATTCCATAATTGTAAAAAAAAAAAATGTAAACCCTTTATTTTTTTTCTAAAACGTTTGTGCCTAATTGACTTCACATTAATACCCATTAAATGTTTATATGTATAAATATGTTGTTGTATGAAAGACTGTTTTTTAAGTGTTTTTGATATTTTCAGGGCCCTCATCTGCTTGTAACCTCTGACCCCAACCGTCACAAGATACACAGCAGCTCCATAAGTTCACTACCAAAAATTCCCAAATGTTTAACATTTTTCAAAAACATTTTCTTTCAGTTCAATAAGGTCACCACACATCAATCAGGCCATTACTTTTTTATTTCAAACATTGGATGTCCTTAAAAGGACATAAAAACAGGACAGGAATAGCTTATCAATCACTTTTTGACAGCGACCGTCTACCATATTCTCTCTTGCACTATTTTATTATTATGACCTATTTTAACATGATGGACTATTTTAACATTACAGCTAGGACCCATTTCTCAATACTTAGGTCACTTTTTCAAAACTCTTCACACAGTTCTCCTAATCAACTTTCAGCTTGGCACAGCAGTTAATATCACATATCAAATGCCCTTAAAACTACCAAAACACTTCATACATGTCTCAAATCAGCAGTTAATATCACATATCAAATGCCCTTAAAACTACCAAAACACTTCATACATGTCTCAAATTAACTCGTTCTTCCATAACACTAGCAGAGGTTGTCACCCAACAAGCACACGTTGTCACTCATAAAACAATCACCTAAACAACACAAACAACAGGTAGCGTTACACAATGTTTTCTTTTGTCAAATTTCTTTACAAAACAAGAACGACACCTCTCTACTGTTTACAATTCACTGCAGTAAATGTTACAGGAATGAACCAGACATGATGCAACATGCTTCAATATGTTTTATGGCATTGAGTGATTCCACAACACAATAATTTGTATATACACCATCTACCGATACAGATACAGTAGCAATGCTAGTCAACCCTGTCTTCTGCATTGGGCCACAGGTTCTCATCCACGTCACATCTTATGTCATCTTGGGCAACACACCTAGGAAAGAATCTTTTGGCATGCCTGGTCCATCCCTGGCAATCTTCTGCAGATATGTCCAGGCATCCAGCGTTCATTGTGTCCAGGAGGGACATTTGATGATGTGGATGGTGGCCATAAACCTTCCACCTCCATAAGGAAAATAATTCCTCTATGGGGTTGAGGAATGGAGAGTAAGGAAGGAGGAAAAGTGACACCATCCTGGGATGGGCTGTAAACCACGCTGTGACTGCACGGGAGTGGGGAAATTCCACATTGTCCCATACAATTACAAATGTTGGCCGATTTCACCTCACTGCAACCCGGCAGGGTAGCCTAGTGGTTAGAGAGTTGGACTCGGAACCGGAAGGTTGCAAGTTCAAACCCCCGTGCTAAACAAGGTACTAATCTGTCGTTCTGCCCCTTAACAGGCAGTTAACTCACTGTTCCTAGGCCGTCATTGAAAATAAGAATTTGTTCCTAACTGACTTGCCTGGTTAGATAAAGTTTTTTTTTTTTTTTAAACCTGACACGACCCTTCCATAGAGGTCATCCAGGAATGAAATGAGACGCTCTGTGTTGTACGGGCCAATTAGCGGTTTGTGTAAAAGCCATCCATCAGAGGATATTGCTGGACACATTATGATGTCGGCACCCCTCTGGCCCAGGACATCCACTGTGGATCTTTGTCCAATCACATTCCTTCCTCACAGCCATGTTTTGGCCAGGTTGAAACCAGCCTCATCCACAAAGATGAATATGTGGGGTGTTTGCCTGGTTTCAATCTCCATGACTCTCTAAAATAAATCCACAAGGCTACATAAGAGTTAGGCTATTACAGTAGTTGACATTATACCTAACAACGTGCCATTGTGTGCCTCTGCCCTGTTTGGTTTTGTTCAAAACCAGTTCTGTATTTTATAGTTGTCACGCCCTGGCCATAGAGAGGCTTTTATTCTCTATTTTGGTTAGGCTAGGGTGGGCATTCTAGTTTCTTTATTTCTATGTTTTGGCCGGGTATGGCTCTCAATCAGGGACAGCTGTCTATCGTTGTCTCTGATTGGGAATCGTACTTAGGCAGCCTTTTCCCACCTGTGTTTTGTGGGTAGTTGTTTTCTGTATAGTTTATGCACCTTACAAAACTGGTTCATTTTTTTGTGTTTTTTTTCACTTTGTTCCAGTGTTTTTGTTAATAAAGAATCATGAACACCTCCGATTCTGCGTTTTGGTCCGATCCTCATTACGACAGGGCCAAACAGGAAGGATATAACCCATCCACTTTGCCAAAGCACAGCCCCCACACCACTAGTACTTAGGCAGCCTTTTCCCACCTGTGTTTTGTGGGTAGTTGTTTTCTGTATAGTTTATGCACCTTACAAAACTGTGAAATTTTTTTTTTCACTTTGTTCCAGTGTTTTTGTTAATAAAGAATCATGAACACCTCCGATTCTGCGTTTTGGTCCGATCCTCATTACGACGAGAGCCTTGACAATAGTCATCTTACCTGGACATATTGGTTCCTGAGTTGCTTGACTCGTTCAGAGATCATCTCAAAGGGGACAGTGTACAACTGCTTCATCCTGACTTGATGTTTCAGGATTCTAGAAATAGTTGTTATGCTTACATTGTGCCAACACTCGTCCCGAATCTCTCTGAGATTTATGCCTTTGTTTCTGATGACCACAGCAGTGAACGTCCTACCTCTCCAGCCTGTGGGAGGTAACCGTTGGGTCCTAAGTAGAAATACAAAAACAATTACACACAAGTGGGTTTGGAGGCTTTGCTCAATTGACTTCTGTAATGTTTCAGTCAGATGCCCTTGAAGAATGCACATCTTACCTGTTGTGTTGCTGGACATTTCTCACAATAGATGCCAGTGTTGAGTGTTGCAGATTTGTCTGCACTCTCAGACCAGCCTCTCTCATTGATAGACAATGATTTATTACATGATCAATTATAGTGGCCCTAATCTCATCTGAGACTACAGCTCTTGATCTTCCTCTCAGTCTTCTTCCACCACGCATAAATACTCCTCTTCCTCTCCCAGCCACTCTTCTTCCTCTGTCAGCCACTTCTCTCTCTCTGTCTGGGTCCATGTTTACATTACAGTACAGTATTATTCCTAAGATGTCCCCTTTTGTATAGATGGTAATGAAGTTGAAAGACTAACACCTGGGTAGGTGTTCAGCTACGATGTGAGTCAGCTGTGGTTGGTCTAATTGTTTTGATTGTATTTCATTTTTTAGATTTGGAATATACTGTATTTCAATATGGTATTACTGTAGAAATGTAGCAAATGCATGTCTTATTCAATGTTGTTTTAGGTTTGAACTTAAGTTTAACAGTTTTGAAAAGAGTATGTAAACAATGTGCAAATTGGCCTGTCGGGAAACATAGTTTTGGGGGTGGTTGTGTCTGAGTGAGAAAAAAGTTCATGAAAATTGAAAGATGTAGTCACTGAATGCATTTTGTGTCAAAGCCATGAAAAATGATCCACAGTTTAGCCCACACAGACTGCTGTTGTGTTCACTGTGTGAAGAGTTTTGAAAAAGCGACCTAAGTATTGAGAAATGGGTCCTAGAGATTGTAAAAAAATAAAAAAAATAAAAAACTTATAGAGATAGGAGTTTATTATTCATGAGATGATTTATGTACTGTGTTTGTGTCCTCGTGTGTGTGTGTGTGTGTGTGTGTGTGTGTGTGTGTGTGTGTGTGTGTGTGTGTGTGTGTGTGTGTGTGTGTGTGTGTGTGTGTGTGTGTGTGTGTGTGTGTGTGTGTGTGTGTGTGTGTGTGGGAAGAGTGCCTATTGGTGGTAGAGAGCCTATTGGTGGTAGAGAGCCTATTGGTGGTAGAGAGCCTATTGGTGGTAGAGAGCCTATTGGTGGTAGAGAGCCTATTGGTGGTAGAGAGCCTATTGGTGGTAGAGAGCCTATTGGTGGTAGAGTGCCTATTGGTGGTAGAGTGCCTATTGGTGGTAGAGTGCCTATTGGTGGTAGAGTGCCTATTGGTGGTAGAGAGCCTATTGGTGGTAGAGTGCCTATTGCCTATTGGTGGTAGAGTGCCTATTGGTGGTAGAGAGCCTATTGGTGGTAGAGAGCCTATTGGTGGTAGAGAGCCTATTGGTGGTAGAGTGCCTATTGGTGGTAGAGTGCCTATTGGTGGTAGAGAGCCTAGTGGTGGTAGAGTGCCTATTGGTGGTAGAGTGCCTATTGGTGGTAGAGTGCCTATTGGTGGTAGAGAGCCTATTGGTGGTAGAGTGCCTATTGGTGGTAGAGTGCCTATTGGTGGTAGAGTGCCTATTGGTGGTAGAGAGCCTAGTGGTGGTAGAGAGCCTATTGGTGGTAGAGTGCCTATTGGTGGTAGAGTGCCTATTGGTGGTAGAGAGCCTATTGGTGGTAGAGAGCCTATTGGTGGTAGAGTGCCTATTGGTGGTAGAGAGCCTATTGGTGGTAGAGAGCCTAGTGGTGGTAGAGAGCCTATTGGTGGTAGAGAGCCTATTGGTGGTAGAGAGCCTATTGGTGGTAGAGAGCCTATTGGTGGTAGAGAGCCTAGTGGTGGTAGAGAGCCTAGTGGTGGTAGAGAGCCTAGTGGTGGTAGAGAGCCTATTGGTGGTAGAGAGCCTAGTGGTGGTAGAGAGCCTATTGGTGGTAGAGAGCCTATTGGTGGTAGAGAGCCTATTGGTGGTAGAGAGCCTATTGGTGGTAGAGAGCCTATTGGGTAGAGTGCCTAAGAGAGCCTATTGGTGGTAGAGAGCCTAGTGGTGGTAGAGAGCCTATTGGTGGTAGAGAGCCTATTGGTGGTGGTAGAGAGCCTATTGGTGGTAGAGAGCCTATTGGTGGTAGAGAGCCTATTGGTGGTAGAGAGCCTAGTGGTGGTAGAGAGCCTAGTGGTGGTAGAGAGCCTATTGGTGGTAGAGAGCCTATTGGTGGTAGAGAGCCTATTGGTGGTAGAGAGCCTATTGGTGGTAGAGAGCCTATTGGTGGGTAGAGAGCCTATTGGTGGTAGAGAGCCTATTGGTGGTAGAGAGCCTATTGGTGGTAGAGAGCCTATTGGTGGTAGAGTGCCTATTGGTGGGTAGAGAGCCTATTGGTGGTAGAGAGCCTATTGGTGGTAGAGAGCCTATTGGTGGTAGAGAGCCTATTGGTGGTGGAGAGCCTATTGGTGGGTAGAGAGCCTATTGGTGGTAGAGAGCCTATTGGTGGTAGAGAGCCTATTGGTGGTGGAGAGCCTATTGGTGGTAGAGAGCCTATTGGTGGTAGAGAGCCTATTGGTGGTAGAGAGCCTATTGGTGGTAGAGAGCCTATTGGTGGTAGAGAGCCTATTGGTGGTAGAGAGCCTAGTGGTGGTAGAGAGCCTATTGGTGGTAGAGAGCCTATTGGTGGTAGAGTGCCTATTGGTGGTAGAGAGCCTAGTGGTGGTAGAGAGCCTAGTGGTGGTAGAGAGCCTAGTGGTGGTAGAGAGCCTAGTGGTGGTAGAGAGCCTATTGGTGGTAGAGAGCCTATTGGTGGTAGAGAGCCTATTGGTGGTAGAGAGCCTATTGGTGGTAGAGAGCCTAGTGGTGGTAGAGAGCCTATTGGTGGTAGAGAGCCTAGTGGTGGTAGAGAGCCTATTGGTGGTAGAGAGCCTATTGGTGGTAGAGAGCCTATTGGTGGGTAGAAAGCCTATTGGTGGTAGAGAGCCTATTGGTGGTAGAGAGCCTATTGGTGGTAGAGAGCCTATTGGTGGTAGAGAGCCTATTGGTGGTAGAGAGCCTATTGCCTCATGTTCTTACACACAAAACTATACACATTAGTTGTGACAGGACAAAATGTATCTCCTTCCTTCAACCAAATACAGATTTCAGGAGAAAATAAAATCTGATGATATTTTTGGACTGAAACTTGAGTGATGGGGAAATCACGTTCAAGTTTCAAGTTTATTGTCCCTGCGGGCAATTGGTGTTGCAGCAAAGGAACATAATAAACCACATTGAACATATGAATTCCACATGAATTGCAATGACATGACAGTTATAAGAAATTCAATGAGGGGTAAGAGTTTGAGTTTCACCATTCGAGTCAACTCTGAAATTATGAGCACAAACACATGGCCCAATATGGACTGCTGTATCAGCCTAATCTCTAAAACGTGATTGTGCACCGTGACTCTGTTGTTTTTCCCACTAAAATTATAGAAAACTATGCAAACATCCATTTACCTATGAATGAATTTATTAATGCAAAGATTCATTCATGCATCCATCCATTCATGAATTCTGAATGTCCATTGAGATCCTCCAAGTGGAGAACTAGAGGGGTCATCAACATTAGTAGTTCTCTCTCGCCCTCTAGTGGAACATTTTTGTCCACATTTATCACTATTGTGTCTTGTGTGCATAGAGAAACAGTGTAATTGCAGAAGGCAATTGTGGGTGTTTTCTAATATAAGCGTTTCTTGATATCAAGTTACACCTACTGACTACAGTCTCCTAACCTGCCACGATAATTACCCTAACCTGCCACCTTAAATTATTCTAATCTGCTATTTAAACAAATCATCTGTGTCTGGAAACCAACCGTCTCATAACAGCGGAACTGACCACGGAAACTATCCACAAACACATCAAGAAACGCCTCAGATTTCGGTCTGCAGTTACACCATATTCCACGCACACAACTCCTCAAACCGGCTGGACCTTGATTTAATTTTCATTGTTAATTTTATTATTTTTATTATCCATAAGATGAAGTTGGCGGAGAACCTTTACATTATTTAAGGTAGAACTGAAACATTAGTTTGAAATTATCAGTAAATGTAAAAAACAAAAAAAAATGCCGTTTGTACCATAAAACTTTTTGACTATTTTTTTTTAACATGAAATACCCAGGTCTACGTTTGGTTTATGCACTCTTGTCTGTATATTTCTGTTTTAGAATTTGTGCTAATATTCATAATAATAATAATAAAAACCCTCACCGGCATCTGACGTAAAACAAAAATGGCGGCGCCCATGTTACAATGGAGACTGTTGTCGGTGACTAATTCAGTCTAAATATAAAACGATTATTTAATCGATTGTTGATATTGTTACTCATTATAAAGCCTACATGATAAAGGTAAGCGTCCTTCTTTTCAGATTTTAGACAACCTACGTTTGACATGCGTGTGTTTTGGACTGATTGAACGGTCAGGGAGTGCAAGCTAACATTAGCTAAAGTTAGTTTTACCAAGTTAGTTTGCTACAGTAGCTAACTTGCAACTTCGGCCTGAAAGGTAGTTAGTTAAGTAACGTTAGCTTACAACAACGTTATTTAGCACAGGCTTTCAACTGTGGTCAGAGAGATCAAATATATATTGTCAAAACTGTTATTTCTTCCATGTAGGTAATCCATGCCCCTCATCCTGTTAGCTACCCAGCTCTGTAGCTATAGTTAAGTAATATAAACCCTCATTTAATATCATGAATTCAATGGCTACTACCACGACGTATTTATTAGTTTAACTTCCCAAACAGTTTCTAGCTACTGTAAAATAAGATAGATGACAACTTTAGCAAGCTAACTAGCAACCGATTTCTTCATCATATATGACAATACTCTACACCATTAATTCATGCTGTCTTCGCTGTGAATCATCCCGTTTTCATCCCCCTCCTTTGCCAGTCTTCTAATTCAGCGGGTCCATCATCCTCTTCTCACCAGATGAAGGAAAACAACCACCCATCCACTGGTCAGGCCTTCCTTGACCATATCAAGCCATGCTGGTACTGGGACAAGAAGGACCTGGCCCACACCCCGTCCCAGTCTGAGGGCCTGGACCCAGCCACAGAGGCCCGGTACCGCAGGGAGGGGGCCCGGTTCATCTTCGATGTGGGGACCAGACTCGGACTGTATCTTTTTACATGCAACATTTGACACAGTCATGTCATAGCCTCGTCATCTGGTTGATCATTTTCTGTGTGTCAGAAAGTTGGCCAAGATATTTTTGTTTTCACCTAAAGTAATGTGGCTTTGTCGAGTTTCACCCTCAACTCTGTCATCAGACATTATGACACCTTGGCAACAGGTATCATCTACTTCCACCGCTTCTACATGTTTCACTCTTTCAAACAGTTCCCCAGATATGTGAGTATTTACATTTAGCAGAAACTCTTATCCAAAGTGACTTACAATGCTACACTTTTACAATAATTTGCCTTCAACAATCAAAATAATTGAACACAGTCATGTTGTCAACTTCAATCTGTGGTGCATTCTTAAAGGTACTGCCTAATGTGTGAGACTTGTGTATTGTGTATCTACAGGTGACAGGTGCCTAATCTCTTGGTATTAAATTGTGTGAGACTTGTGTGTATTGTGTATCTATAGGTGACAGGTGGTACTGCCTAATGTCTTGGTATTACATAGTGTGAGACTTGTGTGTATTGTGTGTATTGTGTATCTATAGGTGACAGGTGGTACTGCCTAATGTCTTGGTATTACATAGTGTGAGACTTGTGTATTGTGTATCTACAGGTGACAGGTGGTACTGCCTAATGTCTTGGTATTACATAGTGTGAGACTTGTGTGTATTGTGTATCTATAGGTGACAGGTGGTACTGCCTAATGTCTTGGTATTACATAGTATGAGACTTGTGTGTATTGTGTGTATTGTGTATCTATAGGTGACAGGTGGTACTGCCTAATGTCTTGGTATTACATAGTGTGAGACTTGTGTATTGTGTATCTACAGGTGACAGGTGGTACTGCCTAATGTCTTGGTATTACATAGTGTGAGACTTGTGTGTATTGTGTATCTACAGGTGACAGGTGGTACTGCCTAATGTCTTGGTATTACATAGTGTGAGACTTGTGTATTGTGTATCTACAGGTGACAGGTGCCTAATGTCTTGGTATTAAATTGTGTGAGACTTGTGTATTGTGTGTATTGTGTATCTACAGGTGACAGGTGGTACTGCCTAATGTCTTGGTATTACATAGTGTGAGACTTGTGTATTGTGTATCTACAGGTGACAGGTGCCTAATGTCTTGGTATTAAATTGTGTGAGACTTGTGTATTGTGTGTATTGTGTATCTACAGGTGACAGGTGGTACTGCCTAATGTCTTGGTATTACATAGTGTGAGACTTGTGTATTGTGTATCTACAGGTGACAGGTGGTACTGCCTAATGTCTTGGTATTAAATCGTGTGAGACTTGTGTATCTACAGGTGACTGGTGCGTGTTGTCTCTTCTTGGCTGGGAAAGTGGAGGAGACTCCTAAGAAATGTAAAGACATCATCAAGACGGCTCGCAGCTTACTGAACGACGTACAGTTTGCCCAGTTTGGAGACGACCCAAAGGTGAGATGTGTCTTAGTTCATTCACTTCTCCCTCTGTTTGTAGGTACAGTGAAGTCCTGCTATGTTTACTGGTACACTTTCTACACGTGCTGAACCAAACTGCTGGCAGTAGATGATATAGAGTACAGTATATACGTATACATATGAGATGAATAACGTAGGGTATGTAAACATTATATTAGGTAGCATTGTTTAAAGTGGGTAGTGATATATTTGACATCATTTCCCAACAATTCCCATTATTAAAGTGGCTGGAGTTGAGTCGGTGTGTTTGCAGCAGCCACTCAATGTTAGTGGTGGCTGTTTAACAGTCTGATGGCTTTGAGATAGAAGCTGTTTTTCAGTCTCTCGGTCCCAGCTTTGATGCATCTGTAATGACCTCGCCTTCTGGATGATAGCGGGGTGAACAGGCAGTGGCTCGGATGGTTGTTGTCCTTGATGATCTTTATGGCCTTCCTGTGACATCGGGTGGTTTAGGTGTCCTAGAGGGCAGGTAGTTTGCCCCCGGTGATGCGTTGTGCAGACCTCACTACCCTCTGGAGAGCTTTACGGTTGTGGGCGGAGCAGTTGTCGTACCAGGCGGTGATACAGCCCGACAGGATGCTCTCGATTGTGCATCTGTAGAAGTTTGTGAGTGCTTTTGGTGACAAGCCAAATTTCTTCAGCCTCCTGAGGTTGAAGAGGCGCTGCTGCGCCTTCTTCGCGATGCTGTCTGTGTGGGTGGACCAATTCAGTTTGTCTGTGATGTGTACGCCGAGGAACTTAAAACTTACTACCCTCTCCACTACTGTTCCATCGATGTGGATAGGGGGGTGTTCCCTCTGCTGTTTCCTGAAGTCCACAATCATCTCCTTAGTTTTGTTGACGTTGAGTGTGAGGTTATTTTCCTGACACCACACTCCGAGGGCCCTCACCTCCTCCCTGTAGGCAGTCTCGTCGTTGTTGGTAATCAAGCCTACCACTGTTGTGTCGTCTGCAAACTTGATGATTGAGTTGGAGGCGTGCGTGGCCACGCAGTCGTGGGTGAACAGAGAGTACAGGAGAGGGCTCAGAACACACCCTTGGGCGGCCCCAGTGATGAGGATCAGCGGGGTGGAGATGTTGTTGCCTACCCTCACCACCTGGGTTATTTCATAGTTTCAAACCCTTGAATGAGTAGGTGTTCTAAAACTTTTGACCGGTAGTTGTTTATTGCACATTGCATTCGGAAAGTATTCAGACCCCTTGACTTTTTCCACATTTTGTTACGTTACAGCCTTATTCTAAAATTGATCAACCTCTCTGAACCACCTATCCCGGATCGTGTATAATTGTAATCAGCAACGCTGAATAGCATAGCGCCACAGTCAAATAATATTACTAGAAAATATTCACGACAACGCAGACAAAAATTCCAAATTATATCCATAATGTCCACAGAAAAATGTCAAATGTTTTTTATAATCAATCCTCAGGGTGTTTTTCAAATATCTGTTAGATAATATATCAACCGGGACAGTTGGCTTTTCAAATTTGTAAGTCGCTCTGGATAAGAGCGTCTGCTAAATGACTTAAATGTAAATGTAAATGCACTAGGACCGGGAGTAACAATGGCCACCTTTCTCTTTTGTGCACAACTCACTCTGAGAACCCCCACCTATCCACTTATGCAATGTGGTCGTTCACACTCATTCTTCAAAATAAAAGCCTGAAACTATGTCTAAAGGCTGTTGACACCTTAGGGAAGCCATAGAAAAGGAATATGGTTGATATCCCTTTAAATGGGCAATAGGGATGCATAACAAGAGGTTTCAAAAACAGGGGCACTTCCTGATTGGATTGTCCTCAGGCTTTAGCCTGCAATATCAGTTCTGTTTAACTCACAGACAAAATTGACAGTTTTGGAAACTTTAGTGTTTTCTATCCTAATCTGTCAATTATATGCATATTCTAGCATCTGGTCCTGAGAAATAGGCCATTTACTTTGGGAACGTTATTTTTCCAAACATAAAAATAGTGCCCCCTAGCTTGAAGAGGTTAAATAACAAATAAAATATTCAGCAATACACACACAATACCCCATAATGAAAAAGTGAAAACAGGTTTTCAGACAGTTTTTCAAATGTATTATAAATAAAAAAAGATAACTTATTAAATAAGTATTCAGACCCTTTGCTATGAGACTTGAAATTGAGCTCAGGTGCGTCCTGTTTCCATTGATCATCCTTTTCTACAACTTAATTGGAGTCCACCATTGGTCAATTTAAATTGATTGGACATGATTTGGAAAGGCACACACCTGTCTATATAAGGTCCCACAGTTGACAGTGCATGTCAGAGCAAAAACCCAAGCCATGAGGTCGAAGAAATTGTCCATAGAGTACAGAGACAGGATTGTGTCAAGGCACAGATCTGGGGAAGGATGCCAAAAAACGTGTGCAGCATTGAAGGTCCCCAGGAACATAGTGACCTCCATCATTCTTCAATAGAAGAAGTTTGGAACCACCAAGACTCTTCCTAGAACTAACTGCAGGCTAAACTGAGCAATCGGGGGAGAAGGGCCTTGGTCAGGGAGGTGACCAAGAACCCTATAGTCACACTGATAGCGCTCTCAAGGTCCTCTGTGGAAATGGGAGAACCTTCCAGAAAGACAACCATCTCTGCAGCACTCCATCAATCAGGCCTTTATGGTAGTGTGCTGACAGAAGCCACTCCTCAGTAAAATGCACATGACAGTCAGCTTGGAGTTTGCCAAAAGGCACCTAAAGACTCTCAGACCATGAGAAACAAGATTCTCTGTTCTGATGAAACAATGATTGAACTATTTGGCTTGAATGCCAAGCGTCACATCTGGAGGGAACCTGGCACCATCCCTACGGTGAAGGACAGTGGCGGCAGCATCATGCTGTGGAGATGTTTTTCCATCGGCAGGGACTGGGAGACTAGTCAGGATCAAGGGAAAGATGAACAGAGCAAAGTACAGAGAGATTCTTGATGAAAACCTGCTCAAGACCTCAGACTGGGGCGAAGGTTCACCTTCCAACAGGACAACGACCCTAAGGACACAGCCAAGACAGGGAGGGAGGGAGAGTGATCGACAAAGCTGCATGTGATCTTTTCAGCATGTTTTTTTTTAATATTTTTTTTACAAAAATATAGATTTGGAGTTAGATAAACTTGGATTTTTTGTCAGGGACATGTACAGGATGCTGCCGTCCACAACAACCTTCACTCCAATTCAAAACTCCAAACCTACAACCTAATTTTGGACAAAATGACCTGGATGGATTACTACGACCAAGGTTTCCTTTTTCTAAGCTATACAGAGGGTTCTCTGGCAAACATACAGCAGAGACCTGAGGACACCATCCAACCTGGAACAGAGACAGACCAGATACAACTTAAATTAGCACTGAGGTGTGAAGTGAGAGGTGTCGAGGCCTTTGAGCCCAACATGGCGTCTCACAAGCCCTCTTCCACTGGTCAGAGACAATCCTCTGGCATTTTCTACAAATCTGTCCCCAGAAATAAAAGCTTCTCCCAAGTGGGTGTGACACCTACTCCCTCCAGCACACAGGCACTGTTGGAGCGAGTGACTCTGAACTTAAAATGGCCCCAAGTCATTATTTTGTATTTGTTTATTTAGCTATTTGCCTCAAGACTCCTGCAGCATGCTTTGTTGAGGATGGACTTTCTTTACCCAACCTTGGGACAGACTGTTTGTTCCCACACTCGGGACTCTGACTCTATTGGTTACATAGATTTTTGGCCTCCCATCCCATTCCAACCACCTCTCACCAGCTTTGTATTCATGTTACCTTTTGAAATTGGTGTACAATATGATCTTGTTGCCATCTAATGCATAAATCAGCACTGCAGAGCTCTCCCTGTCCTCTGCCGTGCCTTGACTGTATTACTGCTGATGATATCTGGAAATGTGCGTGTACACCCTGACCCATCTACTGTTGCTAGCCCCAATTCTGACTCGTGCACTATCTGCTCAACTGATTTCTGCTCTCGTAAAAGCCTGGGTTTTCTGCACGTTAACACTAGAAGCTTATTACCTAAAATGGATCAATTGAAAGTACACAGCTCCAATCCAGATGTGTTGGTCAGTACTGAGATGTGGTTAAGGAAGAGTGTTTTCCATACTGATGCTAACTTCGTGCATCTACACCTGCATTGCTTGCTGTTTGGGGTTTTAGGCTGGGTTTCTGTACAGCACTTTGAGATATCAGCTGATGTATGAAGGGCTATATAAATTGATTTGATTTTAACTTTTCTGGTTACAATCTTTTTCGGCACTGGCCTGTACCCACCTGCCCTAAAAGCTCTCTCCTGGCCCCTTACACTAAGTCTGAATTTGTCCTGCTAGGTGACCTAAACTGGGACATGCTTAAACCACCTGACCAAGTCCTAAAACAATGGGACTCCCTAAATCTTTCTCAGATTATTACCAATCCCACAAGGTATGACTCCAAACACCCAGAAAAGGCTACTCTCCTTGATGTTATCTTCACAAATAATCCTGATAGGTATCAGTCTGGTGTTTTCTGTAGTGATCACTGTTATACAGCCTGTGTTCTTAATGGCTGCTCAGTGAAACAACCTGTCCTGATTTGTCATAGACGCTTGGTAAAAAAAAACTTTAATGAGCAAGCCTTCCTTCATGAACTGGCCTCTGTAAATTGGTATAAAATCAGCTTGATCAACACTGTCAATCTGTCGAAGACACTTGGACCCTATTTTTATTTTATTTTCAGTGGTATTGTTTAAACTCTCCCTCATAATGAAAATGAGAACTAAAAACAGGTTCAGCCCCTGGTTCGACCGTCATCTGGCAGAGTTACTCCACCTCAAGAATTCTATTTGGTGAAATGCTCGGCACACGCATACTCAGACTGACTGGCTCTCGTTCAGGAAAATGAGAAATAAGTGCACTCAGGCTATCCGGAAGGCCAAAGTTCGTTACTTTAAGGAGCAGTTCTCTCTCTGTGGGTTTAAACCCAAGAAGTTCTGGAAAACCGTTAATGACCTGGAGAATAAACTCTCTTCCTCACAGCTGCCCATGTCCCTTAAAGTTGATGTGGTTGTTACTAACAAGCACATGGCTGAGCTTTTAATCACAACTTAATTAAGTCAGGATTCCTATTTGACTCAGCCATGCCTCCTTGCCCGTCCAACATTTCCTCGTCCCACCCCTTCTAATGTGACTAGCCCCGATGCTATTTTTCACCTGCCCACTACAAAGTTTCTCCCTGCAGGTGGTCACTGAATCCGAGGTGCTGAAGGAGCTCCTTAAACTTGACCCCCCCAAAAAACATCTGGGTCAGATCGTTTAGACCCTTTCTTTAGTTTAGTTTATTTTATTTTTACAGGGACATTGCACATTAATCAACGTTTCAGTAAAAGTGCCGGTTTTAGCCAGCCAGCTAATTTTCAACCGCAGTCCCTGGGCAGGTTATTTAAAAAAAATTACAATATAGACAATAGCACCATAGAACAAGCAAGACATAGCAACATAGGACAAGCAAGACATAGCATACAGACAGAGCAACATAGGACAAGCAAGACGTAGCATACAGACAGAGCAACATAGAACACGGGTGCACCTCAGCCACACTCAAGGTACTAAACGACATCATAACCGCCATCGATAAAAGACAGTACTGTGCAGCCGTCTTCATCGACCTTGCCAAGGCTTTCGACTCTGTCAATCACCATATTCTTATCGGCAGACTCAGTAGCCTCGGTTTTTCGGATGACTGCCTTGCCTGGTTCACCAATTACTTTGCAGACAGAGTTCAGTGTGTCAAATCGGAAGGCATGTTGTCCGGTCCTCCGGCAGTCTCTATGGGGGTGCCACAGGGTTCAATTCTCGGGCCGACTCTTTTCTCTGTATATATCAATGATGTTGCTCTTGCTGCGGGCGATTCCCTGATCCACCTCTACGCAGACGACACCATTAGGTACACTTTCGGCCCGTCATTGGACACTGTGCTATCTAACCTCCAATCGAGCTTCAATGCCATACAACACTCCTTCCGTGGCCTCCAACTGCTCTTAAATGCTAGTAAAACCAAATGCATGCTTTTCAACCGATCGCTGCCTGCACCCGCTTGCCCGACTAGCATCACCACACTGGATGGTTCCGACCTTGAATATGTGGACACCTATAAGTACCTAGGTGTCTGGCTAGACTGCAAACTCTCCTTCCAGACCCATATCAAACATCTCCAATCGAAAATCAAATCAAGAGTCGGCTTTCTATTCCGCAACAAAGCCTCCTTCACTCACGCTGCCAAGCTTACTCTAGTAAAACTGACTATACTACCGATCCTCGACTTCGGCTATGTCATCTACAAAATTGCTTCCAACACTCTTTTCAGCAAACTGGATGCAATTTATCACAGTGCCATCTGTTTTGTCACTAAAGCACCTTATACTACCCACAACTGCGACTTGTATGCTCTAGTCGGCTGGCCCTCGCTACATATTCGTCGCCAGACCCACTGGCTCCAGGTCATCTACAAGGCCATGCTAGGCAAAGCTCCGCCTTATCTCAGCTCACTGGTCACAATGGCAACACCCATCCGTAGCACGCGCTCCAGCAGTTGTATCTCACTGATCATCCCTAAAGCCAACACCTCATTTGGCCGCCTTTCGTTCCAGTACTCTGCTGCCTGTGACTGGAACGAATTGCAAAAATCGCTGAAGTTGGAGACTTTCATCTCCTTCACCAACTTCAAACATCAGCTATCTGAGCAGCTAACCGATCGCTGCAGCTGTACATAATCTATTGGTAAATAGCCCACCCATTTTCACCTACCTCATCCCCACAGTTTTTATTTATTTACTTTTCTGCTCTTTTGCACACCAATATCTCTACCTGTACATGATCATCTGATCATTTATCACTCCAGTGTTAATCTGAAATATTGTAATTATTCGCCTACCTCCTCATGCCTTTTGCACACATTGTATATAGACTCCCCTTTTTTCTCTACTGTGTTATTGACTTGTTAATTGTTTACTCCATGTGTAACTCTGTGTTGTCTGTTCACACTGCTATGCTTTATCTTGGCCAGGTCGCAGTTGCAAATGAGAACCTGTTCTCAACTAGCCTACCTGGTTAAATAAAGGTGAAATAAAAAAAATAAAAAAATAATCAATTAAAAAAACAAACAGCAGCAAGACAATGTTGCTATCATCACCATGCCTATCTCTGACCTTTAACCTGTCTCTCCTCTCTGGGGAGGTTTCCATTGCTTGGAAGGCAGTTCGAAAAAACTTGTCAATAATCGACTGACTGGCCTTCTTGATTTATATAGTATTCTCTCTGGTATGCAATCTGGTTTCCACTCTAGTTATTGATGTGTCACTGCAACCTTAAAGGTCCTCAATGATTTCACCATTGCCCTTGATTCTAAGCAATGTTGTGCTGCTATTTTTATTGACTTGGTCAAAGCTTTTGATAAGGTAGACCCAGTGGTTCTCAAACTTGTTATTGTCCCGTACCCCTTCAAACATTCAACCTCCAGGTGTACCCCCTCTAGCACCAGGGTCAGCACACTCTCAAATGTTTTTTTGCCATTATTGTAAGCCTGCCACACACACACACACACACACACACACACTATACGATACATTTATTAAACATAAGAGTGAGTGAGTTTTGTCACAGCCCAGCTCGTGAGAAGTGACCAAGAGCTGTTATAGGACCAAGGCACTAATAATAAATAATTTAGCTTTTTATTTAGCCATCTTCTAGATAAAATCTTATTTGTTCATCAAAAATGGTGAATAACTCACCACATGTTAATGAGAAGGGTGTGCTTGAAAGGATGCACATAACTCTGCAATGTTGGGTTGTATTGGAGAGAGTCTCAGTATTAAATCATTTCCCACACACAGTCTGTGCCTGTATTTAGTTTTCATTCTAGTGAGGGCTGAGAATCCACTCTCACAATAGGTACATGGTTGCAAAGGGCTTCAGTGTCTTAACAGTGCGGTTTGCCAAGGCAAGAAACTGAGCGCAGACAGATCCAGAAATCTGGCAGTGGCTTCTGATTTAAATTCAATTTTCACAGAACCGCTTGTTGCAATTTCGATGAGGAACTCTTGTTCAGATATCGGTAAGTGGGCTGGAGGCAGGGCATGAAAGAGATAATGAATCCAGTTGTTTGTGTCATCCGTTTCAATTTTGTCCTGCTCAGTGAATATAGTTGCGAAGAGTCCCTGTAATCCTAGATTCAGATCATTCAGGTGAGATAAAACATCATCCAGATAGGCCAGTCAAGTGAGAAACTCGTCATCATGCAGGCGGTCTGACAAGTGAAAACTATGGTCTGTAATAAAACTTCAAGCTAGTCTCTCAATTTAAAAAAAAAAGTCAATACTTTGCCCCTTGATAACCAGCGCTGTTCTGTATGTTGTAAAAGCGTCACATGGTCGCTACCCATGTCATTGCACAATGCAGAAAATACACCAGAGTTCAGGGGCTTTGTTTGAACCGTTTTCACTGTAGTGTCCCAAATGTATTTCAAGCTGTCAGGCATTCCCTTGGCAGCAAGAGCCTCTAGGTGGATGCTGTAGTGTCCCAAATGTATTTCAAGCTGTCAGGCATTCCCTTGGCAGCAAGAGCCTCTAGGTGGATGCTGTAGTGTCCCAAATGTATTTCAAGCTGTCAGGCATTCCCTTGGCAGCAAGAGCCTCTAGGTGGATGCTGTAGTGTCCCAAATGTATTTCAACCTCTCAGGCATTCCCTTGGCAGCAAGAGCCTCTAGGTGGATGCTGTAGTGACCCAAATGTATTTCAAGCTGTCAGGCATTCCCTTGGCAGCAAGAGCCTCTAGGTGGATGCTGTAGTGACCCAAATGTATTTCAAGCTGTCAGGCATTCCCTTGGCAGCAAAAGCCTCTCGGGGGATGCTGTAGTGACCCAAGTGGCAGCGAGAGCAACTGCTTGCACGCGCATTACCGCTCCACTATGTCTCCCTGTCATGGCTTTTTCACCATCAGTACAGATACTAACACATCTTGACCACCAAAGTCCATTTGATGTCACAAAGCTGTCCAGTACTTTTAAAAATATCCTCTGTTGTCCTGGTTTCCAGTGGTTTGCAGAAGAGGATGTCTTCCTTAATTAACCCCCCCCCCCCTAAATGTAACAGACATATACCAGGCGCTGTACCAGGCCCGCCACGTCTGACTCATCCAGCTGTAACGCATAGAATTCACTGGCTTGTATACGAAGCAGCAATTGTTTCAAAACATCTCCTGCCATATCACTGATGCATCGTGAAACAGTGTTGTTTGATGAAGGCATTGTCTGTATAGTTTTTTTGGGCCTTTTTCCCCAGCATTGTCCCAGCCATATCCGTGGCAGCAGGAAGAATGAAGTCCTCCACAATAGTATGGGGCTTGCCTGTCCCAGCCACTCGGTAGCTCACCATATAAGACACTTCTAGACCCTTCTTACTAATGGTATCTGTTGCTTTTATACATGTCTTACTACTTGAAAGTCGTCTTCATTTATCGCTCAAACTCTCGTGGCTTATTTTTCAAATTGTCATGTTTCGTTTCTAAATGTATGAGCAAGAGAAGGTTTCCTGTGAGAGAGTAACGGTTAATGTGATTGGATGTTCATTATTTGACTAGGCTGCCTGTATTTGACATTGTGTTATTAACACTAGATTTGTTTAATTTTATTTTTGGCAGTGAAACGTGGCTCCAGGGGAGGGAGGGGGGGGGAAGGTCGTGTGATTGTGGAGGCTAGGTCATCTGATGCAGCACTCCATCACTCTCCTTCTTGGTCAAATAGCTCTTACACAGCCTGTAGGTTTGTTGGGTCATTGTCCTGTTGAAAAACAAATGATAGTCTCTTTAAGTGCAAACCAGATGGGATGGCGTATCTCTGCAGAATGCACACCTGTTGATTGAAATGCATTCCAGTTGACTACCTTGTGGAGCTAGTTGAGAAAATGCCAAGAGTGTGCAAAGCTGTCATCGAGACAAAGGATGGCAACTTTTGAAGAATCTTAAATATAACATTTATCTGGATTTAACACTTGTTTTTTTGGTCACTACATGTTTCCATATGTGTTATGTTATAGTTTTGATGTCTTCATTATTATTCTATGTAGAACATAGTAAAAATAAAGAAAAACCCTTGAATGAGAAGTTGTCCAAACCTTTGACTGGTAGAGTGTGTGTGTGGTGTGTGTGTACACAGTATATATATATTACACACCTTTTAGAAAATGTGTTTCCTTTTATTATTTTCCGCTCACCCTGCCATCTCTCCTGTGATTGGAGAAAACTAATGAACAACAACACTTTTACTTCCTGGTTATACACACTATACACCTTCTTTACAGACACAATCTATTTTACGATAGTTATATTTT
>NC_060186.1:74184425-74249425 GCF_021184085.1 Oncorhynchus gorbuscha | reverse complement strand
ACCTAACCACTGTCCACTGCTGTCATCTTGTCCTAGACATCTGTCATCAGATCCTGGACTTGTACTCCCAGGGGAAGACCCCCATCCCCTCGGGTCTGGAGCAGGAGACCAAGCAGAGAGGACCCCCCCCAGCCCCCTGGCCCAGCCCCTCCACAGCCTCCAGGGGGTGTCCCACTACCCCCTCCACCCAAGAGGATCTCCCCCCCAAGGCAGCCCCCCACGCCATCCGAAACGCTCACATGTGAGTGATGGCAGTGTGTCTTTGTATTTGTCAGCTGGTGACATATGCAATTATATTTTCTGTGGATCATTAATGTTTCTGAGTAGTATCCATGACTAACACGATGGGTATTAGATGATACCCTGGTATAAACAGTATATTTTGAAATAATGACAGTATGATTTATAACTAAGTTAAGTATAACTGTCAGATCTAATATGTGTCAAATACATGATATCCAAGTCAGGTCTCCAGCTATGCATCTGGTTTGCTAACCTGCTAGCTAAGTGGCTCTATGTTAAGATCAAGCTTCTTGGTCACAGCAGAGACATTCAACCTCCCCCCTACTGGATCAAGATCCCTGTTGCCTAAATAGTTTTGTGCATAATGGCGCCCCCCTGTGTGCACATTCTGTAATACCATGCACCCCGGTATGGTACAGAGACGGTATGAAAATGTGGACACTGCCCAACCCTAACAGATAACCCCCCGATAACAGCTTGTATGTAGTTGATAGTTTCCATTCCTCAAGCGGTCTGAAGTTGAACGAGGAGTGTGTGTGCCTGCTTGAAGCAGCAGGGTATTCTTTCTGTTTTGTCAGACCTCTCCAAAAGAGGAACCTAAACCTCCAGAACAAGTGGGTTCTAAGATTCCACGGTTGGAGAACCCTATGCCCCCCCTGCCCGCTTCACAACCGCTGCCTGGTGAGTGTCTTACTACTCAGTAGGTTATTCATTATAATAACAGCAGTAGCTAGTGTTGTCATATGATTATTATTTTACCTTTTATTTAACCAGGCAAGTCAGTTAAGAAGAAATTCTTATTTTCAATGACGGCCTAGGAACAGTGGGTTATCTGCCTGTTCAGGGGCAAAACGACAGATTTGTACCTTGTCAGCTCGGGATTTGAACTTGCAACCTTTCGGTAACTAGTCCAACTCTCTAACCACTAGGCTACCCTGCCCCCCCCACCACTCTAACCACTAGGCCACCCTGCCCCCCCACTCTAACCACTAGGCTACCCTGCCGCCCCTCCACTCTAACCACTAGGCTACCCTGCCGCCCCTCCACTCTAACCACTAGGCTACCCTGCCGCCCCTCCACTCTAACCACTAGGCCACCCTGCCGCCCCTCCACTCTAACCACTAGGCCACCCCTCCACTCTAACCACTAGGCCACCCTGCCGCCCCTCCACTCTAACCACTAGGCCACCCTGCCACCCCTCCACTCTAACCACTAGGCCACCCTGCCGCCCCTCCACTCTAACCACTAGGCCACCCTGCCGCCCTCCACTCTAACCACTAGGCCACCCTGCCGCCCCTCCACTCTAACCACTAGGCCACCCTGCCGCCCCTCCACTCTAACCACTAGGCCACCCTGCCGCCCCTCCACTCTAACCACTAGGCCACCCTGCCGCCCCTCCACTCTAACCACTAGGCCACCCTGCCGCCCCTCCACTCTAACCACTAGGCCACCCTGCCGCCCCTCCACTCTAACCACTAGGCCATCCTGCCGCCCCTCCACTCTAACCACTAGGCCACCCTGCCGCCCCTCCACTCTAACCACTAGGCCACCCTGCCGCCCCTCCACTCTAACCACTAGGCCACCCTGCCGCCCCTCCACTCTAACCACTAGGCCACCCTCCACTCTAACCACTAGCCGCCCCCTCCACTCTAACCACTAGGCCACCCTGCCGCCCCTCCACTCTAACCACTAGGCTACCCTGCCGCCCCTCCACTCTAACCACTAGGCCACCCTGCCGCCCCATGATGGATGAAGTGGCATCTTTATGTTGTGTGTTTTTAATGATGGACATGGTTTTGGTGAGAGGCTGCTTTTAGAGCACAACAGGCCTTCTTTAGAATCCTGGTTATGTAGCTAACAGTCCAGTCAGAACAGACCACCCCCTCCTTACCTCCTGCCCTCTGACCAATCTGATTACTGCTTCAACTTGTTAATGAGCACTTCACAGGAAGTGTGTAGTCTATCCATGGGATTACTAGGAATTCTTTGCAGTTTTTAAAGTGACAGTTGGGTCTCTAAAGTGCTGTCTCGTTGAACAGGAATGTCAAAGCTTTCAGCCCTACGATTGTTGACCTTCACTTCTCTCTCTCGCTCTCTTCCCTCTCACGTTTTCTTTCTCTCTCTCTCCCTCTCACGTTCTCTTTCTCTCTCCCCTCACTTTCTCTCCCCTCCCCTCTTCTTTATCTCTTCTCTCTCTCTCTCTCTCCCCTCTTCTCTCCCCTCTCCTCTCGCTTCTCTCTCTCCCCTCTCCTTCACTCTCCCCTCTTCTCTCTCTCCCCTCTCCTTCACTCTCCCCTTCTCTCTCTCTCTCCTTCACTCTCCCCTCTTCTCTCTCTCCCCTCTCTCCTTCTCAGATCGTAAGGCTCCCCCAGTGCCTCCTGAAGCTGAGCCAGCCGCGGGTAGCGAGCCCGTTCCCCCTCCCCCTCTCACGCGCCACCCCCCACCAGCCCCCTCCCCTGCCCCACCGCCCCCTCCTCCTCCTCCCTCTAGTTACATCATGGGAATGTCCACCTCTAGCTCCTACATGTCAGGAGAAGGCTTCCAAAGCCTTCAGTCTATAATGAAGACAGGGGAACCATCCTACCCCCCATGCCCCCCAACTATGGTCCCCCATGCCCTATCATCCTCATGTCTACCCCAACGCTCCACCCCCTGGCCCCCCACCCAGCGCCTACCCACCCCCAACCTGCCCCCTCCCTCTCCGGCCTACCCTCCACCAGGCTACAACTACCCTGAGTACCCCCCTCCACGCATGCCCCCAGGACACGGGGTGCCACCTCCGGGGATGGGCATGCCCCCTGGGGGGTACCCTCCACTGCCAGGCCAGCCCCAGGTGCCCCTGCCACCCCCTGGCATGCCAATGAACCGTGGGGGATGGATGAGATGAAAGGAGGAGAGAGTGACAACTAGAGGAATGTCTGAAGCTAACAGTACACTTCCTGTTGTGCATACCTTTCGCTGGGTCGTGTTCATTAGTCACCAAATGGAAGAAACTGACTACTGAGGGACTACCTGCACTTGTCCAATAAGAAATGCAAATTTTTGTTTCTGTTGCAAAACTGTTTGGTACACTGTGTCCTAATGAATACAACCCTGGAGTCCACTGGAGATGTCAACAAACAAAGGATTTTTACCTCAGAGAGCCATGTCTGTTGTTCTACATTGTCTTGGCTGCTTGTGGAATCCCAGGCATGTAAAGGTTACGACCCCTGGAACCTGTCCTGTCATTCTGTAGAGATTCTATCAGTTCCACATTCCATGTGGTTCCTTTTGAGAAAGACGAGGCAGATAATATTGAAGTCTTAACATGGTTGAACATATGTTGAGACGCACTGAAAGGAAATACAATTTATATTTAGACGGAAGGTTCGGATGATGCAATAAAACCTGCTTGTTTTTGCTTTAATTTTTAGTTGGCATCGAAAAAGGATATATGTTCAGTGCTGTGATAACTTGTGTATGTGTGTGGAGAACAAGTTGGGTTGATCGCAGAAAATACCAAACACATTTTTTTGTCTTTTTATTTAGCTGTGTGAATATTGGTTGGTCTCTAAGACGTATTGGACTGGATGTAACATGTGTTATATCAGGAATAGCACTTCCACTGTTACGGTCATGAGCTGAAAGACATCGGTAACCCATATCTGGCTGAACAGTCGGTGGAAAGGACCCTGGACAGGCAGGAGTGTATTTGTACATGATTAAGTTACTAGGTCTAGACAGCTCATATCCTTAGTTAATCAGGCCTTTACTTTAAGACAATTGCGTTCTCCCTCCCTACACACCCACACTTGCTTTTGTGTCTCACAGGCCCTCGGGATAATATAATAAAAAGTATAAACTAGTGTTGTCTTTGTTTAGTCTGTGTTGAATTAGTCTAGTATGTGTTATCATCCTGCCTAGACTGTTGAATTAGTCTAGTATGTGTTATCATCCTGCCTAGACTGTTGAATTAGTCTAGTATGTGTTATCATCCTGCCTAGACTGTTGAATTAGTCTAGTATGTGTTATCATCCTGCCTAGACTGGTTCATTGTGTGTGGAATCCTGGTGATTGAGGCTAGTGGTGTGTTTGTTCAGAACAGTGGTGTGTTCTTGACAGTACTAAGGTCAGGTCAGGTTCAAATTGTCTGATTTACAGTCAGCTTAACTGTTTTGTCTACTGACACCCCTCACCACAACCACACATCTACTGACACCCCTCACCACAACCACACATCTACTGACACCCCTCACCACAACCACACATCTACTGACACCCCTCACCACAACCACACATCTACTGACACCCCTCACCACAACCACACATTTACTGACACCCCTCACCACAACCACCACAACCACACATCTACTGACACCCCTCACCACAACCACACATCTACTCACCACAACCACCTACTGACACACCTCACCACACATCTACTGACACCCCTCACCACAACCACACATCTACTGACACCCCTCACCACAACCACACATCTACTGACACCCCTCACCACAACCACACATCTACTGACACCCCTCACCACAACCACACATCTACTGACACCACAACCACACATCTACTGACACCCCTCACCACAACCACACATCTACTGACACCCCTCACCACAACCACACATCTACTGACACCCCTCACCACACCCCTCACCACACATCTACTGACCACACATCTACTGACACCCCTCACCACAACCTACACATCACCACAACCACACATCTATGACTGACACCCCTCACCACAACCACACATCTACTGACACCCCTCACCACACATCTACTGACACCCCTCACCACAACCACACATCTACTGACCAGTGGCTTAAACGGTACCTGTGGTAACTTTGTTTTCCCCGATACCGTTAATACCGTTAATCCACTTTGAAATGTTAATCTGTTTTCTCAGCAAAATACAGTACATTCAACAGCTTTACCAGCAGAGGGCAGATTTGCTCAAGTTCTGAATTCATTTTAATGTATCATTTAGCAGAAGCTCTTATCCAGAGTCTTACAGGAGCAATTAGGGTTACGTGCCTTGCTCAAAGGCACATTGACAGATTTCACATGGTCAGGTCGTGGGTTCGAACCACAAACCTTTCAGTTACTGTCCCAACTCTCTTAACTGCTAGGCTACCTGCCACCCCTCCACTCTAACCACTAGGCTACCCTGCCGCCCCTCCACTCTAACCACTAGGCTACCCTGCCGCCCCTCCACTCTAACCACTAGGCTACCTGCCACCCCTCCACTCTAACCACTAGGCTACCTGCCCACCCCTCCGCCCCTCCACTCTAACCACTAGGCTACCTGCCGCCCCTCCACTCTAACCACTAGGCTACCTGCCGCCCCTCCACTCTAACCACTAGGCTACCTGCCGCCCCTCCACTCTAACCACTAGGCTACCTGCCGCCCCTCCACTCTAACCACTAGGCTACCCTGCCGCCCCTCCACTCTAACCACTAGGCTACCCTGCCGCCCCTCCACTCTAACCACTAGGCTACCCTGCCGCCCCTCCACTCTAACCACTAGGCTACCCTGCCGCCCCTCCACTCTAACCACTAGGCTACCCTGCCGCCCCTCCACTCTAACCACTAGGCTACCTGCCACCCTGTCAGTTCTTCAGTACAGAAGGGTTTGTATGTGTTGTGTAGTGTTAATCAGTGGGCTCAAGTCAGCCTTTCCTCCCACATTAACTCAGAGAAGACACAGAACTACAAAGAAAGTTTATTTTTCTTCCCAAAATCATCTCAGTGGCCTAGTACATCTTCATCATTTTAGAGTATCTATCTGGTCTCAGCTAAATTCATGAAAAAAAATACTTACTTTACAGTAATGCTAGTAACTACAGGAGTAGTTAGCATTAACACTAGGTTTGTGTCTGAAATGGCACGCTGTTCCCTATATAGTGCACTAATTTTGTCTAGGTTCAGCACAACGCTGTGGTCAAAAGTAATGCACTAGGGCAGGGTTTCCCAAACTCGGTCCCGGGGCCCCCCTGGTACACGTTTTGGTTTTTGCCATAGCACTACACAGCTGATTCAAATAATTGATGATGAGTTGGTAATTTGAATCAGCTGTGTGCTGCTACGTAAACATCAAACCGTGCACCCGGTTGGCGTTAGGGAAAGTCCTGCACTAGGGAATAGGGTGATATTTCATATGTAGACCAGGATCATCATGTCCTCTGGTTTAGCATATACACAGAAGTTGTTTTAAAACACAGGTTCCAAATCAAACTCCCATGCAGAGAAAAACATGGCACAAAATGCCAGACTGAAAAATATCACAAATCATCTCCTCTCATAGCTACAAATCAGTTGTTCTAGAAAAAAATGACACTAAAAAAAATCTATTCTTTGATTTTATTTTTTTGTACTAGACCCCATTAGCGAGAACCGAGGCGGAACCGTGAGGTTGTACAGTCTGAAACCTCAATGATGTTCTAATTAGGAACAAGAAATACTAGTGTCAGGAGAGGTTGAGCTGTCAATCAGTGACTTATTAACCAATCAAAAGACTTGGATACCAATCAAAATCTCCCGATAGGTTAAAATCATAAACGGGCCAATCACATGGCAGCCCTATAATGGGAGAGCTCTTATCGAAACACATGGCAATGAACAGTTTGATCATAACAGTACTTATTTCATCTGACTTCGTCAAGGAATAACTCTAAGGGAAGACTTGCTCTTTCTCACGTTCCAAAAGAAAATCCTTTTCCAAAACATGCACCGTTCACTGCTGAAACTCATCTCCTGGATTCACCATGGCTAAAAAAGCCTAATTCATATTATGCTAATTGGAAAAATATAAACCATTCCATTTATTTTGTAGCTTTCAATAAACATGGTGTTGTACAGTAGTTTGATTAGTAGTTATTACAGTAGATAACCAAATGAGTCTGATCTTCCCTTTATGACAGTAGCATGAAAGATTTTTAAATTTCACAGAATATTTCTGAAACATTATTTCATACGAAATGAATGCAGCAAATGTGTTCCGCAGTCTCCAACCCTGTATGAAGCAGGTGTCCTCAGTCTGTTCACAGAGAACTACAGTATACAGCCAGACCAACAGAAAGAAAGACTACAAACCATCCTGTCTTCAGAGTCACAGAAGAAGAGTTGGGATAAAGCTCTCGTTATTTCCCAACCTGAGAAATATGATTGTCTTACACAACGGTGTACATTTTAGTTAAAACATTTTTTTTAAAACATTTTCCTCAAAAAATAAGATCGCTCCATTGACTCTTGGCTGAGGCAGTTTCGATTCCAAATGGCCTTGATTCGTTTGAAGAGATAAAAATAATAATTTGTTAAACCAAAATACAGTAAAAATATGAGTGGTTACCATAGAAACAGCCCTATTTACGGTTTCGACTGAGTGCTTTTATAAAACAGTCAATTTCATCACATGGTCAACCTAGAATAATAACAAACAAAAAGTCTAAATAAACGATAAACAGTAATGTTATGTCTTTATACATATTTTACACAAGTTTTAAAAGTGACCTCTATAGTTTTGTGTTAATTATAGACATCTTATGAGCACAGGGCACAAGGTATTTACGTCACAGTGGGTAACACAAATTTACACTTTGGACGCTAATTAAAATGATTCTAATGTTAGCATTAGCTAATGCTAATTATGCTAATCAACCAGAGAGACAAAACTGACAGAGAAGCTGGGTTTTTATGGGAAGTACTACAAAGGAGTGGGATGACATTGTTCCTAGACACTGATCCACAGTCAGTTCTGTATGTGAAATCTAAATGCTCATGATCGGGGTTGAAGGAGAGTGAAGCTGATCCTAGATCTGTGCATACGAGACACTTGTAACCCAAAACGGACTATCAAACCATATCTGATGTTATCACATCGTTACTTTTGGAGACGTTTGGGGATTTTTTTTTAAATCACACATGTTGCCCCGGCCTGAAGCTCTGCTATAGTAACCATGCAGCTCTACCTGAAGCCCTGCTATAGTAACCATGCAGCTCTACCTGAAGCCCTGCTATAGTAACCATGCAGCTCTACCTGAAGCCCTGCTATAGTAACCATGCAGCTCTACCTGAAGCCCTGCTATAGTAACCATGCAGCTCTACCTGAAGCCCTGCTAAGTAACCATGCTCTACCTGCCCTGCTACAGTAACCATGCAGCTCTACCTGAAGCCCTGCTACAGTAACCATGCAGCTGCTATAGTAACCATGCAGCTCTCCCTGCTAAGCCCATGCAGCTCTACCTGAGTAACCATGCAGCTCTACCTGAAGCCCTGCTACAGTAACCATGCAGCTCTACCTGAAGCCCTGCTACAGTAACCATGCAGCTCTACCTGAAGCCCTGCTACAGTAACCATGCAGCTCTACCTGAAGCCCTGCTCTAGCCTACCTGAAGCCCTGCTATAGTAACCATGCAGCTCTACCTGAAGCCCTGTTATAGTAACCATGCAGCTCTACCTGAAGCCCTGCTATAGTAACCATGCAGCTCTACATGAAGCCCTGTTATAGTAACCATGCAGCTCTACCTGAAGCCCTGTTATAGTAACCATGCAGCTCTACCTGAAGCCCTGCTACAGTAACCATGCAGCTCTACCTGAAGCCCTGCTACAGTAACCATGCAGCTCTACCTGAAGCCCTGCTACAGTAACCATGCAGCTCTACCTGAAGCCCTGCTATAGTAACCATGCAGCTCTACCTGAAGCCCTGCTACAGTAACCATGCAGCTCTACCTGAAGCCCTGCTATAGTAACCATGCAGCTCTACCTGAAGCCCTGCTATAGTAACCATGCAGCTCTACCTGAAGCCCTGCTATAGTAACCATGCAGCTCTACTGGTTTAAAGTGACACTGGTCCTATTCTAGGGGACTTCTTATAGAGCTCATCTGGGTTTCTATTCAGCATAAAACAAAACAAAAGGGCCCAGGTTCCCAAGAGCATCTAAAGGCTCATTTCATCGTTAGTAACTTCGTAGGAGCATCGTTAAATCTCAAGAGCTGTTTCCCAAAACCAACATTGCTAAAATTGTACTTGAAAAACGCTTGTTATTTACTGACTGCATCCGACTGATCGGCGTGTGAACAGCAAAGTACGTCGGTAGATACCTACTGCATCACTTTACACACAGAAAACCTCCGCTAAACAAAGAGTCAAGATGTTTATCCGTCTCTCTCTGTGACCGCCGAAAACTTCAGAACCAAGTTGAGTACAAATACAAAGTTGCCAATTAATACAAACAAGTGAAGGAAAAAATATGCTTCAAATGAAATGAGACAACGGCATTAAAAGATAAATAGCCCACCTACAGAATATAATATATATTGTATTTTGACGATACTGAAAGAAATTTCATGTTCATTCAATTTAGATTTTATTTTACTGTTTGGCTCCTGTCTGCAATTTGTGCCTCATTCTATTTAATGATGTGTTTAAACATGTGCACAGTGATGTTCCACATCTTGATAAAGCTCATTGTTATAGGGTAGGCATTAGATTAAGCCGCCTCAATATTTTGCAGCCGTAGGTGATAATATCTCTAGGTAGCTGATCCATCGTCAGTATTGTGGAATAATTCTAATGTCAAGGTAAGATTTGAATGGAAGAAAGCTGATCCGAGAGCAGCGATGCCTTTCGTTCGATCCTTTCGTTCGATCCTACCGCCGTGTGAAACATGCTCCAACGAAGGCACTTAGCGAATGTTCTCTCTGTGTGGCGTTTTGGGAAACGCATGTTACATCTTGGGCCTTTGTAGGAAATATTCATGTTACATCTTGGGCCTTTGTAGGAAAGATTCGTGTTACATCTTGGACCTTTGTAGGAAAGACACATGTTACATCTTGGGCCTTTAGGAAATATTCATGTTACATCTTGGGCCTTGTAGGAAAGATTCATGTTACATCTTGGACCTTTGTAGGAAAGATTCGTGTTACATCTTGGGCCTTCTGGAAAGATTCATGTTACATCTTGGGCCTTTGTAGGAAAGATTCATGTTACATCTTGGACCTTTGTAGGAAAGATTCGTGTTACATCTTGGGCCTTTGTAGGAAAGACGCGTGTTACATCTTGGGCCTTGTAGGAAAGACGCGTGTTACATCTTGGGCCTTGTAGGAAAGATTCGTGTTACATCTTGGGCCTTGTAGGAAAGACGTATTGTTAAAACAGTCATAAGCCGAAGTTCCATCTCTATCGGGAAACCAGGCCCAGGAGAAGATGATGAAATCAATTATACGAGGAACATGGCAAATCAGGACAAAAGCCATATCCTATCTGGAGAAAAGCCATATCCCATCTGGACAAAAGCCATATCCCATCTGGACAAAAGCCATATCCCATCTGGACAAAAGCTGCATCCCATCTGGACAAAAGCTGCATCCCATCTGGACAAAAGCCATATCCCAGGGGAATAGTGGGTGATGGGAACTGTAGTGGGAACAGGGTGTTATGAGTAGTGTAAGCAGTAGGAGTGGAGGTGGTGTCAGGTGAGCATAGTTAGTCTTCCTCTCTGGTTGCCGTGGACTAGAGAGGGCCTTTGAACTGGTTGCCAGAGAGATGCTGTCTGATGGATGGCTTAGCTCCTGCTGCGTCGCCCAGCTTTCTCCACACCACCTGAACGCACACACACACACACACACACACACACACACACACACACACACACACACACACACACACACACACACACACACACACACACACACACACACACACACACACACACACACACACACACACACACACACACACACACACAAAGAAAACACAAACAAAAGGGTTATGTCCACACTTGGTCTTTCACTAACTGAACCCCTGGTAGAATCTCTCTGCATGTGAGATGAGAGGACACAGGGTTTCTCTCTCTCTCTTTCTCTCAGAGATGGAGGAAGGTGAAGGCTTTAAATAATGGAGGGCGCGGAGGAGGGGAGAATACTCTGCTCTTTTTCCTGCCCCCTCAGATAGATTAATTGCTCTGACAGTTGGGCTGCGGGAGCCTCTTACAAAAGTCTCCAATTAGAACACATGGAACAGAGACACAGAGGAACAACACTAATTAGAACACTGCTCCACAATGGAACAGAGACACAGAGGAACAACACTAATTAGAACACTGCTCCACAATGGAACAGAGACACAGAGGAACAACACTAATTAGAACACTGCTCCACAATGGAACAGAGACACAGAGGAACAACACTAATTAGAACACTGCTCCACAATGGAACAGAGACACAGAGGAACAACACTAATTAGAACACTGCTCCACAATGGAACAGAGACACAGAGGAACAACACTAATTAGAACACTGCTCCACAATGGAACAACACACTCCAATTAGAACACTGCTCCACAATGGAACAGAGACACAGGAACAACACGCTCCAATTAGAACACCGCTCCACAATGGAACAACACGCTCCAATTAGAACACTGCTCCACAATGGAACAACACGCTCCAATTAGAACACTGCTCCACAATGGAACAGAGACACAGGAACAACACACTCCAATTAGAACACTGCTCCACAATGGAACAACACACTCCACTTAGAACACTGCTCCACAATAGAACAGAGACACAGGAACAATACACTCCAATTAGAACACTGCTCCACAATGGAACAACACATTCCAATTAGAACACTGCTCCACAATGGAACAACACGCTCCAATTAGAACACGCTCCAATTAGAACACTGCTTGCAGGATGAGAGAGAGAGAGACTGTACAACAAAGCTACAGTTCCTCCTAGTGCTTCATAGCTCTGAGCAAAATAGGCCACGGCGATGTAGTTACAAGACCCAGAAAACCAATACTCATGTTTCTACCTGCACTAATAACGCATCAGGTGAGGGAGACGGATGAAAAGAGAGAGAGGAGAATGAAAAGACTCCTTACATTACACATCTCTCTGACGATGGCCTTCTCCTTCTCACTCAGATCCTCCTCGTAGTCCTCTGGGCCCTGCTTCTTATCCAGGTTCTCATGCACCTCCAACACCTGGTACAATCAGGCATATGGTCATGAAACCAAGTTAGGGAATCAATGTGATTCATTGTTTAAAGCAGCAGGTTAAAGCAACACAACACATCAACAACAACCTAGTCCTGCAGATACAATGGATGCTCAAGTAAAAGTAAATCAAATAAATCAAATACACAGAGAAAATAATTTTAAAAACCAGATCCACAAATACACATGTATTTGAACCCAAGTCTGTGTGAGAGATAACGTCAAGTTGTCATACCTTCATAGCGTGGACCACAGACTCTGGTTTCTGAACACAGGGCAGGTAGCCTGTTACCGGGGTTGACTCACTGGTGGGGAGGCGACCAACCGTGCCCTGAGAGAGGAGAAAGACCGAGTTAGTCTGGTGGGGAGGCGACCAACCGTGCCCTGAGAGAGGAGAAAGACCGAGTTAGTCTGGTGGGGAGGCGACCAACCGTGCCCTGAGAGAGGAGAAAGACCGAGTTAGTCTGGTGGGGAGGCGACCAACCGTGCCCTGAGAGAGGAGAAAGACCGAGTTAGTCTGGTGGGGAGGCGACCAACCGTGCCCTGAGAGAGGAGAAAGACCGAATTAGTCTGGTGGGGAGGCGACCAACCGTGCCCTGAGAGAGGAGAAAGACCGAATTAGTCTGGTGGGGAGGCGACCAACCGTGCCCTGAGAGAGGAGAAAGACCGAGTTAGTCTGGTGGGGAGGCGACCAACCGTGCCCTGAGAGAGGAGAAAGACCGAATTAGTCTGGTGGGGAGGCGACCAACCGTGCCCTGAGAGAGGAGAAAGACCGAGTTAGTCTGGTGGGGAGGCGACCAACCGTGCCCTGAGAGAGGAGAAAGACCGAATTAGTCTGGTGGGGAGGCGACCAACCGTGCCCTGAGAGAGGAGAAAGACCGAGTTAGTCTGGTGGGGAGGCGACCAACCGTGCCCTGAGAGAGGAGAAAGACCGAATTAGTCTGGTGGGGAGGCGACCAACCGTGCCCTGAGAGAGGAGAAAGACCGAGTTAGTCTGGTGGGGAGGCGACCAACCGTGCCCTGAGAGAGGAGAAAGACCGAATTAGTCTGGTGGGGAGGCGACCAACCGTGCCCTGAGAGAGGAGAAAGACCGAGTTAGTCTGGTGGGGAGGCGACCATTCGTGTCTGCTATTCCAAACTATTTGTAATTGCTTGAAGTTACGTACTTACTGTATAGGTAAGGCCTAACCACAAAAGTAACATTCCTTTTGTTCCTTCCTTTATTTTGTAGGTGAAACCCACCGTGTGAGATGTGTTAGCAGAACTGCTGTGCTGGGCCAGATATGGGTTCTATTCCTTGCTGGGTAAGGCTTTTGTATAAGTAAAGGTTTTGGACAGTGCAGAGAAACACACAGCTCCAGGTGGTGTTTACTATTCATATGATTGTTGAGTCCTGGCTCAGTTCCCTGCATAATCAGCCTGTTTTAGGTCTTCCAGTACAGGGAGAGAGAAATACTGTCAGAAACTATGGTCCGTATGTTAACACACTGTTAGAAACTATGGTCCGTAGGTTGACACACTGTTAGAAACTATGGTCCGTAGGTTGACACACTGTTAGAAACTATGGTCCGTAGGTTAACACACTGTCAGAAACTATGGTCCGTAGGTTAACACACTGTTAGAAACTATGGTCCGTAGGTTAACACACTGTTAGAAACTATGGTCTGTAGGTTAACACACTGTCAGAAACTATGGTCCGTAGGATAACACACTGTTAGAAACTATGGTCCGTAGGTTAACACACTGTCAGAAACTATGGTCTGTATGTTAACACACTGTTAGAAACTATGGTCCGTAGGATAACACACTGTTAGAAACTATGGTCCGTAGGTTAACACACTGTTAGAAACTATGGTCTGTAGGTTAACACACTGTCAGAAACTATGGTCCGTAGGATAACACACTGTTAGAAACTATGGTCCGTAGGTTAACACACTGTCAGAAACTATGGTCTGTATGTTAACACACTGTCAGAAACTATGGTCCGTAGGTTAACACACTGTTAGAAACTATGGTCCGTAGGTTAACACACTGTTAGAAACTATGGTCTGTAGGTTAACACACTGTCAGAAACTATGGTCCGTAGGATAACACACTGTTAGAAACTATGGTCTGTAGGTTAACACACTGTCAGAAACTATGGTCCGTAGGATAACACACTGTTAGAAACTATGGTCCGTAGGTTAACACACTGTCAGAAACTATGGTCTGTATGTTAACACACTGTTAGAAACTATGGTCCGTAGGTTGACACAATGTTAGAAACTATGGTCCGTAGGTTGACACACTGTTAGAAAGTATGGTCCGTAGGTTAACACACTGTCAGAAACTATGGTCCGTAGGTTAACACACTGTTAGAAACTATGGTCCGTAGGTTAACACACTGTTAGAAACTATGGTCTGTAGGTTAACACACTGTTAGAAACTATGGTCCGTAGGTTAACACACTGTCAGAAACTATGGTCCGTAGGTTAACACACTGTTAGAAACTATGGTCCGTAGGTTAACACACTGTTAGAAACTATGGTCCGTAGGTTAACACACTGTCAGAAACTATGGTCCGTAGGTTAACACACTGTTAGAAACTGTGGTCCGTAGGTTAACACACTGTCAGAAACTATGGTCCGTAGGTTAACACACTGTCAGAAACTATGGTCCGTAGGATAACACACTGTTAGAAACTATGGTCCGTAGGTTAACACACTGTTAGAAACTATGGGATACCGTGTTAAAACGAGGAATAGGAGCGGACTATCTAGTGTCGGCGTGAATGAAATGAAGGCAGTGTTGTCTAACTAAAACATGCACACTGACACACAACGTGACCTGAAAGTGGAAGTGGGGCAGAACAAAGAGAGGGCAGAGGGCCAACTAAATATAAAACCATGATGATGGTAATGGGAGAAGAAGCCATCCTATTAACTAACTATTAACTAAGAGAGAACAGGAAGTTCAGAATCATCTCTCTCTCGCTCTGTCTCTCTGTCTCTCTGTCTCTGTGTCTCTGTGTCTCTTTGTCTCTTTGTCTCTGTGTCTCTGTGTCCCTGTGCGTGTGTTCCACTAAGGCCATCTCTTATGCTTGGATGAACACATCAGAAGCCAGCCAATCAATCACAGTTACAGACCATAATGAGATGGAGACGTCATGACAACTGGACCAAAACAAGATGCACGGTTAAGGGCTGGCCTTAGGCACGATACAGCCCTTAGCCGTGGTATATTGGCCTTATACCACAAACCCCCGAGGTGCCCAATTCCACAAACCCCCCTAGGTGCCCAATTCCACAAACCCCCCCAGGTGCCCAATTCCACAAACCCCCGAGGTGCCCTATTCCACAACCCCCCAGGTGCCCAATTCCACAACCCCCCGAGGTGACTTATTCCACAAACCCCCGAGATGCCTTATTGCTATTATAAACTAGTTATGAACATAATAAGATATACTACGGATTTCAGCCAATCAGCATTCAGGGCTCGAACCACACAGTTTATAATAGAACATATAGTTCTGTATGTAGGGCCTTGGGACTGGGTCTTAGGTCTAGCTGTATGTAGGGCCTTGGGACTGGGTCTTAGGTCTAGCTGTATGTAGGGCCTTGGGACTGGGTCTTAGGTCTAGCTGTATGTAGGGCCTTGGGACTGGGTCTTAGGTCTAGCTGTATGTACGGCCTTGGGACTGGGTCTTAGGTCTAGCTGTATGTAGGGCCTTGGGACTGGGTCTTAGGTCTAGCTGTATGTAGGGCCTTGGGACTGGTTCTTAGGTATAGCTGTATGTAGGGCCTTGGGACTGGGTCTTAGGTCTAGCTGTATGTAGGGCCTTGGGACTGGGTCTTAGGTCTAGCTGTATGTTGGGCCTTGGGACTGGGTCTTAGGTCTAGCTGTATGTTGGGCCTTTGGACTGGGTCTTAGGTCTAGCTGTATGTAGGGCCTTTGGACTGGGTCTTAGGTCTAGCTGTATGTAGGGCCTTGGGACTGGGTCTTAGGTCTAGCTGTATGTAGGGCCTTTGGACTGGGTCTTAGGTCTAGCTGTATGTAGGGCCTTGGGACTGGGTCTTAGGTCTAGCTGTATGTAGGGCCTTTGGACTGGGTCTTAGGTCTAGCTGTATGTAGGGCCTTTGGACTGGGTCTTGGGTCTAGCTGTATGTAGGGCCTTGGGACTGGGTCTAATTCATTTCATAGTACATGATTCAGTTGAAACAGGCTCTGGGGAGACAGAAGCCTAAAGGCCTGGAGATCCCGTGGTATAAACTGGGTGGTTGTGATGTGAGAGAAAGACATGCAAGAGGATAGCTGTAAAAACAGCAGTGGGAAGATGTCTGTTTATAGTTAGTAAAGAGGTGTGTGTGTGTGTTCTCACGTTGTGCAGTGCATCTTGGCGTCGTGGCAGGGATGACAGCTGAGACTCAGAGTGGTACAGGGTCATCCCCTTCCTCAGGACACGCAGGTCCCCTGGGTTACACTGCTGCTGGGGAGACAGAGAGAAATTATCACACACTGTTCAATACCCACATCACAGCCCCCAGACTCTGCAATCACACTGTTCAATACCCACATCACAGCCCCCAGAACCTAACAACACACTGTTCAATACCCACATCACAGCCCCCAGACTCTGCAATCACACTGTTCAATACCCACATCACAACCCCCAGAACCTAACAACACACTGTTCAATACCCACATCACAGCCCCCAGACCCTACCAACACACTGTCCAATACCCACATCACAGCCCCCAGAACCTAACAACACACTGTTCAATACCCACATCACAGCCCCCAGACCCTACCAACACACTGTTCAATACCCACATCACAGCCCCCAGAACCTAACAACACACTGTTCAATACCCACATCACAGCCCCCAGAACCTAACAACACACTGTTCAATACCCACATCACAGCCCCCAGAACCTAACAACACACTGTTCAATACCCACATCACAGCCCCCAGACCCTACCAACACACTGTTCAATACCCACATCACAGCCCCCAGAACCTAACAACACACTGTTCAATACCCACATCACAGCCCCCAGACCCTACCAACACACTGTTCAATACCCACATCACAGCCCCCAGAACCTAACAACACACTGTTCAATACCCACATCACAGCCCCCAGAACCTACCAACACACTGTTCAATACCCACATCACAGCCCCCAGACTCTGCAATCACACTGTTCAATACCCACATCACAGCCCCCAGAACCTACCAACACACTGTTCAATACCCACATCACAGCCCCCAGACCCTACCAACACACTGTTCAATACCCACATCACAGCCCCCAGAACCTAACAACACACTGTTCAATACCCACATCACAGCCCCCAGAACCTAACAACACACTGTTCAATACCCACATCACAGCCCCCAGAACCTACCAACACACTGTTCAATACCCACATCACAGCCCCCAGAACCTACCAACACACTGTTGTGCACAGGAAGAGGAGGCCAAAAATGTCTCATATGGAAATATTCTGAAATGCTGTCCTCTATGTAGAGTCCTCTACGTATTATCTCATATACATAAAGACCACAAGTCCCTGGGCGTTCTAACTAGCCATCCACCCATCTGTCTGTCTGTAGGGAGAATTGCCAATGTTTCTTATGACATTTCCAGAGTCACGCACGTCCAGCACTTTGTGTGTGTGGTCACGTGATGGCTGGAAGAACCTTGTAAATCTAGCTATAAATAACACAGTGAGCGGTTTGTGTATGTGTCGCATCTGGTGCAGAACACAGCCTTCTCCCACAACGACACGCACTCCGGAGAGACAACTAGCACTCCATCACTGCACCTTTGGCTCATGCTGCTTCACATTCCCCATCCATCACTCCTCTAGCATTCCCGATCCATCACTCCTCTAGCATTCCCCATCCATCACTCCTCTAGCATTCCCCATCCATCACTCCTCTAGCATTCCCCATCCATCACTCCTCTAGCATTCCCCATCCATCACTCCTCTAGCATTCCCCATCCATCACTCCTCTAGCATTCCCCATCCATCACTCCTCTAGCATTCCCCATCCATCAGCATTCCCGATCCATCAGCATTCCCCATCCATCACTCCTCTAGCATTCCCCATCCATCACTCCTCTAGCATTCCCCATCCATCACTCCTCTAGCATTCCCCATCCATCATTCCTCTAGCATTCCCCATCCATCACTCCTCTAGCATTCCCCATCCACTCCTCTAGCATTCCCCATCCATCACTCCTCTAGCACTCCCCATCCATCACTCCTCTAGCATTCCCCATCCATCACTCCTCTAGCATTCCCCATCCATCACTCCTCTAGCATTCCCCATCCATCACTCCTCTAGCATTCCCCATCCATCACTCCTCTAGCATTCCCCATCCATCACTCCTCTAGCATTCCCCATCCATCACTCCTCTAGCATTCCCCATCCATCCATTCCCCATCCATCACTCCTCTATTCCCCATCCATCACTCCTCTAGCATTCCCCCATCACTCCTCTAGCATTCCCCATCCATCACTCCTCTAGCATTCCCCATCCATCACTCCTCTAGCATTCCCCATCCATCACTCCTCTAGCATTCCCCATCCATCCATTCCCCATCCATCACTCCTCTAGCATTCCCCATCCATCACTCCTCTAGCATTCCCCATCACATCACTCCTCCAGCACTCCCCATCCATCACTCCTCTAGCATTCCCCATCCATCACTCCTCTAGCATTCCCCATCACATCACTCCTCCAGCATTCCCCATCCATCACTCCTCTAGTATGACCCCATCACATCACTCCTCCAGCATTCCCCATCCATCACTCCTCTAGTATGACCCCATCACATCACTCCTCCAGCATTCCCCATCCATCACTCCTCTAGCATTCCCCATCACATCACTCCTCCAGCATTCCCCCATCACTCCTATAACATTCCCCATGACCCCATCCCCATCACATCACTCCTCCAGCATTCCCCATCCATCACTCCTCTAGTATGACCCCATCACATCACTCCTCCAGCATTCCCCATCACATCACTCCTCTAGTATGACCCCATCACATCACTCCCCCATCCAGCATTCCCCATCCATCACTCCTCTAGCATTCCCCATCACATCACTCCTCCAGCATTCCCCCATCACTCCTATAACATTCCCCCATCAGTCTTTAACGATTCCTCATTGCTCTTCTTCCATCATCCCCTTTACTCCTCCAGCATTCCCCCCTCAGTCTTTAAAACTTGTTACGGCTAGACATTCCGCTAGCGGAACCCCTCGACAACATCCGGTGAAATGGCAGAATGCCATGAAATCACACATGCAAATTAAACACCAAATTAAAGCTATACTTGTTGTTGATCCAGCCAATGTGTCAGATTTCAAAAAGGCTTTACGGTGAAAGCAAATCATGCGATTATCGGAGGATAGCACCCCACCAAACAAACACATGACATTCATATTTCAACCCTGCAGGCACGACACAAAACGCAGAAATAACAATATAATTCTTGCCTTACCTTTGAAGATCTTCTTCTGTTGGCACTCCAAAAGGTCCCATAAACATCACAAATGGTCCTTTTGTCCGATTAATTCCGTCGTTATATCTCCAAAATGTTCATTTATTTGGCGTGTGTGATCCAGCAAAACATCGGTTCCAACTCGCGCAACATGACTACAAAATATCTAATAAGTCACCTGTAAACTTGTTGCAAGCATTTCAAACAACTTTCCTAATACAACTTTAGGTATTTTTTTACGTAAATAGTCGATAAAATTTAAGACGAGGTAAACTGCATATAATAGCGGATAAAAACGAGGTGGAGCGAGCTTTCAGGTCGTGCGCCCCTAACAAACAGTACACTTCACTCGACCCTCATTCTGAACTGCCCTACTTCTTAATTTCTCAAAGGAAAAACATCGATCCATTTTAAAAACTGTTGACATCCAGTGGAAGCGATAGGAACTGCAAGCAAGTGCCACAGAAATCTAAATCCCCATAGAAAACCCATTGAAAAGAGTGACCTCAAAAATCTTTTACTGGATGGATTTGTCTCAGGTTTTCGCCTGCCATGTCAGTTCTGTTATACACACAGACATCATTCAAACATTTTCAGAAACTTTCGAGTGTTTTCTTTCTAAATCTACCAATTATATGCATATCCTAGCTGCTGGGCCTGAGTAGCAGGCAGCTTACTTTGGGCACACTTTTCATCCGGACGTGAAAATACTGCCCCCTAGCCCGAAGAGGTTAACCATTCCTCCTTGCTCTTCTTCCATCCTCCCATTTACTCCTCCAGTATTACCCCATCAGTCTTTAACCATTCCTCTTAGCTCCTTTCACATTTTAACATTGCATCACACCCCTCCGTCTCATTTCTTTATCGCTGCTTTCAGCCTCAACCAGGAATCCCACATCTTTCCTCGGCTTACACTCATTGGTATTATGCTTTAAATAATAAAACAAACTTCCCAACTTCCACTTCTGAATCTTATGCTGCTGATAGAGACAAACAGAACTATACACCATTGGTCTGTAAGACAGGCTGGCATCTCCTCATTGCAACAGCCCTGTTCCCCATCCATCACAATGTCCTGAGAGGTGACTGGAAGACCGGGAGTTATCCTGTCTGAGTTTTGATACTGAGGGGGCGACGTGGAACAGGTGAGCACGACACACTAGGACAGTCTAAAGTGGACCATGTGCAGTAGGACAGTCTAAAGTGGACCATGTGCAGTAGGACAGTGAACAAGGGGACTGTTATTTTTATTTGATTTAATTTGACCTTTATTTAACTAGGCAAGTCAGTTAAGAACAAATTCTTATTTTCAATGACGGCCTAGGAACAGTGGGTTAACTGCCTGTTCAGGGGCAGAACGACAGATTTGTACCTTGTCAGCTCGGGGGTTTGAATTTGCAACCTTTAACGCTCTAACCACTAGGCTACCCTGCCGCCCCACACTTCAATACTCAAGTAGACAGAAGTCACTTCAAAAATTATTTAAGTACTTTTGAAGTAGTTTTCAGGCCAGTGTTTTTGTATATGTGTATGTTAAATAAGGGGTATGTAGACTTATTTCCACTGTTGTGTCTAGGTCTTTCCACTGTTGTGTCTCGGTCTTTCCACTGTTGTGTCTAGGTCTTTCCACTGTTGTGTCTCGGTCTTTCCACTGTTGTGTCTCGGTCTTTCCACTGTTGTGTCTCGGTCTTTCCACTGTTGTGTCTCGGTTGTGTCTCGGTCTTTCCACTGTTGTGTCTCGGTTGTGTCTCGGTCTTTCCACTGTTGTGTCTCGGTCTTTCCACTGTTGTGTCTCGGTCTTTCCACTGTTGTGTCTCGGTCTTTCCACTGTTGTGTCTAGGTCTTTCCACTGTTGTGTCTCGGTCTTTCAAATCAAATCAAAATCAAATTTTATTTGTCACATACACATGGTTAGCAGATGTTAATGCGAGTGTAGCGAAATGCTTGTGCTTCTAGTTCCGACAATGCAGTGATAACCAACAAGTAATCTAACTAACAATTCCAAAACTACTGTCTTATACACAGTGTAAGGGGATAAGGAACATGTACATAAGGATATATGAATGAGTGATGGTACAGAGCAGCATACAGTAGATGGTATCGAGTTCAGTATATACATATGAGATGAGTATGTAGACAAAGTAAACAAAGTGGCATAGTTAAAGTGGCTAGTGATACATGTGTTACATAAGGATGCAGTCGATGTTGTAGAGTACAGTATATACATATGTATATGAGATGAATAATGTAGGGTAAGTAACATTATATAAGGTAGCATTGTTTAAAGTGGCTAGTGATATATTTACATCATTTCCCATCAATTCCCATTATTAAATGGCTGGAGTTGGGTCAGTGTCAATGACAGTGTGTTGGCAGCAGCCACTCAATGTTAGTGGTGGCTATTTAACAGTCTGATGGCCTTGAGATAGAAGCTGTTTTTCAGTCTCTCGGTCCCAGCTTTGATGCACCTGTACTGACCTCGCCTTCTGGATGATAGCGGGGTGAACAGGCAGTGGTTCGGGTGGTTGATGTCCTTGATGATCTTTATGGCCTTCCTGTAACAACGGGTGGTGTAGGTGTCCTGGAGGGCAGGTAGTTTGCCCCCGGTGATGCGTTGTGCAGTCCTCACTACCCTCTGGAGAGCCTTACGGTTGAGGGCGGAGCAGTTGCCGTACCAGGCGGTGATACAGCCCGCCAGGATGCTCTCGATTGTGCATCTGTAGAAGTTTGTGAGTGCTTTTGGTGACAAGCCGAATTTCTTCAGCCTCCTGAGGTTGAATAGGCGCTGCTGCGCCTTCTTCACGACGCTGTCAGTGTGAGTGGACCAATTCAGTTTGTCTGTGATGTGTATGCCGAGGAACTTAAAACTAGCTACCCTCTCCACTACTGTTCCATCGATGTGGATAGGGGGTGTTCCCTCTGCTGTTTCCTGAAGTCCACAATCATCTCCTTAGTTTTGTTGACGTTGAGTGTGAGGTTATTTTCCTGACACCACACTCCAAGGGCCCTCACCTCCTCCCTGTAGGCCGTCTCGTCGTTGTTGGTAATCAAGCCTACCACTGTTGTGTCGTCCGCAAACTTGATGATTGAGTTGGAGGCGTGCGTGGCCACGCAGTCGTGGGTGAACAGGGAGTACAGGAGAGGGCTCAGAACGCACCCTTGTGGGGCCCCGTGTTGAGGATCAGCGGGGAGGAGATGTTGTTGCCTACCCTCACCACCTGGGGGCGGCCCGTCAGGAAGTCCAGTACCCAGTTGCACAGGGCGGGGTCGAGACCCAGGGTCTCGAGCTTGATGACGAGCTTGGAGGGTACTATGGTGTTGAATGCCGAGCTGTAGTCGATGAACAGCATTCTCACATAGGTATTCCTCTTGTCCAGGTGGGTTAGGGCAGTGTGCAGTGTGGTTGAGATTGCATCGTCTGTGGACCTATTTGGGCGGTAAGCAAATTGGAGTGGGTCTAGGGTGTCAGGTAGGGTGGAGGTGATATGGTCCTTGACTAGTCTCTCAAAGCACTTCATGATGACGGAAGTGAGTGCTACGGGGCGGTAGTCGTTTAGCTCAGTTACCTTAGCTTTCTTGGGAACAGGAACAATGGTGGCCCTCTTGAAGCATGTGGGAACAGCAGACTGGTATAGGGATTGATTGAATATGTCCGTAAACACACCGGCCAGCTGGTCTGCGCATGCTCGGAGGGCGCGGCTGGGGATGCCGTTGGGCCTGCAGCCTTGCGAGGGTTAACACGTTTAAATGTCTTAATCACCTCGGCTGCAGTGAAGGAGAGACTGCATGTTTCCGTTGCAGGCCGTGTCAGTGGCACTGTATTGTCCTCAAAGCGGGCAAAAAAGTTATTTAGTCTGCCTGGGAGCAAGACATCCTGGTCCGTGACTGGGCTGGATTTCATCTTGTAGTCCGTGATTGACTGTAGACCACTGTTGTGTCTCGGTCTTTCCACTGTTGTGTCTCGGTCTTTCCACTGTTGTGTCTCGATCTTTCCACTGTTATGTCTAGCCCACAGCATAATCCGTCTTTACAAAGTTTAAAGTGTAAATCCAGCCAGTTTGGAGGGTCAACATTCCATTCTTATGCTCTTATTGTTTCCTTCACAATCAACTACGTTTCACTGCTTCACCTTCACAAGACTGGGACGTTAGGAAATATCTCCACAGAACAGGGAAGGAGGAAATATCTCAACAAGAACCAACCAAATATCACAGATGATTGTGAAATAGACACAAATTGCTTATTTGAAATTAATGACAGGCACACAAAAAAGTTCATTTTTTGCACTACACAATTTTGTATATAGTGAATTTCAAATCACAGAAAGTCAGTAGGTTATTAAGATAAACGATAGGAGACAACTTTAGCATTTCATCTAATTAGCTACTTTGCAACTACTTACTACTTTTTAATTACTTCGTAACTACTTAGCATGTCAGCTAACCCTTCCCCTAACCCTCACCTTAAACCTTTAACCTAAGTCCTAACCCAAACCTTAACCCTATAAAGCTACAATATGTAACTTTTTGGGCGACCTGACCAAATGCACATAGAAATGTGAGTTATAGACCCTTCTTTCTCATTGACAGCAAGTCTACGAAGCGATAGCTCTGTTTTATGTGTACTATTTCTATGCTTCCCGTTCTTAAGTTTAGTTTTTGTCTTTTAGTTTTGGTTCTGTATAATAGCTTCAAACAGATGAAACTACAATATTGTTTATGGAGAAGATATTTCACAGTGGTTTAGATGACACTATGATCCTCTACACAATGACTGCTTGTTTTTGTCACATAAACTGAAATTAGGCAAACTAAACTCATCTCACTGTCAACTGTGATTATTTTCAGCAAACTTAACATGTGTAAATATTTGTATGAACAGAACAAGATTCAACAACTGAGACATAAACTGAACAAGTTCCACAGACATGTGACTAACAGAGATGGAATAATGTGTCCCTGAACAAAGGGAGGGGGGGGTCAAAATCAAAAGTAACAGTCAATATCTGGTGTGGCCACCAGCTGCATTAAGTACTGCCGTGCATCTCCTCCTCATGGACTGCACCAGATTTGCCAGTTCTTGCTGTGAGACGTTTCCCCACTCTTTCACCAAGGCACCTGCAAGTTCCCGGACATTCCTGGGGGGAATGGCCCTATCCCTCACCCTCCGATTCAACAGGTCCCAGCCGTGCTCAATGGGATAGAGATCAGGGCTCTTCACTGGCCATGGCAGAACACTGACATTCCTGTCTTGCAAGAAATCATGCACAGAACGAGCAGTATGGTTGGTGGCATTGTCATACTGAAGCGTCATGTCAGGATGAGCCTGCAGGAAGGGTACCACATGAGGGAGGAGGATGTCTTCCCTGTAACGCACAGCGTTGAGATTGCCTGCAATGACAACAAGCTCGGTCCGATGATGCTGTGACGCACCGCCCCAGACCATAACGGACTCTCCACCTCCAAATCGAACCCGCTCCAGAATACAGGCCTCGGTGTAACGCTCATTCCTTCGATGATAAACGCAAATCCGACCATCACCCCTTGTGAGACAAAACCGCGACTCGTCAGTGAAGAGCACTTTTTGCCAGTCCTGTCTGGTCCAGCGACAGTGGGTTTGTGCCCATAGGCGATATTGTTGCAGGTGATGTCTGGTGAGAACCTGCCTTACAACAGGTCTACAAGCCATCATTCCAGCCTCTCTCAGCCTATTGCGGACAGTCTGAGCACTGATGGAGGGATTGTGCGTTCCTGGTGAAACTCAGGCAGTTGTTGTTGCCATCCTGTACCTGTCCCGCAGGTGTGATGTTCAGATGTACCGATCCTGTGCAGGTGTTGTTACACGTGTTCTGCCACGGCGAGGACGATCAGCTGTCCCTCCTGTCTCCCTGTAACGCTGTCTAAGGCGTCTCACAGTACCGACATTGCAATTTCTTGCCCAGGCCACCTCCTTGCAGCATGCCTAAGGCATGTTCACGCAGATGAGCAGGGACCCTGGGCATCTTTCTTTTGGTGTTTTTTCAGAGTCAGTAGAAAGGCCTCTTTAGTGTCCTAAGTTTTCATAACTGTGATCTTAATTGCCTACCGTCTGTAAGCTGTTAGTGTCTTAACGACCGTTCCACAGGTGCATGTCCATTAATTGTTTATGGTTCATTGAAGCATGGCAAACTGTGTTTACAATGAATATCTGTGAAGTTATTTTGATTTTTACGAATTATCTTTGAAAGACAGGGTTCTGAAAAAGGGAAGTTACTTTTTTGCTGAGTTTATTACAATTTTAGCAAACATGGAATGGCAGAACGATTTCTGCATCGTGTACCTTTTTAACAATAAAACAAATGTTTACTCATTTAGCAGTTGCTCTTCTCCAGAGCAACTTACAGAAGTGAGTGCATACATTTTAATGTTTGTTTGCACTGGCCCCCCATGGGAATTCAAACCACAACTCTGGCATGCTCTACCAACTGAGCCACACGGGACAACTAAGCTAGCATGTAACCTAACCTTAACCCCTAACCTTAACGCCTATTCTAGCTAACGTTAGCCACCTAGCTAGCTAGCTAACATTAACCATCTAGCTAGCTAACATTAACCACCTAGCTAGCTAGCTAACATGAACCACCTAGCTAGCTAGCTAACATGAACCACCTAGCTAGATAGCTAACATGAACCACCTAGCTAGCTAGCTAACATGAACCACAACAAATGGGAAATGTAATGCACATGAAATGCGTTGTGGTGGGAATTGTGTAATACTCACAGAAAAGTGTGCCAGTCGCGAATTTCAAATAAGTCATTTGTGTCTGTTTCATAATTTTCAGCAGATATGCCTCAGTTCCTTTCTCCATCTCGAGATCTCACATTTCACCAAGTTCGATATAGAAAGATAAAATTCCTCAACATCATCAGATCAACAACATCAACAACAACAGATCAACAGCATCAACAACAACAGATCAACAGCATCAACAACAACAGATCAACAACATCAACAACAACAGATCAACAACAACAGATCAACAACATCAACAACAACAGATCAACAGCATCAACAACATCAACAACAACAGATCAACAACATCAACAACAACAGATCAACAGCATCAACAACAACAGATCAACAACAACAGATCAACAACAGGACGTTCATAAAACATTCAGGACGTGTTCATTTTCTTGCTTACATACACCAGTTGTCAGTCATGCATTAATGATGTCTGGTTCTCCACCTGAGTTCGCTGTGTCGCCCTCATACAGCCACCAGACGGTCCTACAGGCTGGGACAAGCATTCTGCTGTGCTGTTTATACTTCACAACACACTGTAGCGTATCACTCACCTCCCAGGCCTCAATACAACACACTGCAGTATATCACTCACCTCCCAGGCCTCAATACAACACACTGTAGCGTATCACTCACCTCCCAGGCCTCAATACAACACACTGTAGCATATCACTCACCTCCTAGGCCTCAATACAACACACTGCAGTATATCACTCACCTCCCAGGCCTCAATACAACACACTGCAGTATATCACTCACCTCCCAGGCCTCAATACAACACACTGCAGTATATTACTCACCTCCCAGGCCTCAATACAACACACTGTAGCATATCACTCACCTCCCAGGCCTCAATACAACACACTGTAGCAAATCACTCACCTCCCAAGCCTCAACACAACACACTGTAGCATATCACTCACCTCCCAGGCCTCAATACAACATGTACCACACACCAACAGAGCTGTGGACTATGCCACTAAAAGCGCAGTATAATTAGCTTGCATGCTATAGCGTCTTGATAGTGATTTGTCTGAACATGACGCCAACGTGTAAGCTGACAGGTGTGAAAGGCCCATCACCGCAGAAAAGAATAGCAGCGTAGAGTTGGAGTGAGAGAGTCACCTTGTGTCTCTGTATCTGTGAGAAACTATATCTGCTACAGGCCTGAATGTGGGCGGAGCAAGAGATGCTAAGGGAGGACGGATGACCGGTTGTTTTGTGTGACATCGAGGTCATAGGTCATTGTAAAGCAAAGTAAAACACATAACAGATGGCAACACTATGTCTGGCTATGTAGGAGGATAGTAACTGTGATGATCACAAAGCAGAGATATACATTATCTTACCAAAGTGGCTCTAAAGAAAGTTAATATCAGGTATCCTTATGTAAAAGGTCATGGAGGACAATCTTTAGCACCTACTTATTAATTGACTCGATGATACAAGTTTTGTGTCAGTGGTTCCAGCCCACACACTTTGCCAACATAATAATCTGAAGGAAGATCACTGGGAAAATAAGTGCTAAAAATAAATAGATCCCAATTAAATGTATATTTAAATCTCTTTTATGTCTTCAAAGACGATGCTTGAGTTGGTTTATCGCTACGGTGCTTTTGCACTGGGGTGAACTGAGCCTCACGTAATAGAATAGCATACAGTGCTTCAGTGTATCGAGCCATACAATTTAAAGCAGAGATCATCAAACTAGATTCAGCCGCGGGATGATTTGGTCTTCAGAGGACGGTCAGGGGGTCGGAAACATAATGACAAATCATTTGCAGACTGAAGCCCTAAACAGATATTTGATTAAAACAGTTTCAAATCTTACATTTGTATACGATCATATAGATTCTCTATTATGTGTACTTTGGATATCCTGGTGGTTTTACAATAATAATAAAAAATATACATCTTTATTTTTTTGCTCAGAAAACTTGGGAGGCCAAATAAAATCACGTCCCCTGGAAACCTGATTTTAAAGCGGGGAATTTTTTTGAAAACAAAGTGAAAAAATGTCATGTTTATATGGCTGATGACTATATGCAAATCAATAGGATTGATTACCAATTGGTTCAACAGGTTTTAGGATCGATTACCTATTGGTTCAAAAGGTTTTAGGATCGATTACCTATTGGTTCAAAAGGTTTTAGGATCGATTACCTATTGGTTCAAAAGTTTTAGGATCGATTACCTATTGGTTCAAAAAGTTTTAGGATCGATTACCTATTGGTTCAAAAGGTTTTAGGATCGATTACCTATTGGTTCAAAAGGTTTTAGGATCGATTACCTATTGGTTCAAAAGGTTTTAGGATCGATTACCTATTGGTTCAAAAGGTTTTTAGGATCGATTACCTATTGGTTATAAAGGTTTTAGGATCGATTACCTATTGGTTGAAAAGGTTTTAGGATCGATTACCTATTGGTTGAAAAGGTTTTTAGGATCGATTACCTATTGGTTCAAAAGGTTTTTAGGATCGATTACCTATTGGTTGAAAAGGTTTTAGGATCGATTACCTATTGGTTCAAAAGGTTTTAGGATCCATTACCTATTGGTTCAAAAGTTTTTAGGATCGATTACCTATTGGTTCAAAAGGTTTTAGGATCGATTACCTATTGGTTCAAAAGGTTTTAGGATCCATTACCTATTGGTTCAAAAGGTTTTAGGATCGATTACCTATTGGTTCAAAAGGTTTTAGGATCGATTACCTATTGGTTCAAAAGGTTTTAGGATCGATTACCTATTGGTTCAAAAGGTTTTAGGATCGATTACCTATTGGTTCAAAAGGTTTTAGGATCGATTACCTATTGGTTCAAAAGGTTTTTAGGATCGATTACCTATTGGTTCAAAAGGTTTTAGGATCGATTACCTATTGGTTGAAAAGGTTTTTAGGATCGATTACCTATTGGTTGAAAAGGTTTTAGGATCGATTACCTATTGGTTCAAAAGGTTTTAGGATCGATTACCTATTGGTTCAAAAGGTTTTAGGATCGATTACCTATTGGTTCAAAGGGTTTTAGGATCGATTACCTATTGGTTCAAAAGGTTTTAGGATCGATTACCTATTGGTTGAAAAGGTTTTAGGATCGATTACCTATTGGTTCAAAAGGTTTTAGGATCGATTACCTATTGGTTGAAAAGGTTTTAGGATCCATTACCTATTGGTTGAAAAGGTTTTAGGATCCATTACCTATTGGTTCAAAAGGTTTTAGGATCCATTACCTATTGGTTCAAAAGGTTTTAGGATCGATTACCTATTGGTTCAAAAGGTTTTAGGATCGATTACCTATTGGTTCAAAAGGTTTTAGGATCGATTACCTATTGGTTGAAAAGGTTTTAGGATCGATTACCTATTGGTTGAAAAGGTTTTAGGATCGATTACCTATTGGTTCAAAAGGTTTTAGGATCGATTACCTATTGGTTCAAAAGGTTTTAGGATCGATTACCTATTGGTTCAAAAGGTTTTTAGGATCGATTACCTATTGGTTCAAAAGGTTTTAGGATAGATTACCTATTGGTTCAAAAGGTTTTAGGATCCATTACCTATTGGTTCAAAAGGTTTTAGGATCCATTACCTATTGGTTCAAAAGGTTTTAGGATCCATTACCTATTGGTTGAAAAGGTTTTAGGATCCATTACCTATTGGTTGAAAAGGTTTTAGGATCCATTACCTATTGGTTGAAAAGGTTTTAGGATCCATTACCTATTGGTTGAAAAGGTTTTAGGATCCATTACCTATTGGTTGAAAAGGTTTTAGGATCCATTACCTATTGGTTGAAAAGGTTTTAGGATCCATTACCTATTGGTTCAAAAGGTTTTAGGATCCATTACCTATTGGTTCAAAAGGTTTTAGGATCCATTACCTATTGGTTCAAAAGGTTTTAGGATCCATTACCTATTGGTTGAAAAGGTTTTAGGATCCATTACCTATTGGTTGAAAGGGTGTTAGGATCCATTACCTATTGGTTGAAAAGGTTTTAGGATCCATTACCTATTGGTTCAAAAGGTTTTAGGATCCATTACCTATTGGTTCAAAAGGTTTTAGGATCCATTACCTATTGGTTGAAAAGGTTTTAGGATCCATTACCTATTGGTTCAAAAGGTTTTAGGATCCATTACCTATTGGTTCAAAAGGTTTTAGGATCCATTACCTATTGGTTGAAAAGGTTTTAGGATCCATTACCTATTGGTTCAAAAGGTTTTAGGATCGATTACCTATTGGTTCAAAAGGTTTTAGGATCCATTACCTATTGGTTCAAAATGTTTTAGGATCGATTACCTATTGGTTCAAAAGGTTTTAGGATCCATTACCTATTGGTTGAAAAGGTTTTAGGATCCATTACCTATTGGTTCAAAAGGTTTTAGGATCCATTACCTATTGGTTCAAAAGGTTTTAGGATCCATTACCTATTGGTTCAAAAGGTTTTAGGATCCATTACCTATTGGTTCAAAAGGTTTTAGGATCCATTACCTATTGGTTGAAAAGGTTTTAGGATCCATTACCTATTGGTTGAAAAGGTTTTAGGATCCATTACCTATTGGTTCAAAAGGTTTTAGGATCCATTACCTATTGGTTGAAAAGGTTTTAGGATCCATTACCTATTGGTTCAAAAGGTTTTAGGATCCATTACCTATTGGTTCAAAAGGTTTTAGGATCCATTACCTATTGGTTCAAAAGGTTTTAGGATCGATTACCTATTGGTTCAAAAGGTTTTAGGATCGATTACCTATTGGTTCAAAAGGTTTTAGGATCCATTACCTATTGGTTCAAAAGGTTTTAGGATCCATTACCTATCGGTTGAAAAGTTTTTAGGATCCATTACCTATTGGTTGAAACACGTAAAGCTGCAATATGTTACTTTTAAGGCGCCCCGACCAAATGCACATAAAACTGTGAGTTAAGATCTCAAGTCCATGAAGCAGTAGATGTGTTCTATACACGCACATTTCTATGCTTCCCGTTCTTAAGTTTAATTTTTTGCATCTTTTTCATTTTCAGTTTCGTACACCAGCTTTGAATAGCTGAAAATGTTATTGAAAATATATTTCACAGCGGTTTAGAAATTAGGCGAAGTCAAACAATTCACCTTTTTGTGATCAGGAAATGGCAGAGCGATTTCTGCATATTGCACCTTTGTCTTGTTCACTAGCCTTGTGTGTGTCTCTCGTCTTGATATAGCTGACATACTGTATACAGGGCATTCTGATAGTATTCCAACCCCTTTACTTTTTCCACATTTTGTTACGTTACAGCCTTATTCTAAAATGTATGAAATAGTTTTTTCCCCCTCATCAATCTACACACAATACTCCACAAGCACAAAAGAAACAACTTTTCTTTGTTGTTGCACATTTACAAAATGTAAAAAATAATAATATCAGATTTACATAACTATTCTGACCCCTTTACTCAGTACTTTGTTGAAGCACCTTGACAGAAATTACATCCTCAAGTCTTCTTGGGTATGATGCAGCAAGCTTGGCACACCAGTATTTGGGGAGTTTCTCCCATTCTTCTCTGGAGATCCTCTCCAGCTCTGTCAGGTTGGATGGAGAGCGTCGCTGCACAGCTATTTTCAGGTCTCTGCAAAGATGTTAGATTGGGTTCTGGCTCTGGCTGGGCCACTCTAGGACATTCATAGACTTGTCCCGAAGCCACTCCTGCATTGTTTTGGCTGTGTGCTTAGGGTCGTTGTCCTGTTGGAAGGTGAACCTTCGCCCCCAATCTGAGGTCTGGAGCAGGTTTACAAGAAGGATCTCTCTGTACTTTGCTCTGTTCATCTTTCCCTCGATCCTGACTAGTCTCCCAGTCCCTGCCGATGGAAAAACATCTCCACAGCATGATGCTGCCACCACCATGATTCACCGTAGGGATGGTGCCAGGTTTCTTCCAGACGTGACACTTGGCATTCAGGACAAAGAGTTCAATCTTGGTTTCATCAGACCAGAGAATCTTGTTTCTCTTGGTCTGAGAGTCTTTATGTCACAATTGGCAAACGGCAAGGGGCTGTCATGCCGGCCTACCGGGGAACAGTGGGTTAACTGCCTTGTTTAGGGGCAAAACAACATATTTTTACCATGTCAGCTCGAGGACTCGATCCAGCAACCTTTCAGTTACTGGCACAATGCTCTAACCACTAGGCTACTTGTCCATTAATGCGGATTTTATTTTGTTTAATCCAGTTTAGAACAAGGCTGTAACGTAACAAAATATGGAAAAAGTCAAGGGGTCTGATTACATTCTGAATGCCCTGTTAGCCAACAGTCCCCCCCCCTCCCTATAGAGCCTTTCTTCCACCCCTATAGAGCCTTTCTTCCCCCCTATAGAGCCTTTCTTCCCCCTATAGCGCCTTTCTTCCCCCCCTATAGCGCCTTTCTTCCCCCCCTATAGAGCCTTTCTTCCCCCCTATAGAGCCTTTCTTCCCCCCTATAGAGCCTTTCTTCCCCCCCTATAGAGCCTTTCTTCCCCCCTATAGAGCCTTTCTTCCTCCCCCTATAGAGCCTTTCTCCCCTCTCCCTATAGAGCCTTTCTCCCCCTTTCCCTATAGAGCCTTTCTCCCCCTCTCCCTATAGAGCCTTTCTTCCCCTCTCCCTATAGAGCCTTTCTCCCCCTCTCCCTATAGAGCCTTTCTTCCCCTCTCCCTATAGAGCCTTTCTTCCCCTCTCCCTATAGAGCCTTTCTTCCCCTCTCCCTATAGAGCCTTTCTTCCCCTCTCCCTATAGAGCATTTCTTCCCCCTCCCTATAGAACCTTTCTCCCCTCTCCCTATAGAGCATTTCTTCCCCTCTCCCTATAGAGCCTTTCTTCCCCTCTCCCTATAGAGCCTTTCTCCCCTCTCCCTATAGAGCCTTTCTCCCCTCTCCCTATAGAGCCTTTCTCCCCTCTCCCTATAGAGCCTTTCTTCCCCTCTCCCTATAGAGCCTTTCTTCCCCTCTCCCTATAGAGCCTTTCTTCCCCCTCCCTATAGAGCCTTTCTCCCCCTCTCCCTATAGAGCCTTTCTTCCTCCCCCTATAGAGCCTTTCTTCCCCCTCCCTATAGAGCCTTTCTCCCCTCTCCCTATAGAGCCTTTCTTCCCCTCTCCCTATAGAGCCTTTCTCCCCTCTCCCTATAGAGCCTCCCCCCTATAGAGCCCTTCTCCCCCTCTCCCTGTAGAGCCTTTCTCCCCCTCTCTCTACAGAGCCTTTTCCCCTCTCCCTATAGAGCCTTTCTTCCCCTCTCCCTATAGAGCCTTTTTCCCCCTCTCCCTATAGAGCCTTTCTCCCCCTCTCCCTATAGAGCCTTTCTCCCCTCTCCCTATAGAGCCTTTCTTCCCCTTTCCCTATAGAGCCTTTCTTCCCCTCTCCCTATAGAGCATTTCTTCCCCCTCCCAAAACCTGAAAGGTAACAGGTCAACTCCTGGTGAACTGGAAGAGCCTCCATCTCCCCATTTACCCTCCTGACAAATTCCATGTCATAGGAAGGTCACGCAGAGAGAAGACAGCAACGCTGTCACTGTCTGCTTCTCAATTGGCCCCCTATTCCCTGTGAGTCCTGGCCCAAAGTAGTGCACTACACAGGGTGCCATTTGGGATGCTGTCACTCTGTCGCAGAGCTCCTCTCCATCTCATCTCTGTTCTAAGCCTTGGGGGCAACATCACATCATGGCTCTGTTCTGTGGCTGGCTGTCTTACAGCTCCGGCATGAATTAAACATGGATAAACACATTCTCCACCCTTCAGTTCAGACGTACGGCTCAGTGCATTGTGAGCGTGTTGTTGTGAGTGGGAGAGACTTCAGCGTGTTGTTGTGAGTGGGAGAGACTACAGTGTGTTGTTGTGAGGGAGAGACTTCAGCGTGTTGTTGTGAGTGGGAGAGACTACAGCGTGTTGTTGTGAGTGGGAGAGACTACAACGTGTTGTTGTGAGTGGGAGAGACTACAGCGTGTTGTGGTGAGTGGGAGAGACTACAGCGTGTTGTGGTGAGTGGGAGAGACTACAGCGTGTTGTTGTGAGGGAGAGACTTCAGCGTGTTGTTGTGAGTGGGAGAGACTACAGCGTGTTGTTGTGAGAGGGAGAGACTACAACGTGTTGATGTGAGAGGGAGAGACTACAGCGTGTTGTGAGAGGGAGAGACTACAGCATGTTGTTGTGAGAGGGTGGGTTGAGGAGAGACTACAGCGTGTTGTTGTGAGAGGGTGGGTTGAGGAGAGACTACAGCGTGTTGTGAGAGGGTGGGTTGAGGAGAGACTACAGCGTGTTGTTGTGAGAGGGTGGGTTGAGGAGAGACTACAGCGTGTTGTTGTGAGAGGGTGGGTTGAGGAGAGACTACAGCGTGTTGTTGTGAGAGGGAGAGACTACAGCGTGTTGTTGTGAGAGGGTGGGTTGAGGAGAGACTACAGCGTGTTGTTGTGAGAGGGAGAGACTACAGCGTGTTGTTGTGAGAGGGTGGGTTGAGGAGAGACTACAGCGTGTTGTTGTGAGAGGGTGGGTTGAGGAGAGACTACAGCGTGTTGTTGTGAGAGGGTGGGTTGAGGAGAGACTACAGCGTTTTGTTGTGAGAGGGTGGGTTGAGGAGAGACTACAGCGTGTTGTTGTGAGAGGGTGGGTTGAGGAGAGACTACAGCGTGTTGTTGTGAGAGGGTGGGTTGAGGAGAGACTACAGCGTGTTGTTGTGAGAGGGTGGGTTGAGGAGAGACTACAGCGTTTTGTTGTGAGAGGGAGAGACTACAGCGTGTTGTTGTGAGAGGGTGGGTTGAGGAGAGACTACAGCGTTTTGTTGTGAGAGGGTGGATTGAGGACAGACCTCAAAATTACAATTTTGTCCTTGTGGGTGCTTATGAATTCAATAATGAAAAGAAAATTATCTTTTAAATCACTAAGGCGTTGTGTGTGTGTGTGTGTGTGTGTGTGTGTGTGTGTGTGTGTGTGTGTGTGTGTGTGTGTGTGTGTGTGTGTGTGTGTGTGTGTGTGTGTGTGTGTGTGTGTGTGTGTGTGTGTGTGTGTGTGTGTGTGTGTGTGTGTGTGTGTGTGTGTGTGTGTGACCATCACCTGAGTTAAAAGCTTGCTGTTGTCGTCTTCCAATATCCTCATCTTGAGCTCCAGCTCTCTGATGTAGTTAGAGGAGGAGGAGTCTAAAAACGAGAGAAAGCAAAGAAAAGAGGAAGATGAGAGAAAATGATGAAGATGAGGAAGAGGAGGATGAGAGAAAAGGGGGATGAGAGGAAAATATGATGATGAGGAGGATGAAGATGGAGGATGAGAGAAGAGGGGGATGAGAGGAAAATATGAAGATGAGGAGGATGAAGATTAGGGGGATGAGAGGAAAAGATGAAGATGAGGAGGATGAAGATGGAGGATGAGAGAAGAGGGGGATGAGAGGAAAAGATGAAGATGAGGAGGATGAAGATTAGGGGGATGAGAGGAAAAGATGAAGATGAGGAGGATGAAGATGGAGGATGAGAGAAGAGGGGGATGAGAGGAAAAGATGAAGATGAGGAGGATGAAGATGGAGCAGGAGAGAAGAAGGGGATGAGAGGAAAATATGAAGATGAGGAGGATGAGAGAAGAGGGATGAGAGGAAAGGATGAAGAGGAGTAGAGATTATCTTTCTTCAATGACTTGGTTGTTTTCCTACAGCCTGACAGATAACGTGTACATTTTCTAAACAAATGACAGTTGAATAATAGTATTATGTGACTCATCTTGCATAACACATCCACTATATTACAGGACCACCTGACTAAATGAGGTGTCTACTGTTACTTGAATCATCAGGTTAAGTTTAGCGACAGCAACACTGTGGACAATCTATGTGTCTCTGTGTGTGTGTATATACAGTGGGGCAAAAAAGTATTTAGTCAGCCACAAATTGTGCAAGTTCTCCCGCTTAAAAAGATGAGAGGCCTGTAATTTTCATCATAGGTACACTTCAACTATGACAGACAAAATGAGAAGAAAAAAAATCAGAAAATCACATTGTAGGATTTTTTATTTATTTATTTGTAAATTATGGTGTAAAATCAGTATTTGGTCAATAACAAAAGTTTATCTCAATACTGTGTTATATACCCTTTGTTGGCAATGACAGAGGTCAAACGTTTTCTGTAATGGACCCAGAGACATGGACCCAGAGACATGGACCCAGAGACATGGACCCAGAGACATGGACCCAGAGACATGGACCCAGAGACATGGACATGGACCCAGAGACAGAGACATGGACCCAGAGACAGAGACATGGACCCAGAGACATGGACCCAGAGACATGGACCCAGAGACATGGACCCAGAGACAGAGACATGGACCCAGAGACATGGACCCAGAGACATGGACCCAGAGACAGAGACATGGACCCAGAGACATGGACCCAGAGACATGGACCCAGAGACATGGACCCAGAGACAGAGACATGGACCCAGAGACAGAGACATGGACCCAGAGACAGAGACATGGACCCAGAGACAGAGACATGGACCCAGAGACAGAGACATGGACCCAGAGACAGAGACATGGACCCAGAGACAGAGACATGGACCCAGAGACATGGACCCAGAGACAGAGACATGGACACAGAGACATGGACACAGAGACAGAGACATGGACACAGAGACATGGACCCAGAGACATGGACCCAGAGACATGGACCCAGAGACAGAGACATGGACCCAGAGACAGAGACATGGACCCAGAGACAGAGACATGGACCCAGAGACATGGACCCAGACACAGAGACATGGACACAGAGACATGGACCCAGAGACATGGACCCAGAGACATGGACCCAGAGACATGGACCCAGAGACATGGACCCAGAGACAGAGACATGGACCCAGAGACAGAGACATGGACCCAGAGACAGAGACATGGACCCAGAGACAGAGACATGGACCCAGAGACAGAGACATGGACCCAGAGACATGGACCCAGAGACAGAGACATGGACACAGAGACATGGACACAGAGACAGAGACATGGACACAGAGACATGGACCCAGAGACATGGACCCAGAGACAGAGACATGGACCCAGAGACAGAGACATGGACCCAGAGACAGAGACATGGACCCAGAGACAGAGACATGGACCCAGAGACATGGACCCAGAGACAGAGACATGGACACAGAGACATGGACACAGAGACATGGACACAGAGACATGGACACAGAGACATGGACCCAGAGACATGGACCCAGAGACATGGACCCAGAGACAGAGAAATGGACCCAGAGGCATGGACCCAGAGACATGGGTGACAGAGTGAACTCAGCAGATTACACACCAGGACCAGCACCAGGATACTCTGCCAGGACCTGGTGCAGGAGATAATGGACCACACTGACACAGTACACTGCCATCAGATTCCCATGGCTCAGTTGGATGGACTAGGACAAAAGAGTCTATAGTGATAAATGACTGACCAGGAGCTAACCAAGACCATTGAGGATTCACAGCTCTCAGAAAGGACCAGACCAAAAATACTATGTCAGAGGTAATAGACAGCTACAGCTCTGCCAAGGGCTCAATAAACCCCACAGCTAGAGAGAGAGAGTCTCTGTCTCTCTCAGAGCAGCATGTAACACTGTACAAACCACACACGGACGACCACTCTCTTTAGCACTCTGCTCTCCTAGGGGACAGGGGCAGGTACATTTGAACTCCCTCCCTCCCTCCCTCGACCTCCATCCCTCCCTCTCCTACCTCGACCTCCATCCCTCCCTCTTTCCCCTCCCTCTGTCTCCTACCCCGACCTCCATCCCTCTGTCTCCTACCTCCACCTCCCCTACCTCCAACACCATCCCCCTACCTCCACCTCCACCCCCTACCTCCACCTCCCCTACCTCCACCTCCATCCCCCCCCTACCTCCACCTCCATCCCCCTACCTCCACCTCCATCCCTCCCTTCCTACCTCCACCTCCATCCCCCCTACCTCCACCTCCATCCCTCCCTTCCTACCTCCACCTCCATCCCTCCCTTCCTACCTCCACCTCCATCCCCCTACATCCACCTCCATCCCTCCCTTCCAACCTCCACCTCCATCCCCCCTACCTCCACCTCCATCCCGCCCTAACTCCACCTCCATCCCCCTACCTCCACCTCCATCCCCCTACCTCCACCTCCATCCCCCTACCTCCACCTCCATCCCCCCTAACGCCACCTCCATCCCCCTAACTCCACCTCCCTCTGTCTCCTACCCCGACCTCCATCCCTCTGTCTCCTACCTCCACCTCCCCTACCTCCAACACCATCCCCCCTACCTCCACCTCCACCCCCCTACCTCCACCTCCACCCCCCTACCTACCTCCACCTCCACCCCCCTACCTCCACCTCCATCCCCCTATCTCCACCTCCATCCCCCTACCTCCACCTCCATCCCTCCCTTCCTACCTCCACCTCCATCCCCCTACCTCCACCTCCATCCCCCTACATCCACCTCCATCCCTCCCTTCCTACCTCCACCTCCATCCCCCTACCTCCACCTCCATCCCCCCTACCTCCACCTCCATCCCCCCCTAACGCCACCTCCATCCCCCCCTAACTCCACCTCCATCCCTCCCTTCCTACCTCCACTTCCATCACCCCCTACCTCCAGGGGAGAGAGAAGGAGAGGAGAGAGAGAAAGAGAGAGGGATAGAGATGGAGGGTGAAGGAGAGAGACAGAGAGAGGGATAGAGATGGAAGGTGAAGGAGAGAGAGAGACAGAGAGGGATAGAGGTGGAAGGTGAAGGAGAGAGAGACAGAGAGGGATAGAGGTGGAAGGTGAAGGAGAGAGACAGAGAGGGATAGAGGTGGAAGGTGAAGGAGAGAGAGACAGAGAGAGGGATAGAGATGGAAGGTGAAGGAGAGAGAGACAGAGAGAGGGATAGAGATGGAGGGTGAAGGAGAGAGAGACAGAGAGAGGGATAGAGAAGGAGAGAGAGACAGAGAGAGGGATAGAGATGGAGGGTGAAGGAGAGAGAGACAGAGAGAGGGATAGAGATGGAGGGTGAAGGAGAGAGAGACAGAGAGAGGGATAGAGATGGAGGGTGAAGGAGAGAGAGACAGAGAGAGGGATAGAGATGGAGGGTGAAGGAGAGAGAGACAGAGAGAGGGATAGAGATGGAGGGTGAAGGAGAGAGAGACAGAGAGAGGGATAGAGATGGAAGGTGAAGGAGAGAGAGAGACAGAGAGGGATAGAGGTGGAAGGTAAAGGAGAGAGAGACAGAGAGGGATAGAGGTGGAAGGTGAAGGAGAGAGACAGAGAGGGATAGAGGTGGAAGGTGAAGGAGAGAGAGACAGAGAGAGGGATAGAGATGGAGGGTGAAGGAGAGAGAGACAGAGAGAGGGATAGAGATGGAGGGTGAAGGAGAGAGAGACAGAGAGAGGGATAGAGATGGAGGGTGAAGGAGAGAGAGACAGAGAGAGGGATAGAGATGGAAGGTGAAGGAGAGAGAGAGACAGAGAGGGATAGAGGTGGAAGGTGAAGGAGAGAGAGACAGAGAGGGATAGAGGTGGAAGGTGAAGGAGAGAGACAGAGAGGGATAGAGATGGAAGGTGAAGGAGAGAGAGACAGAGAGAGGGATAGAGATGGAGGGTGAAGGAGAGAGAGACAGAGAGAGGGATAGAGATGGAGGGTGAAGGAGAGAGAGAGACAGAGGGATAGAGATGGAGGGTGAAGGAGAGAGAGACAGAGAGAGACAGAGGGATAGAGATGGAGGGTGAAGGAGAGAGAGACAGAGAGAGGGATAGAGATGGAGGGTGAAGGAGAGAGAGAGACAGAGGGATAGAGATGGAAGGTGAAGGAGAGAGAGACAGAGAGAGACAGAGGGATAGAGATGGAGGGTGAAGGAGAGAGAGACAGAGAGAGGGATAGAGATGGAGGGTGAAGGAGAGAGAGAGACAGAGGGATAGAGATGGAAGGTGAAGGAGAGAGAGACGGAGAGAGGGATAGAGATGGAAGGTGAAGGAGAGAGAGACAGAGAGAGACAGAGGGATAGAGATGGAGGGTGAAGGAGAGAGAGACAGAGAGAGGGATAGAGATGGAGCGTGAAGGAGAGAGAGACAGAGAGAAGGATAGAGATGGAAGGGGAAGGAGAGAGAGAGACAGAGGGATAGAGATGGAAGGTGAAGGAGAGAGAGACAGAGAGAGGGATAGAGATGGAAGGTGAAGGAGAGAGAGACAGAGAGAGACAGAGGGATAGAGATGGAGGCTGAAGGAGAGAGAGACAGAGAGAGGGATAGAGATGGAGCGTGAAGGAGAGAGAGACAGAGAGAAGGATAGAGATGGAAGGGGAAGGAGAGAGAGACAGAGAGGGATAGAGATGGAGGGTGAAGGAGAGAGAGACAGAGGGATAGAGATGGAAGGTGAAGGAGAGAGAGACAGAGAGAGGGATAGAGACGGAGGGTGAAGGAGAGAGAGACAGAGAGGGATAGAGATGGAAGGTGAAGGAGAGAGAGAGGGGGCAGAGAGAAGGATAGAGATGGAAGGTGAAGGAGAGAGACAGAGAGAAGGATAGAGATGGAGAGAGAAGGATAGAGATGGAAGGAGAGAGAGAGACAGAGAGAGGGATAGAGATGGAGGGTGAAGGAGAGAGAGACAGAGAGAGGGATAGAGATGGAGGGTGAAGGAGAGAGAGACAGAGAGAGGGAGAGAGAAGAGACAGAGAGAGGGATAGAGATGGAGGGTGAAGGAGAGAGAGACAGAGAGGGATAGAGATGGAGGGTGAAGGAGAGAGAGACAGAGAGGGATAGAGATGGAGGGTGAAGGAGAGAGAGACAGAGAGGGATAGAGATGGAGGGTGAAGGAGAGAGAGACAGAGAGAGGGATAGAGATGGAGAGAGAGACAGAGAGAGGGATAGAGACGGAGGGTGAAGGAGAGAGAGACAGAGAGGGATAGAGATGGAGGGTGAAGGAGAGAGACAGAGAGGGATAGAGATGGAGGGTGAAGGAGAGAGAGATAGAGAGAGGGATAGAGATGGAAGGTGAAGGAGAGAGAGAGGGGGCAGAGAGAAGGATAGAGATGGAAGGTGAAGGAGAGAGACAGAGAGAAGGATAGAGATGGAGAGAGAAGGATAGAGATGGAAGGAGAGAGAGAGACAGAGAGAGGGATAGAGATGGAGGGTGAAGGAGAGAGAGACAGAGAGAGGGATAGAGATGGAGGGTGAAGGAGAGAGAGACAGAGAGAGGGAGAGAGAAGAGAGAGAGAGAAGGATAGAGATGGAAGGAGAGAGAGAGACAGAGAGAGAGATGGAGGGCAGAGAGAATAACCCTAACAGGAGGGAAACCTTCCTCTTACCAAGTCCTGTAAGTCCTACATGCTATTTTTACTCCTATGTGCGTTTGTGGAGTGAATGGAGATAAAGTGTGTGTGTGTGTGTGTGTGTGTGTGTGTGTGTGTGTGTGTGTGTGTGTGTGTGTGTGTGTGTGTGTGTGTGTGTGTGTGTGTGTGTGTGTGTGTGTGTGTGTGTGTGTGTGTGTGTGTGTGTGTGTGTGTGTGTGTGTGTGTGTGTGTGTGTGTGTGTGGCAGCATGACGCAGATGGACACATCCGTAAGTCCGTCTTTCTCTCGTGTCGCTTCCCATCGCATCACAACACCATGACAGAACTTCCCCAGCCTTATCTTTCCATCTCTCTATCACTCCCTCCATCTCTCTATCTCTCCCTCCATCTCTCTATCTCTCTATCTCTCCCTCCATCTCTCTCTCTCCCTCCATCTCTCTATCTCTCCCTCTATCTCTCTATCACTCCCTCCATCTCTCTCTCTCCCTCCATCCATCTCTCTATCTCTCCCTCCATCTCTCTATCTATCTCTCCCTCCATCTCTCTATCTCTCTCTATCTATCTCTCCCTCCATCTCTCTCTCTCCCTCCATCTCCCTCCATCTCTCTCTCTCCCTCCATCTCTCTATCTCTCCCTCCATCTCTCTATCTGTCTATCACTCTCTCCATCTCTCTATCTCTCCCTCCATCTCTCTATCACTCCCTCCATCTCTCTATCTCCCTCCATCTCTCTATCTCCCTCCATCTCTCCATCTCTCTATCACTCCCTCCTTCTCTCTATCTCCCTCCATCTCTCCATCTCTCCCTCCATCTCTCTATCACTCCCTCCATCTCTTTATCACTCCCTCCATCTCTCTATCTCTCTATCACTCCCTCCATCTCTCCATCTCTCTATCACTCCCTCCATCTCTCTATCTCTCTATCACTCCCTCCATCTCTCCATCTCTCTATCACTCCCTCCATCTCTCTATCTCTCTATCACTCCCTCCATCTCTCCATCACTCCCTCCATCTCTCTATCACTCCCTCCATCTCTCTATCACTCCCTCCATCTCTTTATCACTCCCTCCATCTCTCTATCACTCCCTCCATCTCTCCATCTCTCTATCACTCCCTCCATCTCTCTATCACTCCCTCCATCTCTCCATCTCTCTATCACTCCCTCCATCTCTCTATCACTCCCTCCATCTCTCTATCCATCTCTCTATCACTCCCTCCATCTCTCTATCACTCCCTCCATCTCTCTATCACTCCCTCCATCTGTCTATCACTCCCTCCAACTCTCTATCACTCCCTCCATCTCTCTATCACTCCCTCCATCTGTCTATCACTCCCTCCATCTCTCTATCACTCCCTCCATCTCTCCATCTCTCCCTCCATCTCTCTATCACTCCCTCCATCTGTCTATCACTCCCTCCATCTCTCTATCCATCTCTCTATCACTCCATCTCTCCCTCCATCTCTCTATCACTCCCTCCATCTGTCTATCACTCCCTCCATCTCTCCCTCCATCTCTCTATCACTCCCCCCATCTCTATCCATCTCTCTATCACTCCCTCCATCTCTCTATCTCTCCCTCCATCTCTCCATCTCTCTATCACTCCCTCCATCTCTCCCTCCATCTCTCCATCTCTCTATCACTCCCTCCATCTCTCTATCTCTCCATCTCTCTATCACTCCCTCCATCTCTCTATCTCTCCCTCCATCTCTCCATCTCTCTATCACTCCCTCCATCTCTCCCTCCATCTCTCTATCACTCCCCCCATCTCTATCCATCTCTCTATCACTCCCTCCATCTCTCTATCTCTCCCTCCATCTCTCCATCTCTCTATCACTCCCTCCATCTCTCCCTCCATCTCTCCATCTCTCTATCACTCCCTCCATCTCTCCATCTCTCCATCACTCCCTCCATATCTCCATCTCTCCTTACATCTCTCTATCACTCCCTCCATCTCTCTATCTCTCCCTCCATCTCTCCATCTCTCTATCACTCCCTCCATCTCTCTATCACTCCCTCCATCTCTCCATCTCTCTATCACTCCCTCCATATCTCCATCTCTCCTTCCATCTCTCTCTCACTCCCTCCATCTCTCTATCACTCCCTCCATCTCTCCATCTCTCTATCACTCCCTCCATCTCTCTATCACTCCCTCCATATCTCCATCTCTCCTTCCATCTCTCTCTCACTCCCTCCATCTCTCTATCACTCCCTCCATATCTCCATCTCTCCTTCCATCTCTCTCTCACTCCCTCCATCTCTCTATCACTCCCTCCATCTCTCTATCACTCCCTCCATCTCTCTATCACTCCCTCCATCTCTCTATCACTCCATCCATCTCTCTATCATTCCAACCATCTCTCCCTCCATCTCTCTATCACCCCCTCCATCTCTCTATCACTCCCTCCATCTTTCTATCACTCCCTCCATCTCTCTATCACTCCATCCATCTCTCTATCACTCCCTCCATCTCTCTATCACTCCCTCCATCTGTCTCTCTCCCTCCATCTCTATCACTCCCTCCATCTCTCTATCACTCCCTCCATCTCTCTATCACTCCCTCCAGCTGTCTATCTCTCCCTCCATCTCTCTATCACTCCCTCCAGCTCTCTATCACTCCATCCATCTCTCTATCACTCCCTCCATCTCTCCCTCCATCTCTCTATCACTCCCTCCATCTCTCTCATTCCAACCATCTCTCCCTCCATCTCTATCACTCCCTCCATCTCTCTATCACTCCCTCCATCTCTCTATCACTCCCTCCATCTCTCTATCACTCCCTCCATCTCTCTCATTCCAACCATCTCTCCCTCCATCTCTCCCTCCATCTCTCTATCACTCCCCCCATCTCTCTATCACTCCCTCCATCTCTCCCTCCATCTCTCTATCACTCCCTCCATCTCTCTCATTCCAACCATCACTCCCTCCATCTCTCTCATTCCAACCATCTCTCCCTCCATCTCTCTATCACTCCCCCCATCTCTCTATCACTCCCTCCATCTCTCCCTCCATCTCTCTATCACTCCAACCATCTCTCCCTCCATCTCTCTCTCTCTCCCCCATCTCTTCATCATTCAAACCCTCTCCCGCTCCTATCTTCCATCGATTCCCTCCGCTATCTCTTTCCCCTTGCCCATCTCTTCTCTCTCTCCTCCTCCACCCCTCTCTCTCCCCTCTCCCATCTCTTCTCTCTCCTCCTCCACCCCTCTCTCTCCCCTCTCCCATCTCTTCTCTCTCCCCCTCCACCCCTCTCCCATCTCTTCTCTCTCCTCCGCCACCCCTCTCTCTCACCCCTCCCTCTCTCTCTCCCATTCCCCACCTCTTCCCTCTCTCCCCCTCCACCCCTCTCTCTCCCCTTCCCCATCTCTTCTCTCTCCCCCTCCACCCCTCCCTCTCTCTCTCTCCCATTCCCCATCTCTTCTCTCTCCCCCTCCACCCCTCTTCTCTCTCCCCCTCCACCCCTCTCCCATCTCTTCTCTCTCCCTGTGAAGTATAGGGCAGCAGAGAGCTGAGGCTAGGGTCAGTGGAGGTTCAAGGGGTTCAGGAGTAGAGGTCCCATGTGGACCTGGCGACGTCAGCAGGCTCTGTCTCACACACCCCGGCTAAGACGGAAGGTAGCTTAGTGGTTAAAAGCTTTGGGCCAGTAATCGAAAGGTCACTGGTTTGAATTCCCAAGCCGACTACATGACAAAAATGATCTGTTGATGGGCCCTTGAGCTTCTTGAGTCTTGTTGCTTTTTGTCTCTGTGTGTGTGTGTCTGTGTGTGTGTGTGTCTCTGTGTGTGTGTGTGTCTCTGTGTGTGTGTGTGTCTGTGTGTGTGAGGGTCTCTGTGTGTGTGTGTGTCTCTGTGTGTGTGTGTCTCTGTGTGTGTGTGTGTCTCTGTGTGTCTCTGTCTCTGTGTCTGTGTGTGTGTGTGTCTCTGTGTGTGTGTGTCTCTGTGTGTGTGTGTGTCTCTGTGTGTCTCTGTCTCTGTGTCTGTGTGTGTGTGTGTCTCTGTGTGTCTCTGTGTCTGTGTGTGTGTGTGTCTCTGTGTGTCTCTGTCTCTGTGTCTGTGTCTGTGTGTGTGTGTGTCTCTGTGTGTGTGTGTGTCTCTGTGTGTGAGTTTCCGTCTCTGTGTATGAGTTTCCGTCTCTGTGTGTGTGTCTCTGTGTGTCTGTCTCTGTCTCTGTGTTTGTGCGTGTGTGTGTGTGTCTTGTCTCTCAGATTGTTTACAGCTTTGTGGAAGTTACCTGTGGCGCTGATGTTTAGGCCAAGGTATGTATAGTTTTTTGTGTCCTCTAGGGCAACAGTGTCTAGATGGAATTTGTATTTGTGGTCCTGGTGACTGGACCTTTTTTGGAACACTATTATTTTGGTCTTACTGAGATTTACTGTCAGGGCCCAGGTCTGATAGACTCTGTGCAGAAGATCTAGGTGCTGCTGTAGGCCCTTCTTGGTTGGTGACAGAAGAACCAGATCATCAGCAAACAGCAGACATTTGACTTCGGATTTTAGTAGGGTGAGGAACACATCTAACTGAAGGGGGACACAAGCTCCCGTTAGGCCTACAGAAATACATGTCTCTAAAACCACATCTAACTGAAGGGGGACACAAGCTCCCGTTAGGCCTACAGAAATACATGTCTCTAAAACCACATCTAACTGAAGGGGGACACAAGCTCCCGTTAGGCCTACAGAAATACATGTCTCTAAAACCACATCTAACTGAAGGGGGACACAAGCTCCCGTTAGGCCTACAGAAATACATGTCTCTAAAACCACATCTAACTGAAGGGGGACACAAGCTCCCGTTAGGCCTGCAGAAATACATGTCTCTAAAACCACATCTAACTGAAGGGGGACACAAGCTCCCGTTAGGCCTGCAGAAATACATGTCTCTAAAACCACATCTAACTGAAGGGACACACAAGCTCCCGTTAGGCCTGCAGAAATACATGTCTCTAAAACCACATCTAACTGAAGGGGGACACAAGCTCCCGTTAGGCCTGCAGAAATACATGTCTCTAAAACCACATCTAACTGAAGGGACACACAAGCTCCCGTTAGGCCTGCAGAAATACATGTCTCTAAAACCACATCTAACTGAAGGGGGACACAAGCTCCCGTTAGGCCTGCAGAAATACATGTCTCTAAAACCACATCTAACTGAAGGGACACACAAGCTACATTCCAGCCAAATGACGACCGTTTTATGACAAATTCAAAATCTCCCGGTTAAAGTCGGAAAATATGTTCAAACATCGAGCTGAAGTTTTGGAATAAATCCGTCCCGTCTGTTTTCCACTTCAGATACTTTGCAAACTACTAGTGTCATTTTAATGTGTCAGCCTTTAACCCTCTTAAACACATACCGGTTCCACACTGAAAATATGCAAAACATTAATTTGATAAAGACTCATTAAGCATAGGTCTACTAGCCAAACAGATGCTGTGGCTATAATTCATCACCACGCAATATTCAATGTGGAATTATTAATCAATTGAGAAAATTCCAAAGAAAAAGGCATTTGTTATCTGTGATGTTTGTGATAAATTAGGATTTGTTAAACAGCCCCAGACCATTATTCCTCCTCCACCAAACTTTACAATTGTCGCTATGCATTGGGTCAGGTAGCGTTCTCTTGGCATCTGCCAAAATCCAGATTCGTCCGTCGGACTGCCAGAAGAAGTGTGATTCATCACTCCAGGGAACGCATTTCCACTGGCGGAGAGCATTACACCACTCCAGCCGACGCTTGGCATTAGGCATGGTGATCTTAGGCTTGTGTGCAGCTGCTCGGCCATGGAAACCCATTTCATGAATCTCCAGACGAACAGTTATTGTGCTGATATTGCATCCAGAGGCAGTTTGGAACTCAGTAGTGAGTGTTGCAACCGAGGACAGAAGATTTGTACGCGCTATGCGCTTCAGCACTCGGCGGTCCCGTTCTGTGAGCTTGTGTGGCCTACCACTTCGCGGCTGAGCCGTTGTTGCTCCTAGACGTTTCCACTTCACAATAACAGCACTTACAGTTGACCAGGGCAGCTCTAGCAGGGCAGAAATTTGACAAATTGACTTGTTGGAAAGGTGGCATCCTATGCCGTGTTGAAAGTCACTGAGCTTTTCAATAAGGCCATTCTACTGCCAGTGTTTGTCTATGGAGATTGCATGGCTGTGTGCTCAATTATATACACCTGTCAGCAATGGGTGTGTCTGAAACAGCTGAATCCACTAATTTGAAGGGATGTCCACATACCTTTTGTATATATAGTATATCTAGCTAGACTACACACACAATTAAGAGTGTTGTCACTTAATTTAAAGTGATCCTAATACAGTCTTCAACCAAATACTCTGACTGACAATGACACCAGTTTTGTATCCTCTGCACATGCCCAGTGGGTCAAAAGAGAGATCATTCCTTCCTGGATTGCAGCTTTTCAATAAACTGGTCCCAGATCTGTTTGTGCTATCATTCCACTCAATCCAAATCATGCCAGAGTGGAGCCCAGGCTAGGGTTTCAACACATTCGGTCAGTCTTACACATTTACCAGGTCAGGATGTTCTAGTTTTTACCCTCTCTGTAGGCTAATCATTGACTGGAAGAGTCTGGTACTGGGATTGACCCCGAGAGACCTTGGACCTACTCTGCTATGTGCACAGTGACACACAAAGATAGAGCCGTTAGTGTGTTTGAGTTGTGGTCTACGAGCTAAACCTCTGGTGGACAAAACGCACTCTGTGTTGTTGACCCTGCACTCTTAGAAATAAAGGTGCTATCTTGAACCTAAAAGGGTTCATCAGCTGTCACCATAGGAGAACCTTTAAAGAACCCTTTTGGTTCCAGGTAGAACTGTTTAGAGATCAGTCCCTGAGGGGGGTGTTCCAGGTGTTTAGAGATCAGTCCCTGAGGGGGGTGTTCCAGGTGTTTAGAGATCAGTCCCTGAGGGGGGGTGTTCCAGGTGTTTAGAGATCAGTCCCTGAGGAGGTGTTTAGAGATCAGTCCCTGAGTCCCCAGGTGTTTAGAGATCAGTCCCTGAGGGGGTGTTCCAGGTGTTTAGAGATCAGTCCCTGAGGGGGGTGTTCCAGGTGTTTAGAGACCAGTCCCTGAGGGGGTGTTCCAGGGTTTAGAGACCAGTCCCTGAGGGGGTGTTCCAGGTGTTTAGAGATCAGTCCCTGAGGGGGATGTTCCAGGTGTATAGAGATCAGTCCCTGAGGGGGGGTGTTCCAGGGGTTTAGAGATCAGTCCCTGAGGGGGATGTTCCAGGTGTATAGAGATCAGTCCCTGAGGGGGGTGTTCCAGGTGTTTAGAGATCAGTCCCTGAGGGGGGGTGTTCCAGGTGTTTAGATCAGTCCCTGAGGGGGTGTTCCAGGTGTATAGAGATCAGTCCCTGAGGGGGTGTTCCAGGTGTTTAGAGATCAGTCCCTGAGGGGGTGTTCCAGGTGTTTAGAGATCAGTCCCTGAGGGGGATGTTCCAGGTGTTTAGAGATCAGTCCCTGAGGGGGGGTGTTCCAGGTGTTTAGAGATTAGTCCCTGAGGGGGTGTTCCAGGTGTTTAGAGCTCAGTCCCTGAGGGGGATGTTCCAGGTGTTTAGAGATAAGTCCCTGAGGGGGGGGGTGTTCCAGGTGTATAGAGATCAGTCCCTGAGGGGGGGGGGGTGTTCCAGGTGTTTAGAGATCAGTCCCTGAGGTGGGTGTTCCAGGTGTTTAGAGATCAGTCCCTGAGGGGGTGTTCCAGGTGTTTAGAGCTCAGTCCCTGAGGAGGTATCTGGTGTCTCATTCCCTGCTACTGTAGCCAACTATCAATACTCTCATTCACACTGGCTACTTTGTGCTGGTGGAAACAGAAACAGTGAGCTACACTCACATACACAGATACACACACACAGACACACACAGACACACACAGACACACGCAGAGGAACAGTCTCTATGGGAAGTTAGACAGAGACATGCGGCTCGGTAACCAGATACTGGACACATAACACGCCGTTAACCACTAGTCAATAGACTTTAACACCAACATCCATCAAATTACCTTTTCTGTGTGTGTGTGTGTATGTGTATGTGTGTGTGTATGTATGTGTGCGTGCGCGTGTGTGTGTGTGTGTGTGTGTGTGTGTGTGTGTGTGTGTGTGTGTGTGTGTGTGTGTGTGTGTGTGTGTGTGTGTGTGTGTGTGTGTGTGTGTGTGTGTGTGTGTGTGTGTGTGTGTGTGTGTGTGTGTGTGTGTGTGTGTGTGTGTAACAACCCCAGTAGCACTCACTTCCGTCATCATGAAGTGCTTTGAGAGACTAGTCAAGGACCATATCACCTCCACCCTACCTGACACCCTAGACCCACTCCAATTTGCTTACCGCCCAAATAGGTCCACAGACGATGCAATCTCAACCACACTGCACACTGCCCTAACCCATCTGGACTAGAGGAATACCTATGTGAGAATGCTGTTCATCGACTACAGCTCGGCATTCAACACCATAGTACCCTCCAAGCTCGTCATCAAGCACGAGACCCTGGGTCTCAACCCCGCCCTGTGCAACTGGGTACTGGACTTCCAGACCCCAGGTGGTGAGGGTAGGCAACAATCTCCTCCCCGCTGATCCTCAACACTGGGGCCCCACAAGGGTGCGTTCTGAGCCCTCTCCTGTACTCCCTGTTCACCCACGACTGCGTGGCCAACTCAATCATCAAGTTTGCGGACGACACAACAGTGGTAGGCTTGATTACCAACAACGATGAGACGGCCTACAGGGAGGAGGTGAGGGCCCTCGGAGTGTGGTGTCAGGAAAATAACCTCACACTCAACGTCAACAAAACTAAGGAGATGATTGTGGACTTCAGGAAACAGCAGAGGGAACACCCCCCTATCCACATCGATGGAACAGTAGTGGAGAGGGTAGCAAGTTTTAAGTTCCTCGGCATACACATCACAGACAAACTGAATTTGTCCACTCACACAGACAGCATCGTGAAGAAGGAGCAGCAGCGCCTCTTCAACCTCAGGAGGCTGAAGAAATTTGGCTTGTCACCAAAAGCACTCACAAACTTCTACAGATGCACAATCGAGAGCATCCTGGCGGGCTGTATCACCGCCTGGTACGGCTCCGCCCTCAACCGTAAGGCTCTCCAGAGGGTAGTGAGGTCTGCACAACGCATCAACGGGGGCAAACTACCTGCCCTCCAGGACACCTACACCACCCGATGTTACAGGAAGGCCATAAAGATCATCAAGGACAACAACCACCCGAGCCACTGCCTGTTCACCCCGCTATCATCCAGAATGCGAGGTCAGTACAGGTGCATCAAAGCTGGGACCGAGAGACTGAAAAACAGCTTCTATCTCAAGGCCATTAGACTGTTAAACAGCCACCACTAACATTGAGTGGCTGCTGCCAACACACTTACACTGACTCAACTCCAGCCACTTTAATAATGGGAATTGATGGGAAATTATTTAAATATATCACTAGCCACTTTAAACAATGCTACCTTATATAATGTTACTTACCCTACATTATTCATCTCATATGCATACGTATATACTGTACTCTATATCATTGACTGCATCCTTATGTAATATATGTATCACTAGCCACTTTAACTATGCCACTTTGTTTACATACTCATCTCATATGTATATACTGTACTCCATTTGGAAGCCAAATCCTCCAATAACCAGCTGGGACCCGGGTTAGGCTCGAGTCTCCTCCTATAACCAGCTGGGACCCAGGGCAGAGTTAGGCTCGAGTCTCCTCCTATAACCATCTGGGAACCAGGTCAGGGTTAGGCTCGAGTCTCCTCCAATAACCAGTTGGGACCCAGGGCAGAGTTAGGCTCTAGTCTCCTCCAATAACCAGCTGGGACCCGGGTTAGGCTTTAGTCTCCTCCCATAACCCGCTGGGACCCAGGGCAGAGTTAGGCTCTAGTCTCCTCCAATAATGAGCTGGGACCTGGGTTAGGCTTTAGTCTCCTCCAATAACCAGCTGGGACCTGGGTTAGGCTTTAGTCTCCTCCCATAACCAGCTGGGACCCAGGGCAGAGTTAGGCTCTAGTCTCCTCCTATAACCAGCTGGGACCCAGGGCAGGGTTAGGCTCTAGTGTCCTCCTATAACCAGCTGGGACCCAGGGCAAGGTTAGGCATAACCAGCTGGTACCCAGGTCAGGGTTAGGCTCTAGTCTCCTCCTATAACCCGCTGGGACCCAAGGCAGAGTTAGGCTCTAGTCTCCTCCAATAACCAGCTGGGACCCGGGTTAGGCTTTAGTCTCCTCCCATAACCCGCTGGGACCCAGGGCAGAGTTAGGCTCTAGTCTCCTCCAATAACCAGCTGGGACCCGGATTAGGCTTTAGTCTCCTCCCATAACCAGCAGGGACCCAGGGCAGAGTTAGGCTCTAGTCTCTTCCCATAACCAGCTGGGACCCAGGGCAGAGTTAGGCTCTAGTCTCCTCCAATAACCAGCTGGGACCCGGGTTAGGCTTTAGTCTCCTCCCATAACCAGCTGGGACCCAGGGCAGAGTTAGGCTCTAGTCTCTTCTCATAACCAGCTGGGACCCAGGGCAGAGTTAGGCTCTAGTCTCATCCCATCCCAGGGCAGAGTTAGGCTCTAGCCTCCTCCTATAACCAGCTGGGATCCAGGGCAGGGTTAGGCTCTAGTCTCTTCCTATAACCAGCTGGGACCCAGGGCAGAGTTAGGCTCTAGCCTCCTATAACCAGCTGGGACCCAGGGCAGGGTTAGGCTCTAGTCTCCTCCTATAACCAGCTGGGACCCAGGGCAGGGTTAGGCTCTAGTCTCCTCCTATAACCAGCTGGGACCCAGGGCAGAGTTAGGCTCTAGTCTCCTCCTATAACCAGCTGGAACCCAGGGCAGGGTTAGGCTCTAGTCTCCTCCTATAACCAGCTGGGACCCAGGGCAGAGTTAGGCTCTAGTCTCCTCCTATAACCAGCTGGGACCCAGGGCAGAGTTAGGCTCTAGTCTCCTCCTATAACCAGCTGGGACCCAGGGCAGGGTTAGGCTCTAGTCTCCTCCTATAACCAGCTGGGACCCAGGGCAAGGATAGGCATAACCAGCTGGGACCCAGGTCAGGGTTAGGCTCTAGTCTCCTCCTATAACCCGCTGGGACCCAAGGCAGAGTTAGGCTCTAGTCTCCTCCAATAACCAGCTGGGACCCGGGTTAGGCTTTAGTCTCCTCCCATAACCCGCTGGGACCCAAGGCAGATTTAGGCTCTAGTCTCCTCCCATAACCAGCTGGGACCCAGGGCAGAGTTAGGCTCTAGTCTCCTCCAATAACCAGCTGGGACCCGGGTTAGGCTTTAGTCTCCTCCCATAACCAGCTGGGACCCAGGGCAGAGTTAGGCTCTAGTCTCCTCTCATAACCAGCTGGGACCCAGGGCAGAGTTAGGCTCTAGTCTCCTCCGATAACCAGCTGGGACCCAGGGCAGAGTTAGGCTCTAGTCTCCTCCAATAACCAGCTGGGACCCAGGGCAGAGTTAGGCTCTAGCCTCCTCCTATAACCAGCTGGGACCCAGGGCAGGGTTAGGCTCTAGTCTCCTCCTATAACCAGCTGGGACCCAGGGCAGGGTTAGGCTCTAGTCTCCTCCTGTAACCAGCTGGGACCCAGGGCAGGGTTAGGATCTCGTCTCCTCCTATAACCAGCTGGGACCCAGGGCAGGGTTAGGCTCTAGTCTCCTCCTATAACCAGCTGGGACCCAGGTCATGGTTAGGCTCTAGCCTCCTCCTATAACCAGCTGGGACCCAGGGCAGGGTTAGGATCTAGTCTCCTCCTATAACCAGCTGGGACCCAGGTCAGGGTTAGGCTCCTCCTATAACCAGCTGGGACCCAGGTCAGGGTTAGGCTCCTCCTATAACCAGCTGGGACCCAGGGCAGGGTTAGGCTCTAGTCTCCTCCTATAACCAGCTGGGACCCAGGGCAGGGTTAGGCTCTAGTCTCCTCCTATAACCAGCTGGGACCCGGGTTAGGCTTTAGTCTCCTCCCATAACCCGCTGGGACCCAGGGCAGAGTTAGGCTCTAGTCTCTTCTCATAACCAGCTGGGACCCAGGGCAGAGTTAGGCTCTAGTCTCCTCCCATAACCAGCTGGGACCCAGGGCAGAGTTAGGCTCTAGCCTCCTCCTATAACCAGCTGGGATCCAGGGCAGGGTTAGGCTCTAGTCTCCTCCTATAACCAGCTGGGACCCAGGGCAGGGTTAGGCACTAGTCTCCTCCTATAACCAGCTGGGACCCAGGGCAGGGTTAGGCTCTAGTCTCCTCCTATAACCAGCTGGGACCCAGGTCATGGTTAGGCTCTAGCCTCCTCCTATAACCAGCTGGGACCCAGGGCAGGGTTAGGATCTAGTCTCCTCCTATAACCAGCTGGGACCCAGGTCAGGGTTAGGCTCCTCCTATAACCAGCTGGGACCCAGGTCAGGGTTAGGCTCCTCCTATAACCAGCTGGGACCCAGGGCAGGGTTAGGCTCTAGTCTCCTCCTATAACCAGCTGGGACCCAGGGCAGGGTTAGGCTCTAGTCTCCTCCTATAACCAGCTGGGACCCGGGTTAGGCTTTAGTCTCCTCCCATAACCCGCTGGGACCCAGGGCAGAGTTAGGCTCTAGTCTCTTCTCATAACCAGCTGGGACCCAGGGCAGAGTTAGGCTCTAGTCTCCTCCCATAACCAGCTGGGACCCAGGGCAGAGTTAGGCTCTAGCCTCCTCCTATAACCAGCTGGGATCCAGGGCAGGGTTAGGCTCTAGTCTCCTCCTATAACCAGCTGGGACCCAGGGCAGAGTTAGGCTCTAGCCTCCTATAACCAGCTGGGACCCAGGGCAGGGTTAGGCTCTAGTCTCCTCCTATAACCAGCTGGGACCCAGGGCAGGGTTAGGCTCTAGTCTCCTCCTATAACCAGCTGGGACCCAGCTGGGACCCAGGGCAGAGTTAGGCTCTAGTCTCCTCCTATAACCAGCTGGAACCCAGGGCAGGGTTAGGCTCTAGTCTCCTCCTATAACCAGCTGGGACCCAGGGCAGAGTTAGGCTCTAGTCTCCTCCTATAACCAGCTGGGACCCAGGGCAGAGTTAGGCTCTAGTCTCCTCCTATAACCAGCTGGGACCCAGGGCAGGGTTAGGCTCTAGTCTCCTCCTATAACCAGCTGGGACCCAGGGCAAGGATAGGCATAACCAGCTGGGACCCAGGTCAGGGTTAGGCTCTAGTCTCCTCCTATAACCCGCTGGGACCCAAGGCAGAGTTAGGCTCTAGTCTCCTCCAATAACCAGCTGGGACCCGGGTTAGGCTTTAGTCTCCTCCCATAACCCGCTGGGACCCAAGGCAGAGTTAGGCTCTAGTCTCCTCCCATAACCAGCTGGGACCCAGGGCAGAGTTAGGCTCTAGTCTCCTCCAATAACCAGCTGGGACCCGGGTTAGGCTTTAGTCTCCTCCCATAACCAGCTGGGACCCAGGGCAGAGTTAGGCTCTAGTCTCCTCTCATAACCAGCTGGGACCCAGGGCAGAGTTAGGCTCTAGTCTCCTCCTATAACCAGCTGGGACCCAGGGCAGGGTTAGGATCTCGTCTCCTCCTATAACCAGCTGGGACCCAGGGCAGAGTTAGGCTCTAGTCTCCTCCTATAACCAGCTGGGACCCAGGGCAGAGTTAGGCTCTAGTCTCCTCCTATAACCAGCTGGGACCCAGGGCAGGGTTAGGCTCTAGTTTCCTCCTATAACCTCTCTCTCCTTATATATCTCTCTCCCTCTCCCTCTCCCTCTCCCTCTCCATCTCTCCCTCTCCTTATATATCTCTCTCCCTCTCCCTCTCCCTCTCCCTCTCCCTCCCAGGGCTCTCCTCTCCCTCTCCCTCTCCCTCTCCCTCTACATCTCTCCCTCTCCTCCTATATATCTCTCTCCCTCTCCTCTCTCCCTCTCCCTCCTCTCTCCCCTCTAGGATCTCTCCCTCTCCTTATATATCTCTCTCCCTCTCCTCTATCTCTCTCCTCTCTCCAGCTCCTCTCCCTCTACTCTCTCTCTCCTCCTCCTATATCTCTCTCTCCTCTCTATCTCTCTCCCTCTACATCTCTCCTCTCCTTATACATATCTCTCTCTCCTCTATACATATCTCTCCCTCTCTACATCTCTCTCTCTATCTCTCTCTCTCTCCCATCTCTCTCTCTACATCTCTCTCTCTCCTCTCTACATCTCTCCTCTCTCCCATCTCTCTCTCCTCTACATCTCTCTCCCTCTCCCTCTACATCTCTCTCTCTCTCTATCTACATCTCTCTCCTCTCTACATCTCTCCCTCTATATCTCTCTCCCTCTACATCTCTCTCTCTCTCTCTACATATCTCTCTCCCTCTACATCTCTCCCTCTCCCTCTACATCTCTCTCCCTCTCCCTGTACATCTCTCTCTCTCTCCTTATACATATCTCTCTCCCTCTACATCTCTCTCTCTCTCCTCTACATCTCTCTCTCCTCTACATCTCTCTCCTCTCTCCTCTCATCTCTCTCTCTCTCTTATACATCTCCCTCTCTCCTCTCTACATCTCTCTCCTCTACATCTCTCCCTCCCTCTACATCTCTCTCTCCCTCTCCCTGTACATCTCTCTCTCTCTCCTTATACATATCTCTCTCCCTCTACATCTCTCTCCTCTACATCTCTCTCTCTCTCCTCTCTCCTCTCTCTCTCCTCTCTCTACATCTCTCTCCCTCTACATCTCTCCCTCTCTCTCTCTCTCTCTCTCTCTCCTCTATACATCTCTCTCTCCTCTCTCATCTCTCTCCTCTCTCCCTCTACATCTCTCTCCCTCTCCCTGTACATCTCTCTCTCTCACTCTACATCTCTCTCCCTCTCCCTCTACATCTCTCTCCTCTACATCTCTCTCCCTCTCTCTCTCCCTCTACATCTTCTCTCCCTCTCTGACATCTCTCTCTCTCCCTCTACATCTCTCAACCTGCCTACATCTCTCTCCTCTCTCTCCTCTCTCCCTCTCCTCTCTCTCTCAGACCATTCTCCGGAGACCTTCTCTCATCTCTCTCACCTCTACTCATCTCCTCATCCCTCTCTCGCTCTACTCTCTCTCCCTTCCGTCTTCTCTCTCTCTCCCTCTTCTCACCCCTCCCTGAAAAAACCTACACTCTCTCTCCTCCGATCCCAACAATTACAGACCTCTCTCCCTTCTTTCTCTTCCCTCTCCTCTCTCTTGAACTCCTCCTCCTCTCCTCTCTCCTCTCTATCTCTCTCTGAATGACCCTCTCCTCTGATCTCAAATCAGTCAGGTTTCAAGACTAGTCATTCAACTGAGACTCTCTCTCTCTCTGTCTCACTCTCCTTATATATCTCTCTCTGCTCTCTCTAACTCTTCTCTCCTCTGCTCTCATCCTCTCTAGATCTATCTCTACTCTCTCCCTCTCTACTCTACATCCTCTCCTCCTCTCTCACCCTCTCCGAGTTCTACATCTCTCTCCCTCCCACTCTACATCTCTCTCCTCTCCTGACAGGTCTCTCCTCTCTGGCGTTATATATCTCTCTCCTCTCTACATCTCTCTCCCACTGGTCTCCCCCAGGGCTCTGTTCTTGGCCCTCTCTCTCCCACTCGCTATACACTCAAGTCACTCTGGCTCTGTCTAACCCCTCACATCTCTCTCTTATCATCTCTCTCTCAGATCTCTCAATTACATCTCTCTCCTTTCTCCCTTCTCTCTCCCTCTCAGGTCTCTCTCCTTATACATCTCTGCATGTCTGGCTACATCTCTGTGGATGACGGATCACCACCTCACATCTCTCCTCGGCAATCTCTCTCTCTCCTCCCTCTCTCCCTCTACTCCTCTCCCATGATCTCCCTCTCATCTCTCTCTCTCCCTCTCCTCTACATCTCTCTCTCTCTCATCTCAACTCCATCTGTCTCCTCTACTCTCTCCCTCTCCCTCTACGCTCTCTCTCTCCTTATACATCTCTCTCCCTCTGGACAACACCCTGTCGTTCTCTCCCCTCTACATCTCTCTCTCCTTATACCGTTCCTGTAGGTTCATGCTCTCTCTCCAGAGTACATCTCTCCCTCTCCTCACATCTCTCTCCCTCTCAGGTCCTCTCTCCAGGCACTTGTCATCTCCCCCTCTCTGGATTACTCTCCTCGCTCTTGGCTGGGCTCCCTCCTCTGCCATCTCTCCCTTCAACTCTCTCCCTCTCCTCAGCTCCTCTGGTGTTCATACCTCTCCTCTCTCTTATACATATCTTACTCTCCTCTCTCTGTCTCTCTGTCCTGTCTCTGTCTCTCATCCTTCTACATCCATGGTCTTGCCTACATCTCTCTCAGGGGAACTACTCCAGGATCTCTCCTCTCCCTCTCTCTCCAGGCTCTGATCAGGCCCTACACCCAAACAAGGGCACTGCTCTCATCCACCTCTGGCCTCTCTCCTCCCTACCACTGAGGAAGTACAGCTCTCTCCAGCTCCAGTCAAAACTGTCTCCCTCTCCCTGGCATCTCTCTCAATGGTGGAACAAACTCCCTCACGACATCTCTCTCCAGCTAGTCAATCACCACCTTCTACATCTCTCCTCTCCCTCCCCACTCTCTTTCTAATCTCCTCCCTCTAGGATCTCTCTCCCTCTCCTTACCCCCTCTCTCCCTCTCCCTAATCTTTCTGCACTATTGTAAATCTCTCTTCCACTGGATGTCATAATCTGAATGCACTACAATCCCTGTAATCTCTCTCTGGATAATCTCTCTCTCCCTCTAAATCTCTTAAATGTCTCTCCCTCTAATCTCTCTCCCTCTACATCTCTCTCCCTCTCTCTCCCTCTACATCTCTCTCCTCTACATCTCTCTCCCTCTCCCTCTACATCTCCCTCTCTATATATCTCTCTCTCTCCCTCTCTCTCTCTCTCTACTCTACTCTCTCTCTCTCTACATCTCTCCTCCTCTCATCTCTCCCTCTCATCTCTCTCCTCTCCTTATCTCTCTCTCTCTCTCCTCTACATCTCTCTCTACCTCTCTCTCTCCATCTCTCTCTCTCTCCTCTATCTCCCTCTCTCTTATACATCTCCTCCTACATCTCTCTCTCCTCTCTCTCTCTCTCTCTCCCTCTCCCTCTACATCTCTCTCTCTCCTTATATCTCTCTCTCCCATCTCCCTCTACATCTCAGTCCCTCTCCATATCTCTCTCTCTCTCCCTCTACATCTCTCTCCCTCTCCTCATACATCTCTCTCCCTCTCCTCTACATCTCTCTCCCTCTCCCTCTACATCTCTCTCTCTCTACTCTACATCTCTCTCCCTCTCCTCTACATCTCTCCCTCTACATCTCTCTCCCTCTCCTTATACATCTCTCTCCCTCTCATCTCTCTCTCTCCTCTCTCTACATCTCTCTCTCCTCTCTATCATCTCTCCTCTCCCTCTACATCTCTCTCTCTCTACTTATATATCTCTCTCCCTCTACATCTCTCTCCCTCTCCTTATACATCTCTCCCTCTCCCTCTACATCTCTCTCCCTCTACATCTCTCTCCCTCTCCTTATACATCTCTCTCCCTCTCCCTCTACATCTCTCTCTCTCTACTTATATATCTCTCTCCCTCTACATCTCTCTCCCTCTCCTTATACATCTCTCTCCCTCTACATCTCTCTCCCTCTACATCTCTCTCTCCTTATACATCTCTCTCCCTCTACATCTCTCTCTCTCCTCTACATCTCTCTCCCTCTCATCTCTCTCCCTCTCATCTCTCTCCCTCTACATCTCTCTCCCTCTACATCTCTCTCCCTCTCCTTATACATCTCTCTCCCTCTACATCTCTCTCTCTCTACTTATATATCTCTCTCCCTCTACATCTCTCTCCCTCCACATCTCTCTCCCTCTCCATCTCTCTCCCTCTACATCTCTCTCCCTCTCCTTATACATCTCTCTCCCTCTCCCTCTACATCTCTCTCTCTCTACTTATATATCTCTCTCTCTCTACATCTCTCTCCCTCTCCTTATACATCTCTCTCCCTCTCCCTCTCCATCTCTCCCACTCCCTCTACATCTCTCTCCCTCTACATCTCTCTCCCTCTACATCTCTCTCCCTCTACATCTCTCTCTCTCTACTTATATCCTCTCTCCCTCTACATCTCTCTCCCTCTACATCTCTCTCCCTCTCCTTATACATCTCTATCCCTCTCCCTCTACATCTCTCTCTCTCTACTTATATATCTCTCTCCCTCTAAATCTCTCTCCCTCTACATCTCTCTCCCTCTCCTTATACATCTCTCTCTCTCTCCTTATACATCTCTCTCCCTCTACATCTCTCTCCCTCTCCTTATACATCTCTCTCTCTCTACTTATATATCTCTCTCCCTCTAAATCTCTCTCCCTCTACATCTCTCTCTCTCTCCCTCTACATCTCTTTCCCTCTCCTTATATATCTCTCTCCCTCTACATCTCTCTCCCTCTCCTTATACATCTCTCTCTCTCTCCTTATACATCTCTCTCTCTCTCCTCTACATCTCTCTCTCCCTCTACATCTCTTTCCCTCTCTCTCTCCTCTCTCCCTCTACATCTCTCTCCCTCTCCTTATACATCTCTCTCTCTCTCCCTCTACATCTCTCTCTCTCCCTCTACATCTCTCTCTCTCTCCCTCTACATCTCTCTCCCTCTCCTTATACATCTCTCTCTCTCCTCTCTTATATATCTCTCTCCCTCTACATCTCTCTCTCTCTCCCTCTATATCTCTCTCCCTCTCCTTATATATCTCTCTCCTCTCCTTATATATCTCTCTCCCTCTCCTTATATATCTCTCTCCCTCTCCTTATATATCTCTCTCCCTCTCCTTATATATCTCTCTCCCTCTCCTTATATATCTCTCTCCCTCTCTTTATCTTTCTCTCTCTGACTTCATTTCATGGGCATGGTGTGTTACTTCTCCTACAGATGAAAGGATTTATTCTTCCTCTTCCCCTCTCTCTCTCCAGCCCTCAGTTCTTTACTTCTCTCTCTCTCTCTCAGATACAGTCGTGGTACAGGGGATGGCCAGCCCTCAGTCCTCTACTTCCCCCTCTCTCTCTCTCTCTCTCTCTCTCTCTCTCTCTCTCTCTCTCTCCAGCCCTCAGTTCTTTACTTCTCTCTCTCTGTCTCAGATACAGTCGTGGTAGAGGGGATGGCCAGCCCTCAGTCCTCTCTCTCTCTCTCTCTCAGATACAGCTGTGGTACTCTCTGGCCTGCCCTCAGTTCTTTACTTCTCTCTCTCTGTCTCAGATACAGTCTGGTAGAGGGGATGGCCAGCCCTCAGTCCTCTCTCTCTCTCTCTCTCTCTCTCTCTCTCTCTCTCTCTCTCTCTCTCTCTCTCTCTCTCTCTCTCTCTCTCTCTCTCTCTCTCTCTCTCTCTCAGATACAGCTGCACTTCTCCAGATGAAGTAGGGCAGCTTTATGTAATGCTAACCTCTAACTCACCACTCTTTCCAATTTCCATCCCACTGGCATGACCAAAACATGTCACCATCTTAAGGTTAGGATAAGGAGGTGCACATTGAGAAACATCATCGTTGTCTTGTTCCAGTGTTTCCCCTAGATTGGTTCGTTATAGAAGGTGTGTAGAGGCTCCCAAGCAAATATCATCCAAGGTTGTCGTTACTCACATTTATAAGGTTGTCACTACTGACATAATGTGAATCCACAGCTATACAACCAGGAAACTGTGAATCCACAGCTATACAACCAGGAAACTGTGAATCCACAGCTATACAACCAGGAAACTGTGGATCCACAGCTATACAACCAGGAAACTGTGGATCCACAGCTATACAACCAGGAAACTGTGGGTCTCCTGCTGCTAGCTGGCTGAAATTCTTCCCCAACAGGACTCAACACGCTTTGAAGTTAAACAAACACAAAAGTGACATGCTTGTCAATGACTGAAGCTGGCTGAAATTCTTCCCCAACAAGACTCAGAGAGAGAGAGAACTCGCTTTGAAGTTAAACAAACACAAAAGTGACATGCTTGTCAATGACAGAAGGAAACGAGAGAGAGAGAGAGAGAGAGAGAGAGAGAGAGAGAGAGAGAGAGAGAGAGAGAGAGAGAGAGAGAGAGAGAGAGATGGATTGATGGGGAAGAGAGAGAGAGAGAGAGAGAGAGAGAGAGAGAGAGAGAGATGGGGAGAGAGAGAGAGAGAGAGAGAGAGAGAGAGAGAGAGAGGATTGATGGGGAGAGAGAGAGAGAGAGAAGAGAAAGAGGAGTGCACACCCCATAACACTGCAAAACACAGTAAAAAAGGAGGGTATCCTAGCAACAAGACTGTGTGGTATTAGAACCTGCTAACGCTGCAGTATCCTTCCTCTTTGCTCTTGAGATCGGCAACCTTGTGAGCCCCCCCACCCCCACCACCATCCCTTCCTCACCCCCTGCCATGTGAGCCCCCCACCCCCACCACCATCCCTTCCTCACCCCCTGCCATGTGAGCCCCCCACCCCCCATCCCCATCCCTTCCTCACCCCCTGCCATGTGACCCCCACCCCCATCCCTTCCTCACCCCCTGCCATGTGACCCCCCACCCCCACCACCATCCCTTCCTCACCCCCTGCCATGTGAGCCCCCCCCCACCACCCCCACCATCCCTTCCTCACCCCCTGCCATGTGAGCCCCCCCCACCCCCACCACCATCCCTTCCTCACCCCCTGCCATGTGAGCCCCCCCCACCCCCACCCCCACCACCATCCCTTCCTCACCCCCTGCCATGTGACCCCCCCACCCCCATCCCCATCCCTTCCTCACCCCCTGCCATGTGAACCCCCCCCCACCCCCATCCCCATCCCTTCCTCACCCCCTGCCATGTGAACCCCCCACCCCCATCCCCATCCCTTCCTCACCCCCTGCCATGTGACCCCCCACCCCCATCCCCATCCCTTCCTCACCCCCTGCCATGTGACCCCCACCCCCATCCCCATCCCTTCCTCACCCCCTGCCATGTGAACCCCCCACCCCCATCCCCATCCCTTCCTCACCCCCTGCCATGTGAACCCCCCCACCCCCATCCCCATCCCTTCCTCACCCCCTGCCATGTGACCCCCCACCCCCATCCCCATCCCTTCCTCACCCCTGCCATGTGAGCCCCCAGACCCCCATCCCCATCCCTTCCTCACCCCCTGCCATGTGACCCCCCACCCCCACCCCCATTCCTCACCCCCTGCCATGTGAGCCCCCCACCCCCTCCACCATCCCCATCCCCATCCCTTCCTCACCCCCTGCCATGTGAGCCCCACCCCACCCCCACCACCATCCCTTCCTCACCCCCTGCCATGTGACCCCCCACCACCATCCCCATCCCTTCCTCACCCCCTGCCATGTGAGCCCCCCACCCCCCCACCATCCCTTCCTCACCCCCCCATCCCCCCTCCCCCCCACCCCCATCCCTTCCTCCCCCCTCCATCCCTCTCCCCCCCCCACCCCCACCCCCTCCCTTCCTCATCCCCTGCCATCCCCCCCCCCCCCATCCCCATCCCTCCCTCCCCCCCTGCCATGTCCCCCCCACCCCCCTCCCCATCCCTTCCTCACCCCCTGCCATCTCTGTCCCCCCCTCCCTCTCCATCTCTCTCTCTCTCCCTCCCTCTCCATCTCTGTCTCTCCCTCCACAGATCCATCTCTGTCTCTCCCTCCCTCCCTCTCCATCTCTCTCTCTCCTCTCCCTCCCCCTCTCCATCTCTGTCTCTGTCTCCCTCCCTCCCTCTCCATCTCTCACCCTCCAGTCTCTCCCTCTCCAGTCTCTCCCTCCCTCCCTCTCCAGAGAGACACAGAGAGAGAGACCCTCACAGAGATCTCTCTCTCTCCCTCCCTCCCTCCCTCTCCATCTCTGTCTCTCCCTCCCTCCCTCTCCATCTCTGTCTCTCTCCCTCCTCTCTCTCCCTCCCTCCCTCCCTCCCATCTCTTTCTCCCTCCCTCCCTCCACTCCCTCTGATCCTCTGTCTCTCCCTCCCTCCCTCTCCATCCTCATCCAGAGGACTCTCCCTCCCTCCCTCCCTCCCTACTCCATCTCACAGAGTGAGCTAGATAGATATCCCTCCCTCCCTCTCCATCTCTGTCTCTCCCTCCAGAGAGATACAGAGGATCTCCATCTCTGTCTCTCCCTCCCTCCACAAAGAGAGAGCTCCATCTCTGTCTCTCCCTCCCTCCCTCTCCATCTCTCAGAGTCTCTCCCTCAGAGAGAGAGAGAGATCTCTCCCTACAGAGAGAGAGAGAGATCCACACTCTGAGATCTCACAGAGAGATCTGTCTCTCCCTCCCTCCCTCTCCATCTCTCAGAGAGAGAGAGAGATACACACAAAGAGAGAGAGACATCCCTCTCTCCTCTCCTGTCTCCCCCCTCTGTCTGTCTCTGTATCCCTCCCTCCCTCCCTCCTCATACACATTGAGAGAGAGAGAGACCCCCTCCCTCTCCATCTCTGCTCTCTCCCTCCCTCCCTCCCTCTCCATCTCTGTCTCCATCCTCCCATCCTCTCCATCTCTGATGCTCTAATCCCTCTCTCTCTCCATCTCTTTCTCTCTCTCCCTCCCTCCCCCTCTCTCTCATCTCTCTCTCCCTCTCCCTCCCATCTGTCTCTCTCCCTCCCTCCCTCCCTCCCTCCCTCTCCATCTCTGTCTCTCCCTCCCTCCCTCTCCATCTCTGTCTCTCCCTCCCCCTCTCCATCTCTCCATCTCTGTCTCCCTCCCTCTCCATCTCTCTCTCTCCCTCCCTCCCTCCCTCTCCATCTCTGTCTCTCCCTCCCTCCCTCTCCATCTCTTTCTCCCTCCCTCCCTCTCCATCTCTCTCTCTCCCTCCCTCCCTCTCCATCTCTGTCTCTCCCTCCCTCCCTCTCCATCTCTGTCTCTCCCTCCCTCCCTCCCTCCATCTCTGTCTCTCCCTCTCTGTCTCTCCCTCTGTCTGTCTCTCTCTCCCTCCCTCCCTCTCCATCTCTTTCTCCATCTCCTCTCCCTCCCTCCCTCTCCATCTCTCTCTCCCTCCCCCTCTCCATCTCTCTCTCCCTCCCTCCTCTCCATCTCTCTCTCCCTCCATCTCCTCTCCCTCCCTCCCTCTCCATCTCTCTCTCTCCCTCCCTCCCTCCCTCTCCATCCCTCCCTCCCTCCCTCTCCATCTCTCTCCCTCCCTCTCCATCTCTGTCTCTCCCTCCCTCCCTCCCTTCCCTCCCCCCCTCCCCCTCCCTCCCTCTCTCCCTCCCTCCCTCCATCCCTCTCCATCTCTCTCCCTCCCTCTCTCTCTCCCTCCATCTCCCTCCCCCTCCCCCTCCCTCCCTCCCTCTCTCCCTCCCTCCCTCCCCTCCTC
>NC_060186.1:74151925-74179425 GCF_021184085.1 Oncorhynchus gorbuscha | reverse complement strand
GCCCTCCGTGTGGAGACCCTAGTGCATCCACAGCATTTAAAGGCCCCTCTCCTCTTCTCTGCATTGTGTGGAGAACAATACCCCCAGACAGATGGACAACCACACAAACTCCTATAAGACCCCCTCAGGGGGAGCAACAAGTCTGGAAGCCAGGTCAGGGATGACTCAAATCAAAACTGAATGTCACTGCTTTGCTTTCCAAGTTGCAGAAATAAGCCTAATCCACTGTTGGAATCCAAGTTGGAAAAAGAGTGGGAAGAGACCCCCACTACAAACCCTGACCCCTCTCCACCCAAACCCCAACTTCCTATATCTCATTTCTGTAACACAAGGGGTGTTATAGTTATAGAGAAATGTCTGACTCAAGGTCTGATTTGACTCAAACGAAAACAGAAAGTGTTCCCAGAAAGTTCCAGTCTACTCTTGGCAACTGGGAGAATGAGAGCAGGCTGTAGAGCAGCAAGAGGAAATTACTGTTCAGTTCAACCAGGACGAGGTACCTCCTAAACCATTCAACAACACTTCCTGAAGATAGAAACAACAACCAGTTCCAGATGGTTCACTCTTCATTGATGACTCATCTCCATGGTTGGCAGGCGACTACAGTGCAACCATCATATGAGTCTAAATATTCTGATGTGCAACCTAGAACTGAATTTAGGAGCAGCAGTGTGCGGCAGGTAGCCTAGTGGTTAGAGGCAGGTAGCCTAGTGGTTAGAGGCAGGTAGCCTAGTGGTTAGAGGCAGGTAGCCTAGTGGTTAGAGGCAGGTAGCCTAGTGGTTAGAGACAGGGTAGCCATTCTATGTGGTTAGAGGCAGGTAGCCTGCTCTACCAACTGAGTGGTTTAGAGGCAGGTAGCCTAGTGGTTAGAGGCAGGTAGCCTAGTGGTTTAGAGGCAGGTAGCCTAGTGGTTTAGAGGCAGGTAGCCTAGTGGTTAGAGGCAGGTAGCCTAGTGGTTAGAGGCAGGTAGCCTAGTGGTTAGAGGCAGGTAGCCTAGTGGTTAGAGGCAGGTAGCCTAGTGGTTAGAGGCAGGTAGCCTAGTGGTTAGAGGCAGGTAGCCTAGTGGTTTAGAGGCAGGTAGACTAGTGGTTAGAGGCAGGTAGCCTAGTGGTTAGAGGCAGGTAGCCTAGTGGTTAGAGGCAGGTAGCCTAGTGGTTAGAGGCAGGTAGCCTAGTGGTTAGAGGCAGGTAGCCTAGTGGTTAGAGGCAGGTAGCCTAGTGTTTAGAGGCAGGTAGCCTAGTGGTTAGAGGCAGGTAGCCTAGTGGTTAGAGGCAGGTAGCATAGTGGTTAGAGGCAGGTAGCCTAGTGGTTAGAGGCAGGTAGCCTAGTGGTTAGAGGCAGGTAGCCTAGTGGTTAGAGGCAGGTAGCCTAGTGGTTAGAGCGTTGGGCCAGTAACCGGAAGGTTGCAAGATCAAATCGCCGAGCTGACAAGGTAAAAATCTGTCATTCTGCCCCTAAACGAGGCAGTTAACCCACTGTTCCTTGGCTGCCATTGAAAATAAGAATTTCTTCTTATTAACTGACTTACCTAGTTAAATAAATGAAATGTGAGATTATAGCTTTATTACCTCAAATCTGTGTCATTATGTTCCTACATTTTTATTATTGTAAATATGTATATATTATTATTATTATTGTCTTTATTATTGTAAATATGTATGTATTATTACTGTTGTTTTTATTATTGTATATATGTATACATTATTATTATTATTATTATTGGTTTTATTATTGTAAATATGTATATATTATTACTGTTGTTTGTATTATTGTAAATATGTATATATTATTATTGTAAATATGTCTATATTATTATTGTTATTGGTTTTATTATTGTAAATATGTATATATTATTATTGTTGTTTGTATTATTGTAAATATGCATATATTATTACTGTTGTTTGTATTATTGTAAATATGTATATATTATTATTGTTATTGGTTTTATTATTGTAAATATGTATATATTATTATTGTTATTGGTTTTATTATTGTAAATATGTATATATTATTATTGTTATTGGTTTTATTATTGTAAATATGTATATATTGTTATTGTTATTGGTTTTATTTTTGTAAATATGTATATATTATTATTCATGGTTTTATTATTTTAAATATGTATATATTATTATCGGTTTTATTATTGTAAATATGTATATATTATTACTGTTGTTTGTATTATTGTAAATATGTATATATTATTATTATTATTGTCTTTATTATTGTAAATATGTCTATATTATTACTGTTGTTTGTATTATTGTAAATATGCATATATTATTACTGTTGTTTGTATTATTGTAAAAATGTATATATTATTATTATTATTGTCTTTATTATTGTAAATATGTCTATATTATTACTGTTGTTTGTATTATTGTAAATATGCATATATTATTACTGTTGTTTTTATTATTGTAAATATGTATACATTATTATTATTATTATTGTTTTTATTATTGTAAATATGTATATATATTATTATTGTAAATATGTATATATTATTATTGTTATTGGTTTTATTATTGTAAATATGTATATATTATTATTAATGGTTTTATTATTTTAAATATGTATATATTATTATCGGTTTTATTATTGTAAATATGTATATATTATTATTGTTATTGTTTTTATTATTGTAAATATGTCTATATCATTATTGTTGTTTTTATTATTGTAAATATGTCTATATCATTATTGTTGTTTTTATTATTGTAAATATGTATATATTATTATTGTTATTGGTTTTATTATTGTAAATATGTATATATATTATTATTGTAAATATGTATATATTATTATTGTTATTGGTTTTATTATTGTAAATATGTATATATTATTATTAATGGTTTTATTATTTTAAATATGTATATATTATTATCGGTTTTATTATTGTAAATATGTATATATTATTATTGTTATTGGTTTTCATTATTGTAAATATGTCTATCATTATTGTTGTTTTTATTATTGTAAATATGTCTATATCATTATTGTTGTTTTTATTATTGTAAATATGTATATATTATTATCGGTTTTATTATTGTAAATATGTATATATTATTATTGGTTTTATTGTTGTCAATATGTATATTATTACTGTTGTTTTTATTATTGTAAATATGTATATATTATTATTGTTATTGGTTTTCATTATTGTAAATATGTCTATATCATTATTGTTGTTTTTATTATTGTAAATATGTCTATATCATTATTGTTGTTTTTATTATTGTAAATATGTATATATTATTATCGGTTTTATTATTGTAAATATGTATATATTATTATTGGTTTTATTGTTGTCAATATGTATATTATTACTGTTGTTTTTATTATTGTAAATATGTCTATATTATTACTGTTATTTATATTATTGTAAATATGTATATATTATTATTGTAAATATGTCTATATTATTACTGTTGTTTTTATTATTGTAAATATGTATATATTATTATTGTAAATATGTATATATTATTACTGTTGTTTTTATTATTGTAAATATGTCTATATTATTACTGTTGTTTTTATTATTGTAAATATGTCTATATCATTATTGTTGTTTTTATTATTGTAAATATGTATATATTATTACTGTTGTCTTTATTATTGTAAATATGTCTATATTATTACTGGTGTTTTTATTATTGTAAATATGTATATATTATTATTGTAAATATGTCTATATTATTACTGTTGTTTTTATTATTGTAAATATGTCTATATTATTACTGTTGTTTATATTATTGCTTTTTTTCACGTCTCTTTTTGACCTGTTGGAGCTTTTAAGCATTTCACTGAACCCTGCAATTTTATCATGTGACTAATAAACTCATTTAATCTAAAATGTTTGAAATGTTTCGCTTTGCAAAGTTGGCCAGTTGTGGTATTACACCTAAAGGGAGAGTAAGTCTGTGGTCTCTTCTTAGTCCAGCCAAAGTGCATGAACAGAGGAACAAACCTGATTTATGTGAGAATTTATGAGAAGCATTCAGCAACTCTGGAGGACAACGGAATAGAGCAGAATAAACCTAGTCTGTCTTTCTGTCTGCCTCTGACTCTTTGCCTCTCTGTCTTTCTGCCTCTCTGTCTTTCTGCCTCTCTGTCTTTCTGCCTCTCTGTCTTTCTGCCTCTCTGTCTTTCTGCCTCTCTGTCTTTCTGCCTCTCTGTCTTTCTGCCTCTCTGTCTTTCTGCCTCTCTGTCTCTCTGCCTCTCTGTCTCTCTGCCTCTCTGCCTCTCTGTCTTTCTGCCTCTCTGTCTTTCTGCCTCTCTGTCTTTCTGCCTCTCTGTCTTTCTGCCTCTCTGTCTTTCTGCGCCTCTGTCTTTCTGCCTCTCTGTCTTTCTGCCTCTCTGTCTTTCTGCCTCTCTGTCTTTCTGCCTCTCTGTCTTTCTGCCTCTCTGTCTTTCTGCCTCTCTGTCTTTCTGCCTCTCTGCCTCTCTGCCTCTCTGTCTTTCTTTCTTTCTGCCTCTGACTCTTTGCCTCTCTGTCTTTCTGCCTCTCTGTCTTTCTGCCTCTCTGTCTTTCTGCCTCTCTGTCTTTCTGCCTCTCTGTCTTTCTGCCTCTCTGCCTCTCTGTCTTTCTTTCTTTCTGCCTCTGACTCTTTGCCTCTCTGTCTTTCTGCCTCTCTGTCTTTCTGCCTCTCTGTCTTTCTGCCTCTCTGTCTTTCTGCCTCTCTGTCTTTCTGCCTCTCTGTCTTTCTGCCTCTCTGTCTTTCTGCCTCTCTGCCTCTCTGCCTCTGTCTTTCTGCCTCTCTGTCTTTCTGCCTCTCTGTCTTTCTGCCTCTCTGCCTCTCTGCCTCTCTGCCTCTGTCTTTCTGCCTCTCTGTCTTTCTGCCTCTCTGTCTTTCTGCCTCTCTGTCTTTCTGCCTCTCTGTCTTTCTGCCTCTCTGTCTTTCTGCCTCGCTGCCTCTCGGTCTTTCTGCCTCTGTCTTTCTGCCTCTCTGTCTTTCTGCCTCTCTGTCTTTCTGCCTCTCTGTCTTTCTGCCTCTCTGTCTTTCTGCCTCTCTGTCTTTCTGCCTCTCTGTCTTTCTGCCTCTCTGTCTTTCTGCCTCTCTGCCTTTCTACCTCTCTGCCTCTCGGTCTTTCTGCCTCTGTCTTTCTGCCTCTCTGTCTTTCTGCCTCTCTGTCTTTCTGCCTCTCTGTCTTTCTGCCTCTCTGTCTTTCTGCCTCTCTGTCTTTCTGCCTCTCTGTCTTTCTGCCTCTCTGTCTTTCTGCCTCTCTGTCTTTCTGCCTCTCTGTCTTTCTGCCTCTGTCTTTCTGCCTCTGTCTTTCTGCCTCTGTCTTTCTGCCTCTCTGTCTTTCTGCCTCTCTGCTTCTCTGTCTTTCTGCCTCTCTGCCTCTCTGTCTTTCTGCCTCTCTGTCTTTCTGCCTCTGTCTTTCTGCCTGCTCTGTCTTTCTGCCTCTGTCTTTCTGCCTCTCTGTCTTTCTGCCTCTGTCTGCCTCTCTGTCTTTCTCTGTCTTTCTGCCTCTCTGCCTCTCTGTCTTTCTGCCTCTCTGCCTCTCTGTCTTTCTGCCTCTCTCTCTCTCTCTGTCTTTCTGCCTCTCTGTCTTTCTGCCTCTCTGTCTTTCTGCCTCTCTGCCTCTCTGCCTCTCTGCCTCTGTCTTTCTGCCTCTGTCTTTCTGCCTCTCTGTCTTTCTGCCTCTGTCTTTCTGCCTCTCTGCCTCTCTGCCTCTCTGCCTCTCTGTCTTTCTGCCTCTCTGTCTTTCTGCCTCTCTGCCTCTCTGTCTTTCTGCCTCTCTGCCTCTCTGTCTTTCTGCCTCTCTGTCTTTCTGCCTCTCTGTCTTTCTGCCTCTCTGCCTCTCTGTCTCTCTGTCTTTCTGCCTCTCTGTCTTTCTGCCTCTCTGCCTCTCTGCCTCTCTGTCTTTCTGCCTCTCTGTCTTTCTGCCTCTGTCTTTCTGCCTCTCTGCCTCTCTGTCTTTCTGCCTCTCTGTCTTTCTGCCTCTCTGCCTCTGTCTTTCTGCCTCTCTGTCTTTCTGCCTCTCTGTCTTTCTGCCTCTCTGCTTCTCTGTCTTTCTGCCTCTCGGTCTTTCTGCCTCTCTGCCTCTCTGTCTTTCCGCCTCTCTGTCTTTCCGCCTCTCTGTCTTTCCGCCTCTCTGTCTTTCTGCCTCTCTGTCTTTCTGCCTCTCTGTCTTTCTGCCTCTCTGCCTCTTTGTCTTTCTGCCTCTCTGCCTCTCTGTCTTTCTGCCTCTCTGTCTCTCTGCCTCTCTGTCTTTCTGCCTCTGTCTTTCTGTCTTTCTGCCTCTCTGTCTTTCTGCCTCTCTGTCTTTCTGCCTCTCTGTCTTTCTGCCTCTCTGTCTTTCTGCCTCTCTGTCTTTCTGCCTCTCTGTCTTTCTGCCTCTCTGCCTCTGTCTTTCTGCCTCTCTGTCTTTCTGCCTCTCTGTCTTTCTGCCTCTCTGCCTCTCTGCCTCTCTGTCTTTCTGCCTCTCTGCCTCTGTCTTTCTGCCTCTGTCTTTCTGCCTCTCTGTCTTTCTTTCTTTCTGCCTCTGACTCTTTGCCTCTCTGTCTTTCTGCCTCTCTGCCTCTGTCTTTCTGCCTCTCTGTCTTTCTGCCTCTCTGTCTTTCTGCCTCTCTGTCTTTCTGCCTCTCTGTCTTTCTGCCTCTCTGTCTTTCTGCCTCTCTGCCTCTCTGTCTTTCTGCCTCTCTGCCTCTCGGTCTTTCTGCCTCTCTGTCTTTCTGCCTCTCTGTCTTTCTGCCTCTCTGTCTTTCTGCCTCTCTGTCTTTCTGCCTCTCTGTCTTTCTGCCTCTCTGTCTTTCTGCCTCTCTGCCTCTCTGCCTCTCGGTCTTTCTGCCTCTCTGTCTTTCTGCCTCTCTGTCTTTCTGCCTCTCTGTCTTTCTGCCTCTCTGTCTTTCTGCCTCTCTGTCTTTCTGCCTCTCTGTCTTTCTGCCTCTCTGTCTTTCTGCCTCTCTGTCTTTCTGCCTCTCTGTCTTTCTGCCTCTGTCTTTCTGCCTCTGTCTTTCTGCCTCTCTGTCTTTCTGCCTCTCTGTCTTTCTGCCTCTGTCTTTCTGCCTCTCTGTCTTTCTGCCTCTCTGTCTTTCTGCCTCTCTGCTTCTCTGTCTTTCTGCCTCTGCTGCCTCTCTGTCTTTCTGCCTCTCTGTCTTTCTGCCTCTGTCTTTCTGCCTCTCTGTCTTTCTGCCTCTCTGTCTTTCTGCCTCTCTGCCTCTCTGTCTTTCTGCCTCTCTGCCTCTCTGTCTTTCTGCCTCTCTGCCTCTCTGTCTTTCTGCCTCTCTCTCTCTCTCTGTCTTTCTGCCTCTCTGTCTTTCTGCCTCTCTGTCTTTCTGCCTCTCTGTCTTTCTGCCTCTCTGTCTTTCTGCCTCTGTCTTTCTGCCTCTCTGTCTTTCTGCCTCTCTGTCTTTCTGCCTCTCTGTCTTTCTGCCTCTCTGCTTCTCTGTCTTTCTGCCTCTCTGCCTCTCTGTCTTTCTGCCTCTCTGTCTTTCTGCCTCTCTGTCTTTCTGCCTCTCTGTCTTTCTGCCTCTCTGCCTCTCTGTCTTTCTGCCTCTCTGCCTGTCTGTCTTTCTGCCTCTCTGTCTTTCTGCCTCTCTGTCTTTCTGCCTCTCTGTCTTTCTGCCTCTCTGCCTCTCTGCCTCTCTGCCTCTGTCTTTCTGCCTCTCTGCCTCTCTGTCTTTCTGCCTCTGTCTTTCTGCCTCTCTGCCTCTCTGTCTTTCTGCCTCTCTGCCTCTCTGTCTCTCTGTCTTTCTGCCTCTCTGTCTTTCTGCCTCTCTGCCTCTCTGCCTCTCTGTCTTTCTGCCTCTCTGTCTTTCTGCCTCTCTGTCTTTCTGCCTCTCTGCCTCTCTGTCTTTCTGCCTCTCGGTCTTTCTGCCTCTCTGCCTCTCTGTCTTTCTGCCTCTCTGCCTCTTTGTCTTTCTGCCTCTCTGTCTTTCTGCCTCTCTGCCTCTCTGTCTTTCTGCCTCTCTGTCTCTCTGCCTCTCTGTCTTTCTGCCTCTCTGTCTTTCTGCCTCTCTGTCTTTCTGCCTCTCTGTCTTTCTGCCTCTCTGTCTTTCTGCCTCTCTGTCTTTCTGCCTCTCTGTCTTTCTGCCTCTCTGTCTTTCTGCCTCTCTGTCTTTCTGCCTCTCTGTCTTTCTGCCTCTCTGTCTTTCTGCCTCTCTGTCTTTCTGCCTCTCTATCTTTCTGCCTCTCTATCTTTCCGCCTCTCTATCTTTCTGCCTCTCTGCCTTTCTGCCTCTCTGTCTTTCTGCCTCTCTGCCTCTCTGTCTTTCTGCCTCTCTGTCTTTCCGCCTCTCTGTCTTTCTGCCTCTCTGCCTTTCTGCCTCTCTGTCTTTCTGCCTCTCTGCCTCTCTGTCTTTCTGCCTCTCTGCCTCTCTGTCTTTCTGCCTCTCTGCCTCTCTGTCTTTCTGCCTCTCTGTCTTTCTGCCTCTCTGTCTTTCTGCCTCTCTCTTCAGATGTGAAAGAACTTGTAGGAGAACCCTCTGCTCTGACCATCTGCTGTTACCTGGAGGTCTCCAGCGCTCCAACATGTGTGAAAACACATGGAAATGCAGCAACTGCTTCTACACTCATTAGCACAACAACACTAGGGCTAATTACTTTGGAGAGGACTGGAGACCTGCAACGTTGTGTCCCCTTCAACATTCCCCTGGAGGAGAAGACAACCTCACAGCTGCATAACATCTCAAAGCAAGGTGAAGGTGAGGCCTATACAATGCTGGGTGAATCCTATTAAACAACTTTGCGATCGAAAAAGCTGACAAGTAAAAATAGGCCACACAGGGTCCTCCTGAGGACAACGACTTGCTGACTGTTGGCTGGCTGGCCGTTCTCTAAAGGTCACCTGAAGTGTACGTGTGTCTACCAGACAGAATGGGTACTGCTGAGGTCATGGTTTACTGTGTCTACCAGACAGAATGGGTAGTGCTGAGGTCATGGTTTACTGTGTCTACCAGACAGAATGGGTACTGCCGAGGTCATGGTTTACTGTGTCTACCAGACAGAATGGGTAGTGCTGAGGTCATGGTTTACTGTGTCTACGAGACAGAATGGGTAGTGCTGAGGTCATGGTTTACTGTGTCTACCAGACAGAATGGGTAGTGCTGAGGTCATGGTTTACTGTGTCTACCAGACAGAATGGGTGTTGCTGAGGTCATGGTTTACTGTGTCTAATAGACAGAATGGGTAGTGCTGAGGTCATGGTTTACTGTGTCTACCAGACAGAATGGGTAGTGCTGAGGTCATGGTTTACTGTGTCTACCAGACAGAATGGGTGTTGCTGAGGTCATGGTTTACTGTGTCTAATAGACAGAATGGGTAGTGCTGAGGTCATGGTTTACTGTGTCTACCAGACAGAATGGGTAGTGCTGAGGTCATGGTTTACTGTGTCTACCAGACAGAATGGGTATTGCTGAGGTCATGGTTTACTGTGTCTACCAGACAGAATGGGTAGTGCTGAGGTCATGGTTTACTGTGTCTAATAGACAGAATGGGTGTTGCTGAGGTCATGGTTTAATGTGTCTAATAGACAGAATGGGTGTTGCTGAGGTCATGGTTTACTGTGTCTAATAGACAGAATGGGTATTGTTGAGGTCATGGTTTACTGTGTCTAATAGACAGAATGGGTATTGCTGAGGTCATGGTTTACTGTGTCTAATAGACAGAATGGGTATTGCTGAGGTCATGGTTTACTGTGTCTACCAGACAGAATGGGTAGTGCTGAGGTCATGGTTTACTGTGTCTACTAGACAGAATGGGTAGTGCTGAGGTCATGGTTTACTGTGTCTACCAGACAGAATGGGTAGTGCTGAGGTCATGGTTTACTGTGTCTACCTGACAGAATGGGTATTGCTGAGGTCATGGTTTACTGTGTCTAATAGACAGAATGGGTATTGCTGAGGTCATGGTTTACTGTGTCTAATAGACAGAATGGGTATTGCTGAGGTCATGGTTTACTGTGTCTAATAGACAGAATGGGTATTGCTGAGGTCATGTTTACTGCATGCAGTTATCCAATCAGAGACTGGTCACCGTGCCACCAGTCCTCATCATCAACAACTGTTTATTATCTCTCGCTCTCATGTCATCACAGCCAGAGATCAATGTGATCATCTGCTACACTCATCAAAACCATGGTGTTTATAGACCACAAAGGACAGGGTCCTGAACGTTTTGTGGAGCTGCATGTTTATAGTGTATCACTTCAACTAAGCCTAGGCTATTCCCCCTGCTACCTTTTTTTCTCTCACAATATAATGTCACCATGACGACTGATGACTGTCATCAATAGGTAACACACTGATATACTTAGATATACAGTACAGAGCATTCAGAGAGTATTCAGACCCCTTCCCTTTTTCCACATTTTGTTACATTACAGCCTTATTCTATAAGTTACATAAGTTACATAAGTATTCAGACCCTTTACTCAGTACTTTGTTGAAGCCCCTTTGGCAGCGATTACAGCCTCTAGTCTTTTTGGGTATGACTCTACAAGCTTGGCACACCAGTATTTGGTGAGATTCTCCCATTATTCTCAATAGATCCTCTGAAACTCAGTCAGGTTGGATGGGGAGCTTCGCTGCACATCTATTTTCAGGTCTCTCCAGAGATGTTAGATCAGGTTCAAGTCTGGGCTCTGGCTGGGACACTCAAGGACATTCAGAGACTTGTCCCACTCTTGCGTCGTCTTTGCTGTGTGCTTAGGGTGGTTGTCCTTTCTGTTCATCTTTCCCTCGATCCTGGCTAGTCTCACTGCCGCTGAAAAACATCCCTACAGCATAACGCTGCAAGCACCATGCTTCACCCCAGGGATGGTGCCAGGTTTCCTCCAGACGTGACGCTTGGCATTTACAGATGGCATACAAGTTTGTTATTAAGGCACATGAAAGTTCACATCCCAGAAAACATTTCTGACACACAAAAAAAACACATTTTGATAAAATAAAATAAACATTCAAATGCCTCTCCTGTAAAGTAGTGATATGCGACATACATCTAGCTTCTTCATACTGGTCACAGATGTTGTCTTGTCCATTCACCCTCTGCAAGGCACACACACAATCCATGTCTCAATTGTCTCAAGGCTTTAAAATGATTCTTTAGCTAACCTGTCCCCTCCCCTTCATCTACACTGACTGAAGTGGATTTAAGTGACATCAATAAGTGATCATAGCTTTGACCTGAATTCAACTGATCTATGTCATGGAAACTGATCTGATCTATGTCATGGAAACTGATCTGATCTATGTCATGGAAACTGATCTGATCTATGTCATGGAAACTGATCTGATCTATGTCATGGAAACTGATCTGAATTATGTCATGGAAAGAGTAGGTGTTCTTAATGCTTTGTATACACAGTGTATATACAGTGCCTTCAGAAAGCATTCACACCCCTAGACTTTTTCTATATTTTTGTTGTGTTATAAAATGGGATTAAAACTGATTTAATTGTCATTTTTTTGGTCAACGATTTACACAAAATAATCTGTCATCTCTAAGTGGAAGAAAAATTATACTATTTGTATTTTTTTAAAGTATGCATTTTTTTTCCGCCTGAGTCAATTCAACTTAGATTCACCTTTGGCAATGATTACAGCTGTTAGTCTTTCTGGGTAAGTCTCCAAGAGCTTTCCACACATAGATTGTGCAACATTTGCCCATTTATTATTTTCTAAATTCTTCAAGCTCTGTCACATTAGTTGTTGATCATTGCTAGACAACCATTTTCCAGTCTTATCATAGATTTTCAAGCAGATTTAAGTCAAAACTGTAACTCGGACACTCAGGAACATTCACTGCCTTTTTGGTAAGCAACTCCAGTGTAGATTTGCCTTTGAGTTTTAGGTTATTGTCCTACTGAAAGGGGAATTAATCTCCCAGTGTTTGAGGGACAGCAGACTGAACCAGGTTTTCCTCTAGGATTTTGCCTGTGCTTTGCTCCATTTATTTATTTATTTTATCCTGAAAAACTCCTCAGTCCTTAACGATTACAAGCATACCCATAACATAATGCAGCCACCCCTATGCTTGAAGATATGGAAAGTGGTACTCAGTAATGTGTTGTATTGGACTTGCCCCAAACATAACACTTTGTATTCAGGACAAAAAGTTATTGCTTTGCCACATTTTTTGCAGTATTACTTTAGTGCCTTGTTGCAAACAGGATGCATGTTTTGGAATATTTGTATTCTGTACAGGCTTCCTTCTTTTCACTCTATCATTTTGGTTAGTATTGTGGAGTTATTGTATGTTATTGATCCATCCAAAGTTTTCTCCTATCACAGCCATTAAACTCTGTAGATGTTTTAAACTCACCGTTGGCTTCATGGTGCAATTCCTGAGTGATTTCTGTCCTCTCCAGCAACTGAGTTAAGAAGGACACCTGTATTTTTCCCATTACTGGGTGAAATGATTCGAAGTGTAATTAATAAGTCCTTAAATTGATATTAATTGTCAGTTTTTTAATAGTTTCCCTTCATTGTGAGCACTGGAAAACCTCTCTGGTCTTTGTGGTTGAATCTGTGTGTAAAATTCCCTGCTTGACTGAGCAACTTTACAGATAATTGTATGTGTGCGGTACAGAGATGAGGTATGTTAACCACTATTATTGCACACAAAGTGAGTCCATGTAACTTATTATGTGACTTGTTGGCATGTTATTACTCCTGAACTTATTTAGGCTTGCCATAACAAAGGGGTTGAATACTTATTGACGCAAAACATTTCAGCATAGGATTGTTTCGTTTTTTACAATTCAACTTTGTCATTATGGGGTATTGTTCGACAGTGGCAATTTTTTGGGGGAAATGTAATCTATTTTAAATTCAGGCTGTAACACAAACAAATTAGGAAAAAGGTAAGGAGTGTGAATACTTTCTGAAGGCACTATATTACAGTACATATCTACACTACCGTTCAAACGTATGAGTGTGAATACTTTCTGAAGGCTCTATATTACAGTACATATCTACACTACCGTTCAAACGTAGGAGTGTGAATACTTTATATTACAGTACATATCTACACTACCGAAGTGTGAATACTTTCTGAAGGCACTATATTACAGTACATATCTACACTACCGTTCAAACGTATGAGTGTGAATACTTTCTGAAGGCACTATATTACAGTACATATCTACACTACCGTTCAAACGTATGAGTGTGAATACTTTCTGAAGGCACTATATTACAGTACATATCTACACTACCGTTCAAACGTATGAGTGTGAATACTTTCTGAAGGCTCTATATTACAGTACATATCTACACTACCGTTCAAACGTAGGAGTGTGAATACTTTCTGAAGGCACTATATTACAGTACATATCTACACTACCGTTCAAAAGTATGGGATCACTTAGAAATGTCCTTGTTTTTGAAAGAAATGCAAATTTTCTGTCCATTCAAATAACATCTAATCGATCAGAAATACAGTGTAGACATTGGTAATGTTGTAAATGACTATTGTAGCTGGAAACGGCAGATTTTTATGGAATATCTACACAGGTGTGAAAGCCTTTTGCAATTAGCACTGCTGAAAACTGTTGTACTGATTAAAGAAGCAAAACACCAGTCTCAACGTCAACGGTGAAGAGGCGACTCCGGGATGCTGGCCTTCTAGGCAGAGTTGCAAAGAAAAAGCCATATCTCAGACTGGCCAATAAAAAGAAAAGATTAAGATGGGAAAAAGAACACAGACACTGGACAGAGGAACTCTGCCGAGAAGGCCAGCATCCCGGAGTCACCTATTCACCGTTGACGTTGAGACTGGTGTTTTGCGGCTACTATTTAATGAAGCTGCCAGTTAAGGACTTGTGAGGTGTCTGTTCCTCAAACTAGACACCCTAATGTACTTGTCAGTTGTGCACTGAGCAAGAGGACAAGTGCCAGTTTGCGCTGTTCTGTGAAGGGAATAGTACACAGCGTTGTACGAGATCTTCAGTTTCTTGGCAATTTCTTCTGAACAGTAGTGTATATACTGTATAATATATAACGGTGATCATTTGGCTGACCAACAACCATCATATAAAATTCTGAATAACATCCCATCACATGATTCTCTTCCCAACAGCCTAATTGGCAGAAGAACACATCACTCTGCAGCAGATTAAACATTCCATTCCTTCACAGAGCTCATAAAAGCCACTAATCAACACATATACATTCCCCGACTGTGTGAGATGACGTTGATTTTCACACCTCTAAAACACTCAACTTTATGACAGCTCCCATAGGTATGTTATTACCTGAGCTTCTATTGGGAGGATGCTGTTTCAGATGTCTCATGAGGTAGGTAGTATTTTCCCCGTCAACTTGTGGGTGCCCAACACTGTCTTCTCCCGTGGAAACATTCGGTCTTGTTGGAATCGACACAATAAGTAAAGTCTCCAACAGTTTCCTACCAGGAGATAGTACACTGGGAGAGAAGCCATGGCGCCTTATTTATATAAAAGATTGGAGAATGGTTGCCAGGTTTATTTTCCAACGGAAACAGTGTTGCAACGTTGCAATGGGCGAGTTCATTTTGCATGGCCCAGTGCCCTGGGTGGGCGGAGTTTGCACATTTAGGCAATTCCATTGGTCTTTAAGTGAAATTTCCACCCATCAGAGGCACCGGGCAATGCAAAACGAACTCACCAAATGAGAAAGCCTTACAATTCTGCTAATGTCATGCATGGATTTGATTGGACCTAACAAATAACGTTGAAAAAGCTATCAATCTCTCCAAAACCTCTTGTCAAGTCCACACACACACACACTCCGGTCATTCTGACCGTGTCAACCAGTGCGCTACCCTACCCCACTGTTCCCTCATACCCCTCCCTCATCTCTCTCTCTCTCTCTCTCTCCCTCCCTCCCTCCCTCCCTCCCTCCCTCCCTCCCTCCCTCCCTCCCTCCCTCCCTCCCTCCCTCCCTCCGCTTCACTGGCATCCAGGCCAAGCGTGGGGGCAATCCATCAAGCCGCCCCACTGATCATCACCGTTGAGATGAGAGAGAGACAGAGAGAGAGAGACAGAGAGAGAGAGAGAGAGAGACAGAGAGAGAGACAGAGAGAGAGAGACAGAGAGAGACAGAGAGAGAGAGAGACAGAGAGAGAGACAGAGAGAGAGAGAGACAGAGAGAGAGACAGAGAGAGAGAGAGACAGAGAGAAAGAGAGAAAGAGAGAGAGAGACAGAGAGAGAGAGAGAGAGAGAGAGAGACAGAGAGAGACAGAGAGAGACAGAGAGAGAGAGAGAGAGAGAGAGACAGAGAGAGAGACAGAGAGAGAGACAGAGACAGAGAGAGAGACAGAGAGAGAGACAGAGAGAGAGACAGAGAGAGAGACAGACAGAGAGAGAGACAGAGAGAGAGACAGAGAGAGAGAGAGAGAAACAGAGACAGAGAGAGAGACAGAGAGAGAGAGAGAGAGAGAGAGAGAGAGAGAGAGAGAGAGAGAGAGACAGAGAGAGAGAGAGAGAGAGAGAGAGAGAGAGAGAGAGAGAGAGAGAGAGAGAGAGAGAGAGAGAGAGAGACAGAGAGAGAGAGAGAGAGAGAGAGGGGAGGGAGGGAGGGAGGGAGGGAGGGAGGGAGGGAGGGAGGGAGGGAGGGAGGGAGGGAGGGAGGGAGGGAGGGAGGGAGGGAGGGAGGAGGGAGGGAGGGAGGGAGGGAGGGAGGGAGGGAGGGAGGGAGGGAGGGAGGGAGAGAGAGAGAGGAGAGAGAGAGAGAGAGAGAGAGAGAGAGAGAGAGAGAGAGAGAGAGAGAGAGAGAGAGAGAGAGAGAGAGAGAGAGAGAGAGAGAGAGAGAGAGAGAGAGAGAGAGAGAGAGAGAGAGAGAGAGAGACAGAGAGACCGAGAGAGAGAGAGAGAGAGACAGAGAGACAGAGAGACCGAGAGAGAGAGAGACAGAGAGACAGAGAGACAGAGAGACAGAGAGACCGAGAGAGAGAGAGAGAGACAGAGACAGAGAGATGATAAACATGGATAAACATGTACTCTTTCTTTATTGACTTCCAAAAAGCATTTGATTCTATTTGTTCTACAAAGTTATTGAAAATGGTGTAGGGGGTAAAACATATGACATAATTAAATCTATGTAAACTGGCAATATGGGCAGCATTAAAATTGGCAAGAAAATAACAGAGTTCTTTAACCAGGGGCGGGGCCTTCGCCAGGGTTGCAATCTGAGCCCTGCACTCTTCAATATTTACATCAATGAATTGGCCACTATTCTAGAAAAATCCTCTGCCCCTGGTGTTAGTCTCCACAATTCAGAAGTTAAATGCCTACTTTAAATTACAACACAATCAAACAAAACTATGTTTCTTATTGGGAAACACAAGCACAAACACAAAGCAAAATGCAGTGCTATCTGGCCCTAAATCGACAGTACACTGTGGCTAAATATTTAACCATGGTTACTGATCACAACCTTAGAAAAACCTTGAAAGGGTGTGCAACCACTACACAACAGAAGAACCTGAGACAGAGCTGCATTTCCTGACAAAATGTCAAAAATATAAAACAATTAGAGAGTCATTTCCCCAAATTTGAAACCTTTATCCAAGGTTGGCACTACATTGCTGCCTGCCATAAGTTGAGGGACAGTGTCTGACAGACCAATCAACCTGCACATGTCCGCCTGCCATAAGATGAGGGACAGTGTCTGACAGACCAATCAACCTGCGCATGTCCGCCTGCCATAAGTTGAGGGACAGTGTCTGACAGACCAATCAACCTGCACATGTCCGCCTGCCATAAGTTGAGGGACAGTGTCTGACAGACCAATCAACCTGCACATGTCCGCCTGCCATAAGTTGAGGGACAGTGTCTGACAGACCAATCAACCTGCACATGTCCGCCTGCCATAAGTTGAGGGACAGTGTCTGACAGACCAATCAACCTGCACATGTCCGCCTGCCATAAGTTGAGGGACAGTGTCTGACAGACCAATCAACCTGCACATGTCCGCCTGCCATAAGATAAAGGGACAGTGTCTGACAGACCAATCAACCTGCACATGTGCTCTACTGTGTGCTCATTGTTATTGTTGAATGTGTTGGTTATTTTGACACTTGGTTATTGTTGTGACTGTTGTCCCGTTGACAATTTTGATTCTCATTTTTATATTGTAAATATCTAAAATAAGCTTTGGCAATATGTACATTATTACGTCATGCCAATAAAGCAAATTGAATTGAATTGAGAGAGACAATGATAACGGGCAAGAGAGAGAGAGAGACAATGATAAAGGGCAAGAGAGAGAGAGAGACAATGATAAAGGGCGAGAGAGAGAGAGACAATGATAAAGGGCGAGAGAGAGAGAGACAATGATAAAGAGAGAGAGAGACAGAGAGAGAGAAAGACGATGAGAGAGAGAGAGAGAGAGAGAGAGAGAGAGAGAGAGAGAGAGAGAGAGAGAGAGAGAGAGAGAGAGAGAGAGAGGAGACGGACCCACTGGTTGTCCTCTAGGTTACAGAGAGCTGATAGTCCCATCCACCAGACTACCAGGTGTGAAACAAGGAAGGGACTCAGGGGGTATGCTAATTTGGTATAGAGCAGACCTAACCCACGCCATTAAATTAATCAAAACAGGAACATATTAAGGAAAGTGTCCTCCTGTGTGCTACCTATATCCCCCCACTACAATCCCCATACTTTAATGAAGACAGCTTCTCCATCCTGGAGGGGGAGAACAATCATTTCCAGGCCCAGGGACATGTACTAGTCTGTGGTGACCTAAATGCCAGAACCGGACAAGAAACTGACACCCTCAGCACACAGGGGGACAAACACCTGCCTGGAGGTGACAGCATTCCCTCCCCCATATGCCCCCCTAGGCACAACTATGACAACTAAACCAAGAAAAACGGGTCACAACTCCTGCAGCTCTGTCACACGCTGGGTATGTACACAGTCACTGGTAGGCTTCGAGTGGACTCCTATGGTAGGTATACCTATAGCTCTGTCACACGCTGGGTATGTACATAGTCACTGGTAGGCTTCGAGTGGACTCCTATGGTAGGTATACCTATAGCTCTGTCGCACGCTGGGTATGTACATAGTCACTGGTAGGCTTCGAGTGGACTCCTATGGTAGGTATACCTATAGCTCTGTCACACGCTGGGTATGTACATAGTCAATGGTAGGCTTCGAGTGGACTCCTATGGTAGGTATACCTATAGCTCTGTCGCACGCTGGGTATGTACATAGTCAACGGTAGGCTTCGAGTGGACTCCTATGGTAGGTATACCTATAGCTCATCTCTTGGCCGTAGTACTGTAGACTACTTTATCACTAACCTCAACCCAGAGTCTCTCAGCGTGTTCACAGTCAGTCCACTGACACCCATATCAGATCACAGCCTACTTGAACAGAGAAATACTCAATCACGAAGCATCAAAACCAAAGGATCTGAGTAACATTAAGAAATGTTGTAGATGGAAGGAATGCAGTTTGAAAACCTACCAAAAAACAATTAGGCAACAACAAATTCAATCCCTTTTAGACAATTTCCAATAGTGAAGGTGTAAACTTGGCAGTAGAAAATCTTAACAGTATATTTGACCTCTCAGCTTCCCTATCAAATATAAAAATCTCAAATAGAAAACCGAAGAAAATTAACAACAATGACAAATGGTTTGAAGAATGCAAAAATATAAAAGAAATTGACAAACCTGTCCAACCAAAAACATAGAGACCCGGAAAACCTGAGTCTCCACCTTCACTATGGTGAATAACTAAAACAATACAGAAATACACTACGGAAAAAGAAGGAACAGCATGTCAGAAATAAGCTCAATGTAATTGAAGAATCTATAGACTCTAACCACTCCTGGGAAAATGTGAAAACACGAAACAAACAATAACACAAAGAATTATCTATCCAAAACAGAGATGTATGGGTAAACCACTTCTCCAATCTTTTTGGCTCTATAACAATGAATAAAGAGCAAAAACATATACATGATCAAATACAAATCTTTAAATCAACTATTAAAGACGACCAGAACCCACTGGATTCTCCAATTACATTGAATGATCTACAGGACAAAATAAAAACCCTCCAAACCAAAAAGGCCTGTGGTGTTGATGGTATCCTCAATGAAATGATCAAATATACAGACAACAAATTCCAATTGGCTTTACTAAAACTCTTTAACAGCATCCTTAGCTCTGGCATCTTCCCCAGTATTTGGAACCAAGGACTGATCACCCCAATCCACAAAAGTGAAGACAAATTTGACCACAATATCTACTGTGGGATAAGCGTCAACAGCAACCTTGGGAAAATCCTCTGCATTATCATTAACAGCAGACTCATACATTTCCTCAATGAAAACAATGTACTGAGCAACTGTCAACTTGTTTTTTACCAACTTACCGTACAATAGACCATGTATTCACCCTGCACATCCTAAATGACAACCAAACCAAAACAAAGGCAAATTCTTATCATGCTTTGTTGATTTCAAAAAGCCTTCAACTAAATTTGGCATGAGGATCTGCTATACAAATTAATGGAAAGTGGTGTTGGGGGTAAAACATAACGACATTGTAAAATCCATGTACACAAACAACAATTGGCAAAAAACACACACATTTCTTCCCACAGGGTCATGGGGTGAGACAGGGATGCAGCTTAAGCCCCACCCTCTTCAACATATATATCAACGAATTGGCGCGGGCACTAGATAAGTCTGCAGCACCTGGCCTCACCCTACTAGAATCTGAAGTCAAATGTCTACTGTTTTCTGATGATCTGGTGCTTCTGTCACCAACTAAGGAGGGCCTACAGCAGCACCTAGATATTCTGCACAGATTCTGCCAGACCTGGGCCCTGACAGTAAATCTCAGTAAGACCAAAATAATGGTGTTCCAAAAAAGGTCCAGTCGCCAGGACCACAAATACAAATTCCATCTAGACACTGTTGCCCTAGAGCACACAAAAAAACTATACATACCTTGGCTTAAACATCAGCGCCACAGGTAACTTCCACAAAGCTGTGAACGTTCTGAGAGACAAGGCAAGAAGGGCATTCTTTGCCATCAAAAGGAACATCAAATTCAACATACCAATTAGGATCTGGCTAAAAATACTTGAATCAGTCATAGAGCCCATTGCCCCTTATGGTTGTGAGATGTGGGGTCCGCTCACCAACCAAGATTTCACAAAATGGGACAAACACCAAATTGAGACTCTGCATGCAGACTTCTGCAAAAATATCCTCTGTGTACAATGTAGAACACCAAATAATGCATGCAGAGCAGATTTAGGCCGATACCCGCTAATTATCCAAATCCAGAAAAGAGCCTTCTACAACCACCTAAAAGGAAGCGATTCCCAAACCTTCCATAACAAAGCCATCACCTACAGAGAGATGAACCTGGAGAAAAGTCCCCTAAGCAAGCTGGTCCTGGGGCTCTGTTCACAAACACAAACAGACCCCACAGAGCCCCAGGACAGTAACACAATTAGACCCAAGCAAAAGATAATTACTTGACACATTGGAAAGAATTCACAAAACAACAGAGCAAACTAGAATGCTATTTGGCCCTAAACAGAGAGTACACAGTGGCAGAATACCTGACCACTGTGACTGACCCAAAATTAAGGAAAGCTTTGACTATGTACAGACTCAGTGAGCATAGCCTTGCTATTGAGAAAGGCCGCCGTAGGCAGACCTGGCTCTCAAGAGAAGACAGGCTATGTGCTCACTGCCCACAAAATGAGGTGGAAACTGAGCTGCACTTCCTAACCTCCTGTCCAATGTATGACCATATTAGAGAGACATATTTCCCCCAGATTACACAGATCCACAAAGAATTAGAAAACAAATCCAATTTTGAAAAACTCCCATATCTACTGGGTGAAATTCCACAGTGTGCCATCACAGCAGCAAGATTTGTGACCTGTTGCCACGAGAAAAGGGCAACCAGTGAAGAACAAACACCATTGTAAATACAACCCATATTTATGTTTATTTATTTTCCCTTTTGTACTTTAACTATGTGCACATTGTTACAACACAGGTCACATAATGACATTTGAAATGTCTTTATTCTTTTGGAACTTATGTGAGTGTAATGTTTACTGTTAATTTGTATTGTTTATTTCACTTTTGTTTATTATCTACTTGACTTGCTTTGGCATTGTTAACACATGTTTCCCATGCCAATAAAGCCCTTGATTTGAAATTGAATTGAATTGAGAGAAAGATAAAGATAAAGAGAGAGAGAGAGAGAGAGAGAGAGAGAGAGAGAGAGAGAGAGAGAGAGAGAGAGAGAGAGAGAGAGAGAGAGAGAGAGAGAGAGAGAGAGCAAGAGAGAGGAATACAATGATAAAGAGTGAGAGAGACAGAGAAATAGAATCTACCCTACATCATTATTGATGATCAGGAATCACTTGCTCTTTGCATGAAGTGCGTACACACAATACAATCACTTGGGTAAAGAGCTTACAATCTCAAATACAGCCAATACATTATGTATGAGCTGCTTACTCATCTATCTATCTATCTATCTATCTATCTATCTATCTATCTATCTATCTATCTATCTATCTATCTATCTATATATATCTATATCTATATATATATATATATATATATATATATATATATATCCAGTACATAATCTAGACAGTCATTTAACCAATAGTCTATATATTCAGATATCAATCTCATTGAGTATATTTATACATACATTAGTGTCATCTAGATTAGTAGTGATATTCTACTCCTCATTGGCTCTGTGGTTCATGAGCTGTATGGTTCATGGGCTCTGTGGTTCATGATCTGTGTGGTTCATGAGCTGTATGGTTCATGGGCTCTGTGGTTCATGATCTGCGTGGTTCATGAGCTGTATGGTTCATGAGCTGTGTGGTTCATGAGATGTGTGGCTCATGAGCTGTATGGTTCATGAGCTGTGTGGTTCATGAGCTGTATGGTTCATGAGCTGTGTGGTTCATGAGCTGTGTGGTTCATGAGCTGTATGGTTCATGGGCTCTGTGGTTCATGAGCTGTGTGGTTCATGGGCTGTGTGGTTTATGGGCTCTGTGGTTCATGAGCTGTGTGGTTCACGGGCTGTGTGGTTCACGGGCTGTGTGGTTCATGAGATGTGTGGTTCATGGGCTGTGTGGTTCATGAGCTGTGTTGTTTATGGGCTGTGTAGTTCATGGGCTGTGTGGTTCATGGGCTGTGTGGTTTACGAGCTGTGTGGTTTACGGGCTGTGTGGTTCATGGGCTGAGTGGTTTATGGGCTGTGTGGTTTATGGGCTGTGTGGTTCATGAGCTGTATGGATTATGGGCTGTGTGGTTTATGGGCTGTGTGGTTTATGGGCTGTGTGGTTCATGGGCTGAGTGGTTTATGGGCTCTGTGGTTTATGGGCTGTGTGGTTCATGAGCTGTATGGTTTATGGGCTGGGTGGTTTATGGGCTGTGTGGTTTATGGGCTGTGTGGTTCATGGGCTGAGTGGTTTATGGGCTGTGTGGTTTATGGGCTGTGTGGTTCATGAGCTGTATGGTTCATGAGCGGTGTGGTTCATGGGCTATATGGTTCATGGGCTGTATGGTTCATGAGCTGTGTGGTTCATGAGCTGTGTGGTTCATGGGCTGTATGGTTCATGGGCTCTGTGGTTCATGGGCTGTGTGGTTTATGGGCTCTGTGGTTCATGAGCTGTGTGATACATGAGCTGTGTGGTTCATGGGCTGTGCGGTTCATGAGCTGTGTGGTTCATGGGCTGTGTGGTTCATGAACTGTGTGGTTTATGGGCTGTGTAGTTCATGGGCTGTGTGGTTCATGGGCTGTGTGGTTTACGGGCTGTGTGGTTTACGGGCTGTGTGGTTCATGGGCTGTGTGGTTCATGGGCTGAGTGGTTTATGGGCTGTGTAGTTTATGGGCTGTGTGGTTCATGAGCTGTATCGTTTATGGGCTGTGTGGTTTATTGGGCTGTGTGGTTTATTGGGCTGTGTGGTTTATGGGCTCTGTGGTTCATGAGCTGTGTGATACATGAGCTGTGTGGTTCATGGGCTGTGCGGTTCATGAGCTGTGTGGTTTATTGGGCTGTGTGGTTTATGGGCTCTGTGGTTCATGAGCTGTGTGATACATGAGCTGTGTGGTTCATGGGCTGTGCGGTTCATGAGCTGTGTGGTTCATGGGCTGTGTGGTTCATGAACTGTGTGGTTTATGGGCTGTGTAGTTCATGGGTTGTGTGGTTCATGGGCTGTGTGGTTTACGGGCTGTGTGGTTTACGGGCTGTGTGGTTCATGGGCTGAGTGGTTTATGGGCTGTGTGGTTTATGGGCTGTGTGGTTCATGGGCTGTATCGTTTATGGGCTGTGTGGTTTATGGGCTGTGTGGTTTATTGGGCTGTGTGGTTTATGGGCTGTGTGGTTCATGGGCTGAGTGGTTTATGGGCTGTGTGGTTTATGGTCTGTGTGGTTCATGAGCTGTATGGTTTATGGGCTGTGTGGTTTATGGGCTCTGCTGGCCAGGGCCTATAACCTCATTCTGTCAGATGGGAGCTGTGCTGATTGGAATGAATGAACATATCAGACAGCAGGTTCAGGGATGAAGAGAGAGAGAGAGAGAGGGAGAGAAAGAGACAGAGAGAGAGATACAGAGAAACAGGGACAAAGCGAGAGAGAGAGAGAGAGAGAGAGAGAGAGAGAGAGAGAGAGAGAGAGAGAGAGAGAGAAAGAGAGAGACAGAGAGAGAGAGGGAGAGAAAGAGAGAGAGAGAGGGAGAGAAAGAGTGAGACAGAGAGAGAGATACAGAGAAACAGGGACAAAGCAAGAGAGAGAGAGAGAGAGAGAGAGAGAGAGAGAGAGAGATACAGAGAGAGAAAGAGAAAGAGATACAGAGAGAGGGGGGGTGGGTGGAGACAGACTCTCTTATATTTTATATCTCCCTGTTAATCTGCCTCTCTATCTTCTCTCTCTCCCTGTTGATCTGTCTCTCTTTTCTTCTCTCTCTCCCTGTTGATCTGTCTCTATCTTCTCTCTCTCCCTGTTGATCTGTCTCTATCTTCTCTCTCTCCCTGTTGATCTATCTCTATCTTCTCTCTCTCCCTGTTGATCTGTCTCTATCTTCTCTCTCTCCCTGTTGATCTGTCTCTCTTTTCTTCTCTCTCTCCCTGTTGATCTGTCTCTCTTTTCTTCTCTCTCCCTGTTGATCTGTCTCTCTTATCTTCTCTCTCTCCCTGTTGATCTGTCTCTATCTTCTCTCTCTCCCTGTTGATCTGTCTCTATCTTCTCTCTCTCCCTGTTGATCTGTCTCTATCTTCTCTCTCTCCCTGTTGATCTGTCTCTCTATCTTCTCTCTCTCCTGGGCCACCGGCCAGTCAGAGCCTGATAGGCCGGCCAGGTAGAGTGAACCGTAAACCATCCCAGAGACACAGCCAACAGCCCAGGATAGACAACACCCAGGGGAACTGTGTGACTCTGCTCAGTAAGGCTTAATAGTGCCAATGTGGCAGGTCCACACTCCTTACAGAGAGATGACATTTTGACTAGGTATTAATTGTGGAACAAGATTGTACCATAGCTCGGCTTCATTATTAGATGTTTACAACAGAACATGCTAGTCTTTATCTAACCGTCACACAGAATGATGCTACACTACACAAGTACTAGTTTTCCATTGAAGCCATAGCCTAGTCAGTAATGTAGTGTACTGTACCAGCCTTGAGGTGGGGTGAGGCCTTCCAGGCTTCCCATTACCATGACAACAACTGAAGAGGTAAGCACGGTCACTACATGAAAATACATCAGTCTAAAACACAACATAGACTAGACTAAACTACATCAGTCTAAAACACAACATAGACTAGACTAAACTACATCAGTCTAAAACACAACATAGACTAAACTACATCAGTCTAAAACACAACATAGACTAGACTGAACTACATCAGTCTAAAACACAACATAGACTAGACTAAACTACATCAGTCTAAAACACAACATAGACTAGACTAAACTACATCAGTCTAAAACACAACATAGACTAGACTGAACTACATCAGTCTAAAACACAACATAGACTAAACCACATCAGTTTAAAACACAACATAGACTAGACTAAACTACATCAGTCTAAAACACAACATAGACTAGACTAAAGTACATCAGTCTAAAACACAACATAGACTAGACTAAACTACATCAGTCTAAAACACAACATAGACTAGACTAAAGTACATCAGTCTAAAACACAACATAGACTAGACTAAACTACATCAGTCTAAAACACAACATAGACTAAACTACATCAGTCTAAAACACAACATAGACTAGACTGAACTACATCAGTCTAAAACACAACATAGACTAGCAAAGAGACAGTCTAAAACACAACATAGACTAGACTAAACTACATCAGTCTAAAACACAACATAGACTAGACTAAACTACATCAGTCTAAAACAACATAGACTAGACTAAACTACATCAGTCTAAAACACAACATAGACTAACAAAGAGACAGTCTAAAACACAACATAGACTAGCAAAGAGACAGTCTAAAACACAACATAGACTAGCAAAGAGACAAAAGAATGGTAAACAACATTGTGAAGTGAAGTGATATCAGAGTTGTCCTTTAAATGAGAAAAGTACACAGTAAGATTCAAGGCTTTGTTCAACTAGTCATGTTTGATACCCTCCAAATGTTTAGTATAGGCCTCGTCCAATGGGGATATTGAACACGTTTCAGTTTCATGATACAAGTTAAGCAGACTTGAAGCAGACTTTGTAGTGCTTTAAAACATCGTGAATAATTGAGCACTGTTTTTAACGACTGACCCACATATCACTTTTCATATTTAGTTACTGGATCTCTTTTCGTTTTAATAATTTGCTTCCGGGCTTCTTTGTTCAACAGAAAACACAGACAATGTATCTATAGACTCTCTGCTTTCTCAATGAATCATTGCCACTTGTCTTTGCTGCCTGTGGTTTTGTCAACTGGAAAGACGCCCAGTGTGGTAGCCAGGTGGATGAGTCGCCTCCCCTTCTCAAGGCGTGACACAACAGTCCTCCAGGGAAACTAATGCTGGACTGGCTGAGTGACTGGGGAGTGAAGCTAGAAACATGAGTTGAGGACTTGCTGTGAACTAAACTAGGAAAGCTGGTTCTACCACACCAAGGTTTACATTAGCCGGTAATAGCTGACTTTTGGCCATAAAACAACAACAAAAAAGCAGATCATTAAAATTGCCTCCCGGCCGATAGTCTGGGAGAAAAATTACGCCCTTGCGAAATAATGAATTTTAGCCTATTGATTGACTGAAATATCAGTAGCTGCTGGAGTGATACATGGGTTAATACGCTCAATCATTGCACAACAATTCTAAAGGCAAACATGTATAAAAATATATTTGAAAAAATTGCCAATCGTTAAAAAGAGCAACTACTTACATTTTTCAACTGGTAATTGAAGCTCGCTTCCCATTTGCCATTCAAGTGCATAGACAACTAGGCAGACATCAGCAGGTCACACCACCTAGCGATGGGCTGGAGGCAGTACTCCTTTTGAAAACATATACTTCATTGTTTGAAACCTGAACGTTTTACTACATATGAAACCAGTAGTCTCTCATTGTATAAAGACTTCCATATTCTATAGAAACCAGTAGTCTCTCATTGTATAAATACTTCCATATTCTATAGAAACCAGTAGTCTCTCATTGTATAAAGACTTCCATATTCTATAGAAACCAGTAGTCTCTCATTGTATAAAGACTTCCATATTCTATAGAAACCAGTAGTCTCTCATTGTATAAAGACTTCCATATTCTATAGAAACCAGTAGTCTCTCATTGTATAAAGACTTCCATATTCTATAGAAACCAGTAGTCTCTCATTGTATAAAGACTTCCATATTCTATAGAAACCAGTAGCCTCTCATTGTATAAAGACTTCCATATTCTATAGAAACCAGTAGCCTCTCATTGTATAAAGACTTCCAAAAACAACCCCGAGACAATACAAACCCCCTAGACAATACAAAACCCCTAGACAATACAAACCCCCTAGACAATACAAAACCCATAGACAATACAAAACCCCTAGACAATACAAAACCCCTAGACAATACAAAACCCCTAGACAATACAAACCCCCTAGACAATACAAAACCCATAGACAATACAAACCCCTAGACAATACAAACCCCCTAGACAATACAAAACCCCTAGACAATACAAAACCCCTAGACAATACAAAACCCCTAGACAATACAAAACCCCTAGACAATACAAAACCCCTAGACAATACAAAACCCCTAGACAATACAAAACCCCTAGACAATACAAAACCCCTAGACAATACAAACCCCCTAGACAATACAAAACCCCTAGACAATACAAACCCCCTAGACAATACAAAACCCCTAGACAATACAAAACCCATAGACAATACAAAACCCATAGACAATACAAAAACTAGTGTATCCACCCTAGTCACACCCTGACCTAACCAAAATATAAAGAAAACAGAGATATCTCAGGCCAGGGCGTGACAGTACCCCCCCCCCCCTCGGTAAGAATGACGCACGCAGTTGCA